>NC_073624.1:149296071-149599101 GCF_029407905.1 Bubalus kerabau | reverse complement strand
AAACTAATTCCAGGCTTAGTTAAGTCAGTATCTCAAAGACCTCTCAAGAACTCAAGTTCTTTCCATCATTTGATTTGCTAATCTCTGCATGTCAGCTTGGTTCTCAGGCAAACTCTCTTGATGTTTGATGCCTATAAGAGGGCTACAGCAGTTTTAGTTATTTGTATTGGTCAGTTTTGGCTAGATTATGATGCTATGCATGCATGCATGGATGCTCAGTTGCTCAGTCATGTTCAACTCTTTGCCACCCCATGGACTATAGCCCATCAGGCTCATCTGTCCATGGAATTTTCCAGGCAAGAATACTGGAGTGGATTGCCATTTCTTCGTCCAGGAGATCGTCCCAATCCAGGAATCAGACCTGTGTCTCCTACATTGGCAGGTTGATTCTTTACCACTGAGCCACTAGGAAGCCCAGATTATGATGTTACAACAACTTTTAAAATTTCTGTGGCTTCAAACAACAAGTATTCAGAAGTATTCTCTCCTTTTAAGATAAAACCTTTCCTGGAAATACTCTGGGCAGCCTTCCCTTTATCCCATTGGGAAGAATTGTATCACATTCGCATGCCTGAAACAAATACTAACAACCTTGATTGTTTTAGCTTATTTAAAATGCATTTCTTTGTGGGCATAGGAAAAGAAGGATAAATTAGGAGTTTGGGATTAATATATACACACTACTATATATATAAAACAGATAAGCAACAAGATTTACTGTATAGGGAATTATACTTAATATTTTGCAATAATCTATAAGGATAAAGGGCTTTCCTGGTGGCTCAGCCATAAAGAATCTGCCTGCAATGCAGAAGACTCAGATTTGATCCTTGGGTCAGGAAGAGCCCCTGGAGGAGGGCATGGCAACCCGCTCCAGTATTCTTGCCTGGAGAATTCCATGGACAGAGGAGCCTGGTGGGCGACAGTCCATAGGGTCACAAAGACTCGGACATGACTGAAGTAATTGACCACACAGGCACGCGTAAGGGGAAAGAATCTGAAAAAGAATGGATAGATATATATGTGTGACTGAATCACTTTGCTGTACACCTGAAACTAATACTATGTTGCAAATCTACTATATTCAATTAAAAAAAAACATAAAAATAAAATGCATTTCTTGAAGACAGTGGAGGGGCTGGCTGCCCTGAAGCAAAGGTATGCATAGAGGAATAGATGCCTGAACAAACTTAGGATTCTTTTAGAAAAGAGAAGGTGATATGGTTATTGGGCAGCAACTAGCAGTGTTTCCTATAATATTCAAAACTAAAGTCATCATTTTTCTTACCCTCCATCCTAACCAAACTATCTCAGTAAATGACACACCATTCAACCAATTGTTGTAGCCAGAAACCTAGAAATCATCCTCAAATCCATCTTGCTCATCTTCCACTCTGTCCAGCCAGTGATCACTTCCACTGAATCTACGTTGAACACAGCTCTGTAATCACTCATCTCTTTTGCCACCCAAGTCCAGGGCACCACCATCGATTACCTGGGTCACTGCAACAGACTTCTCATGGTTCTCTCTGCCTGTTCTTGCTAAACTTGAATCCAGGCTTCAAGCTGCTAACAGAGCCACTTACAAACTTTTGTGTGTGTGTTTTATTTATTTATTTGGCTGCGTTGGGTCTTAGTTGTGGCATGTGGGATCTTTGCTGCGTCATATAGATCTTTCACTGAGGCGCATAGACTATAGTTCTGGTGCTTGGGCTTAGTTGCTCCACGGCATGTAGGATCTTAGTTCCCCAACCAGGGATGGAACCGGAATCCCCTGCATTGCAAGGGGAATTCTTAACCACTGGACCACTAGGGAAGTCCCCAGAGCTACTTTTAAAAGCAATTCGGATCATGTCACTTTCCTGCTAAAAACACTTACAGGTTTTTCATTGGTCCTTCAGAAAAAGTCCAATCCTTGTATCATGCCTCCCAAGGCCCTCTGTCATTTAACTTTGACCTCTTCTCTGGTTTCATCTCTTAATACACTCTTCCTGACTTCTATCTTCTCCTTTTTCCTTTATTAACCACTTCTTATCTTTTAGGTCATAGATTAAGGATCATTTCTTTGAAAAGTTTCCCTGCTCCTATAATGCAAATCCTTGTACCTCCTTTATCACTCTGCTTATCCAAACCTTTTTTCTTTTTTGGCCTTGCCCCCACAGCTTGTGGGATCTATTAAGTTCCCCGACCACAGATTGAACCTGGGCCATGGCAGTGAAAGCCTGGAATTCCAACCACTAGGTCACCAGGGAACAGCCTCTACTTATCCAAACTTATTGCACATATTTGTTGAAGTCTGTCTTCCCTTCAGACTATAAGTTCTGTGGGGCCCACAACCATGTCTTTTCAAGCACTACAATCCTACCACCTAGCAGCGACAACAGTCACGAGTGTTAAATAAAACGTAGTTATAAATTTGAAAGTTTTCCTGCTATAGGACCTATAGGTGGTAGTTAACACCAAACATATACATGAGATAACCTAGGGAGAGGGCATCTCTAGAGAGAAAGGACATGAGAAGTTAGAAAAATAATGATGATCCAGACGAAGAGATGGCTAAAGGGGAGAATGAGAAAGGAGTGGCCAGAGAAGCAGGAGGGATGTCAGAAGAAAATGCAGTCATAAAGCCAAGGAAGAGAGAGGGCATCAGGAAGTTGGAGGTGCCTAACAGGGCTGACTACAGCAAACAGCAGGATATGGACTAAAAAGCACCATTGGATCCAGTTACAGAGTAAGAGAGACAACATTTGAGAACAGCTGGGTTCATCCTTTGTCAAACTGTTATACTTAAGAAGGTATTTTTGCTCTCCTTTTCATCAACTCCTCTACCGATTGTTCTGGCAAAGAGTCATTAAACACCTACTCTAGGCCAGGTACTGTACTCGGCTCCAGAGAGATATGATAAAGAGAACAAGGTCCAAAGGGCCTGTGGGCTCACCACACCTGCCTGCAAGGCAAAGTTACATAGCACTGACTTGTGCCCAAGCGAAGGCAGGATTTGGTTTTTTACTGGGGTTGAGTACTGATTGGCTCTCCCAGGACATTCAATGAAACAAGAGCTAGTGTGCAAGTCCAGAGGTCAGCAAGACTTTATTTTCTTGCTCTTAGTAGCAGGAAGCAAAAGGGAAAGTGCATATGGCACACTATTGCATCATTTCTATCTGTTCACAAGTCAGTTACACATGAGATTCTGGGGTTTTTCTAAGAAAACTAGCTCCATCTGCTTAAAGGTAGAAAACTGACAGTGCAGTTCAACTTCCACACCCTTTTAAGAAACTCTCTGAAGGTGAGCCTACTTAGTGTGCACTCCAGAGTATCTTTAGCTTTCAGTAACATGTTGCATTACTGACTGAACTACTGCTCTACTTTCTTTTTCCTGCCCTTGTGTTCCACTTACGGTAAAGCTGTGTGGTGTAGTGTTTAAAAGGTCGGTGAGTCATGGCTTTCTGAAGATTAATGCGAGTTTGGATGGAGACAAGGGAAGGATACTCCCAGTAACTGGAAAATTAACTTACTAGGTTTTCATTTAATACAGGGAACATCTCATTTTACATATTAGACATTGTTTTTTGGGGAAAAAGAGTTTAAATCAAAATATCTTTGACGCACATTATCTTTTATGGCCTAGAAAATCAAAATTATTTAAAGAGGCCCAACCCATCAAAAATTTTAAATAAAACTAGACATTCTCTGAAATAACTTTGTAATCAAATTAGTGAATAATTATTGCTTAGTTTGAGGATTTTGAAATTTACATTAAAAACCCAACATACAGAACTGGGGATGTAAGTGATGTAAATTATCTGCCCATAATGTCAATCAGACTTTAGCTTTTGGGGGCTGGCCTAACACCATGAAACAGTGGTATAAAAATAAGCTTCAAAGAGCTTGTGCCTGAGAGAAATGTCCTCAAGGACTCTGAGTTCAGGCCTGGACTTTTCCAATGCTTCCATTTGAAGTCCTAAGAGAGTGGGGAGTGTTGCCCAAGCAGAGGGTGCAGACTTAATCCTCTGCAGATAAGGGTGGGAGTAACAAGTTACACTTCCTGAGTGCTTACAAGCCAGCTCTTCCTTTCTTTTCCTCATTTGCAATTTTTTTGGCCACACCACGTGGCACGTGGGATCGAATCCGCGCCCCCTTCAGTAGATGGGCAGAGTCTTAATCACTGGACATCTAGGGATGTTCCTCCCTAGATGGACGGATCTTCACGTCCATCAGCTCGGTTCATCATCCCTGCAGCCTTTGAAAACTTTACTCTGACCAGCTCCATTTCCCAGGTGAGAAACTGAGAGGTTAACAGCAATTTGCTCGATGTCACACGCTAGAAAGTGATGGAGCTCCTACCTGGCTGGGAGCCATTACAGCCTGGTGTCAGTAATATGCCTTATCTTTGCTTAAACGGGTCAGAAAACTGGCACAGATCTTCAGGTAAAGCAGCTGACTCCTATTAAACGTCTTTTGGGATAAGGAATTACCCTGCGGAGAAGGGTATGTGAGTCAAAGGTGAGCTCCCAGTGTGCGCGAGATGTCGACAGTCAATTCCTAGGTGGTCCAAGCTGAGAACTGGTTACCCTCCTGGGTCAGATGCACAAAGCCCGCCAGGTCAGAAGGATCACGGCCAAAGCCGGCCGCCAGCCACGTGGCCCAGCCTGCGAGCTGAGCGCCGGTCAGCGGAGGCGCGGCCCGAGGGGGTGGAGCTAGGGCGCCCGGACTCGCCAGCCTTACGAAGTGCGCCTGCGCACGGGGTGGGCTCGAGCGCGCCAGCGGCGTTAAAGGCGGCTCCCCGCCCTGCTAGCCGCGCCAGTCTCTGCAGTGCGCAGGCGCGGAGCTCATTTCTTGTCAATCGGCGCCGCGTGCGGGCGTGTGGCTCTGTAGCAATAGCGGCGGCGGCGGCGGCGGCGGCGGCTGTTCTCTGGCGCGATGAGCGGCTTCAGCAGCGAGGAGCGCGCGGCGCCCTTCACCCTCGAGTACCGAGTCTTCCTCAGTGAGTGTCGGAGGCCCACGGCCCCTCCCTGCCAGCCCGCCCATTCATTCCAGGGCCTCGCTTCGGCTCCGGCTCCAGCAGTTGCGGCCCGCGCTCGGCTCGCTGTCCCGGGCGCCGGCCGGCCTCCTCCTCCGGTCCCGGGGACCTGGGCGGCGGGTCTGGGAGGGTCTGGCCCACATTTCACACGTCCCGCTCGCGCGTCGGACGGCGTGGATAGGCGTTCCCCTTTCACACGCCCGATTGGACCTGAACCTGCGCCAGGCTAATTTCGCAGGTGTCCGGCTCAGGCAGTGTCTGATGGGAAAAGGAAATCACTGAGCCACCCTAAATAAGGTGTCTTGGGCTAAGCTAATCCCCGTAAGAGGATTATTCAATTCGGAGGAACGGGGTGGGGGAGAGGAGGTGATGGTGGAGACATCCTAAGACCTTAATTCCTCCACTGTAGCTCAGATTGTGGGGACCTGGAGGAGTCAAGTCCAGGCCCACGTCCTACAGATGGGGAAACTAAGGCCCGGATCAGGAGCGGTCAGTAGAGTACTGGACCGGTCCCTCTGAGGTCCCAGTGGCGCTTCTGTCTCCTTGAGGCTTGGTTTCCCATAGCCCTGATGCTGGAAAGATGCCTTATGAAACAGAAAGCTGTTCCCCTCCCGTCAAACAGGTGACGTCAGTCGGGCAAGCATGAGTAAGAAAGTGCCAAGTTTTGGCCCCTGGGCCGTGGGATCGCGTCTAAGGGCTACCCACCCAAAGTCTGCTGTAGGCTCCGCTTTCCTTTAGCCTCCTAGGTGGGGGAAAGCTATCTCTTGTTTATCTTTATCTTCTTACCACCCCCCCCCCTCCACCCTGCCAAGATTATTAGAGATAAGGGAGGCGTTTCTGTTTTAACTGCTTCACTATTTTGTTCCAAAGGAAATGGGCAGGTGCCTTGAGTTCTATGAGTTCCGGGTATGAAGAGCAGTAAAGAGACGGGAAGAGGGTATACATGGTTAATACTGAAAGAACAAAGCTCCTAGCCTAAAGTAGCCTGGTGTTAGAGGAAAAAGAAAGTGAGCTATTAAGTTACACAACTAGTTGAAGTTTAGACTGCCATTTAAAATCGAAAAAAAGTGTGGGACCTCCCCCACCCATTTTATGAATTTCGGGATTCAGCAACAAGGGCAGTGCAGAAACCTTTGACAAATAATTCACTGAGCAGTTTTTCTGGAGTTAGTGTTGGCTCCAGAATTTCTCTGTAGGAGGGACTTAGAGAAGTGACTCTAGTTTGAAGGTTCGGGGATGATTACGGTAATCGTTTTCAAGTTATATTTATAGAAGAAAAACAATTTTTACTCAGATTATGCACAGGTAGTGATGCATTGGAGAAGGAAATGGCAACCCACTCCAGTGTTCTTGCCTGGAGAATCCCAGGGACGGGGTAGCCTTGTGGGCTGCCGTCTACGGGGGTCGCACAGAGTCAGACATGACTGAAGCGACTTAGCAGCAGCAGCAGCAGTGAGTACTATATAATTTTAATTAAAAAAATTATAGACTTCTTAGCATCCTTCTTTAATAAGAGAAGCTTTTACCTCTATAATGTTAATTTGCCAATCTTTTTAAAACTGATAGTGGGTTGGATTACAAGTCACTGTTGACTCTGAAGGGTCATGGGGACGGTCACTGCTCAATTTTTCCTATTCCACCTTGATTTTTAATCATGAAGGAATGCAGTGTGGACTAAGCCTTAAGTTTCCTAAAGAATAGTGAGGAAGTTTTAGAAGTAGTTTTTGGATATGGTAGCTAGTTCTCTAGAATACAGAAATTGCCTGTTAAAGTGAGTTACAACTAGATTATCCTTAAGAAAAATTATGATCTCAGATGGCTCTGTCTCCCTGGAAATACCACTTAAAGCAACACAGTTTACCCAGGTATGTCATTAGCTCTGTTAACTGATGTAAGGTCAAACAGCTTGCTTGCCTTTTGTATACCAGACACTGCAGACAGGCTCTGGGGTACACAGGTTTGTAAAGCAGTCCCCACCCTCACCAGAGGTTAGTATCTTCTAGACCCCTAAGGAACAAGTAGAATGAAAACCTAACCTGGTCTTGGAGCAGTCAAGTATAAAACCAGTTTCTCTGGGGTGGGAATAAAATCTGGCGAGTGGTGTTGATATGGGGAGGAGAGGGTATGTGGGATATCTCTATACCTTTTTCTCAACTTTGTTGTAAATCTAAACGTTCTCTTAAAAAGTCTTGAAAAACGTGTACTTCATGCATCTGGTAATGTAATTAACAAATAAAAGTAATATTTTCTAATTGATTTTGCAGAAAATGAAAAAGGACAATATATCTCTCCATTTCATGATATTCCAATTTATGCAGATAAGGTAAGACCTCATTCTCTGACCATAGTCTCTTTGCTCAGCTCAGTTTGACATGTGGATTTTCTTATATGTCTTAACAAGTGCTTAAAATGCCTCATTGTGCTACAAGTTAAAGGTGCGTTGACTAAAAAGGAGACTGTCTTCAATTCAGATTTTTTGGTTAGAAGAAGCAGCTATAATTTGGAGAAGGAGTAGAGGAACAGAAACAAATGTATTAAAGCTGCCTGGGTTAAAAAAAAAAACCCACCAGAATTGCTGGTAACTCTTTTAGTTTTTATTTTCATTTTTGCCTTTTTATATTTCCTAATCTTTTTGCAAAGAACATGTATTATTTGTGCAAATTTAAATAGTTTTTTTTTTTAAAGCCATTTCTTGTTTTATGCTCCCTCCCAGTAGGAAAAGTTTATACATATTTAGGAACTGACACAAGGACAAATGTCTGATTCTTTTTTATACCTTTAAGGTTTTTGTTTTTTATTCAGCCAGGAAGCTTGACCCACAGTGAGTGCAAATCTTTTAGATGTTAATACATAATACCTGTGAATATCACATTCCAGTGTTTGTCTAGAATAATAAAGATGAAATCTCATCCTTATGTGTGCTGAGTCTTACTTTTTTTCTCTGCTGGACTATCAGAAATAGATAAATTCATTGTACTTCTACCAGGAAATTGCTACAGTTCTGTCCTGACACTTGGACACTGGCAGAAAATCTAATCTGTGTGTTGCTTCTGAGTAGCCTGCCTGAGCTGGGCTCTAACTGGAGGCAGTGGAGCAAACAGCCCGAGGCCAATTTTGTGGTATAGTTACCGGAGAGACCTCTAATTGGCATGTGTTCTCTGGTGGGATTCTCAAAGCTGTACTTACTCAGAACCTTTTAATTTGTTACCTCTGATTTCCTGGGAGTTGATATGAACTGCAGAATCCTTGTTTCCTCTTGAATTGGCGTCGTTTGGTTGACTTGGCATCATTTGGTTGGCTTGAATTGTCTTGTATAATTAGTAATCAAAGTACTTTGCAGTTACATTTCAGACCATTTTGAATAATCAAGAGGTATAAAATGATGACCCTAAGTTTATTGACACCTTGACATACAGATGTAGTAAGGAAGGAAACCATTTTCTTGACATCTAGCTGGGTGGGTGGGTGGGTGGGTGGGTGTGTGTGTGTGTGTGTGTGTGTGTGTGTGTGTGTGTGTGTTCATAGTATCTTAGCCTGTTTGGGTTGCTGTAACAAAGTACCTAGACTGGGTAGCTTATAAAGAGCAGAAATTTGTTGCTTGCAGTTCTGAAGGCTAGAAGGCTGACATCAGGGTGCCAGCATGTCTGGGCAAGGGTCCTTTTCTGGTCATGGAGTTCTAGCTGTTTGTGTGGTGGAAGGAGCCTCTTTTATAAGGCACTGATCTGATTGACGAGGATTCCACCCTTATGTCTTAAGCATTTCCCAAAGGTCACACCTACTGTACCCTCACTCTTGAGGGTTAAGATTCCAACATACGAGTTTTGGAGGGACAGAAACATGTAGCCCATAGCTGTAAGTTATTGGACAGTATTCTAGCCAAGGACCAGAAAAATCATAGCAGTTACGGTGCCTAATCTTGTTGCTGCTACAAGTTACCCCAAAATAGGAAGCTGAGGTTACTTTTTGATGTTGTGTAAAACATCTTCACTCTGGTTACCCTGCAACTCCTTAATGTCTTACACAGGACTGGTTGTATCTATAATCTGGGATTACTGAAGTGAAGAGTCTGCCTTTGTACCATCCTGGTGGTGGTGGTGTAATTGCTAAGTCATGTCTGACTCTTGCAACCCACCAGGCTCCCCTGTCCATGGGATTTCCCAGGCAAGAATACTGGAGTGGTTTGCTATTTCCTTCTGCAGGGCATCTTCCGCACCCAGGGATTGAACCTGATCTCCTGCATTGCAAGCGGTCTCCTGCAATGCTGGGGATTCCTTACCTCTGAGCCAGCAGGGAAGCCCCTTTGTACTATCCTGGGCTGGCTTAAAAGCACAAGTTCTGGCAATGACAATGGATTTCACCAGTGGTCGAGACCTCAGTGAACTGAAGACTCCTGCCTTAGAGGCAGGAAAGAGTCGTTTTTGTTTTGTTTTTAAGGAAGTTTAGTCTATACAAAACATGGGTGTGGTACACATAACTTATTTTGGATTCTAGCCTAAATAAAAGATCTGATTAATTCCATTGTTTACAGAAGAGTGTGATTTTTTGGGGAAAAAAAAATTCAGTATGAATTAGTTTATGTAAATACATTTCTGTGTGGGTACACATAGACTTTATCCCTAATGTGCCCTGCAGTTTGAGGGATGACAATGAGGGAATGTGCCTTTAACACAACTCAGCTCTACAAGGAAAAAATGCCCAAAGGCTTGTATTCTACTCCATATCAGGACCTTTCAATGTAGGTAGAATTTGGGAATTCTGGAGTGGTTCAGTGCTTAAGACTCCTGCTTAGACTATGGGAGGCATGGGTTTGATCCCTAGTTGGGGAAGTAAGATTCTGCATGCTATATGGCGAGGCCAAAAAAAAAAAAAAAAACGTGGACAGTAAGTATTTGATTTCTTATTATGTGTCATTAGATAATTGATCAGCCAGTTCTGGAAATCTCTGTGACTCGGATACCCTCCTTGGGTTATTTCTAGACCCACTGGGTGCAAGTGAAGGAGGCACTCACTGGATGTTTAATTGTAGGGATACCCTTTGCTCTGGGTCTATTTTGGGATCAAATATAAAAACATCTGTAGCCCAAAGTGTATTCTGACTTAAAACTTCTGAGATAACAGAAAATTTAAATATCCAGAACGTAAACAGGAATAACGGTGTGAAACACTGGGTAGATTAAAAAGCTTTATCAAAATCAAGCTACATCAAAACCTTAAAGTGCTCAAGTATCATGAGTTGATGTTCTAATTTTAGAAGTTTGGTATCTTCTATTCCATATCTTAAACTTCTGTGTTAAATACCAGTTGTAACCATATAGGCTTCTGTAATGGTTTTCAGGTGACTGTTGGGAGAATATGTAAATACGGAACTTTTTGCCTTTAAAACAGCCAAGCTTCTAGTCAAATGGGTGGTTGCTCTAGAAACTGGACAGGATATTTTCTGCAGTTGTGTACCATTCTTAACTTTTTAAAGATACTATCTTACTATACCTGAAATTTCTAGAGGAGATATGCCACCCAAGTGGATGCTTTTTAGATTATTGTTGACCCTTGAGCAATGTGGGATTAAGGCCCCTGCTGGCCTATGATTTACAGTTGGCCCCCTGTATTCCTCCCTATCTGGGGATTCAATTGACAGATCAGGTAGTTCTGTAGTATATTTACTATTGGAAAAAATCCACATATAAGTGAACCTACACGGTTCAAACCCAAAGTGTTGTTCCAAGGTCAGTGGTACTCACTTCCTTACAGGGTTTGCTTTGTTTTGAATTTTCTATTTGTTTTTATAGACAGTTTTATAAATGAAACTTTAAAGAATGTCACTAAATTAATAATTTAAATACTGTTCCGCTTCTCCAACATTATATGTATATAGACTGGTTGGAGTTTTGTTTTGTATTTCCCAAAGTGAAGTTAGAACTGGGAACATAGATGAAAAGTGATAGCAATTAAAACTTAATTGGCATGTCGTAACTAAGAATAAACTCCTATTTTTCTCCCCTCAGATGACCTTTAAGATGGCTAAATTTTAAAAACAGATATCCTGACCATAATCTCTGGTTTATCAATTTTGTCAAAAAGGTAAAGTTATAAAACAAACTTGAAACAAACTCATAAAGAGAACAAACTCGTGGTTGCCTGAACAGGGATGAGGGAAGTGGTTACGGGAGATTGAGGTACAATCTTCCAGTTATAAAATAAGTTATGAGGATGTAGTACAGCATGGGGAATATAGTTAATAATATTGTAATCACTTTGTATGGTGACAGATGGCAACTAGACTTATCATGGTGATGATTTTATAATGTATATAAATATCAAATCACCATGTGGTACTCCTGAAACTCACATATTTTAAGTCAATTATATATCAATCAAAAAAATAAATGAAAAGACAAAATTTTTTGGATGGATTTGACTAAAAAAAAAGTTGTGATGATTAAATATGCATGTAATGTGCATTCATAATGCCTGGCTTATAAAGTCTAAATATACAATAACCAAAAAAAACACACAAAAAACCCCCACAATAGGATGATGTTAACCACAGCGACTGGCTCTGTCTGAAGCCTTTCAGAGCTCTAGTGTAGAAAGATCACTGAACTGGGAGTAAGAAACCTTGGGTTTAGTCCTGGTTTTGCCACTAACTATCTTGGTCATATTGAGCAAGTTGCCTCACCTCTGAGCACTGTTGGTTTTAGTGGGTGTTTTAGATTACATTTAGCACCATGCTAAAGCCCTTATGTGGATTATCTCCTTTAGCCGACATTCCAATCTCCAGGCTGGGTTCTTTCATTAACTTAGTTGTCCAGGATTACCAACCAGCATTCATAAGCAGCAGTGGCAGGGTGCACACCCAGCTGTTAGAACCTGTCGTGTTAACCATTGAGCCACACGGGCTCAACTGAGAATGGGTGGTAGATTTTCCTCTGTGTTTTTTGGTGTTTTCCAGATTTTCTACAGTTGATATCTCTTTGATGTTTATAAAGGAAAAAAGCGGGGAGGAGAAGCAGGAAAAAGAAAAAAAAGATTTGCTTAATTTTTTTTAACTTAGAATTCAAAAGAAATGAGTAAGAACTTTTTTTATTTGGGAAGGCTATAAACTCCTCTAGTTTGGGGATTCTTGGTGGCCTTGAGACCCTGGAATACTCATTGATGAGTTTCTGAGGTTCTGAAATCTTTCTGAAATTGCAGTTTGGTGTAAGTGTGCATTTTTCTTGAAAGAGGTTCTATGGTCAAAATTCTTAGTCATTGCAAATCATAGGAAAGGTTGACAGCTTGATATGCAGACTCTTGCTTGATTTTATAAAGATAAGAAAAACAGATATGGTTAAGCTATCTATTTCCAAAATTTAGTCATCTTAAAGCTCATCTGAAGGGAAAAAATAGGAGCTTATTATGTCAATTAAGTTTTACTATTTTATATGTGTGTGGTATATGGCAGTGTACGTTACCAAATACAAGAGCTTTTTGAAACTGCTATGAGTAAAAATGTGTGTGATTGGAAAACAAATGAGCATTACTGAATCGTGTTTGTTTTTAAATTTTAATGGGTTAACTATCTTCCCTGGACACTTAATTTGTTGAGAAAATTTTTTTTTGGTTGATGTAAATCATGTTTTCCTTTGTGAAATTATAATTTAAATGAACAAGGGGCACACAAGTGAACTTTGGTAATCACATTTCTTTTGTGTCAGCTTCTCCAATAGACTTTTGTTACTTGTCATTGAAAGAATTTCAGGAGCCCATTTTTAAAAATTTATTTTTCAGCTCTATTAAGATATAATTGTCGAATAGTCATTGTATTTAAGGTGTTCAGTGCGATGTTTGGTATATGTAAACATTGTGAAATGATCCTCTTAATCATGTTCATTAACCTCTCCATCCACCTCATTTATTTTGGGTGTGTTTGGTAAGATCTGCTATCTTAGCAGAATTCATAGAACCATGCTATATATACATTAGGTCTCCTGAACTTATCATGCTTATAACTGAAAGTCTGTACATTTCAGACTGGGGGGATCAACATTCCCCCCATTTCTCCTACCCCTATGCTGCTGCTAACTCACTTCAGTCGTGTCTGACTCTGTGCGTCCCCATAGGTGGCAGCCCAACAGGCTCCCCCAGCCCTGGCAACTATCATTCTACTTTCTGTTTCTATGAGCTCAACTTTTTTAGATTCCACATATGAGTGAGGTTATGTAGTATTCGTTTTTCTCTGACTTAATTCCTTGAGCATAGTATCTTCCACATTCATCCGTATTATCATAAATGGCAGGGTTTCCTTTTTTTTTTAAAGGCTGAATATTCCACTTGCGTGTGTGCGTGCACGTGTATCACATCTTCTTTATCCCCTCACCCACTGATGGACACTTAGATTGTTTCCATATCTTGGCTATTGTGAATAATGCTGCAGTGAGCAACGCAGTAACGATCTCTCTTTGGGATTCTGATTTACTTTCTTTTGGACACATACCCAGAAGTGCGACTGCTGGATCATATGTGATAGTTTTCTTGTGTGTGTTTTGAGGCACCGCCATGCATTTTCCATAAGGGCCAATTTACAACCCCATCAACAGCGCACAGGAGGAACTCGTTTACTTTTAACAATTTAGGATATATCCTGTAATCTCAGAACTGACTTTGAAGTCAACTTAAAACCAGGTGTTCCTTAGTGAGTACTTAATAGGATAAAAATACTGTTAGAAATGATATCTGCTGTACCTTTACAAAAGCACCTTTATGGGAGTAGAGCATTTCCTTACTAAATACATGGACTCTTCTAATAGGAATTTTATATTTCAAAAATACTCTAGAGGTTAGGAAAAAAAATAAGGTAAGCTGCCCTTTTTTTTTTTTTTCAGCCTCTTCATATCTACTGTTGATAAATTTAGAAGAAAATTCTATTACCACTTTTTTTTTCCCCTAATTTTATTGCAAAACAGAAAAATAAAAGGATGGTGGAATCAGTATGAGTTCGTATTTCTTCCTAAGTCTGGTATTTACTTGGTTTCTGAAGTTATTTAGAGAAACACATGAAGAATCAACATGGAAATGCTAATTTAAGCCACTTATGCAATTTTGCAGTACAGCAAGTCATGTTCACCAGATTTCAGATCCAGTGTTGGGAAAAGATCATAAGTCTCCCAATAAAGACACATTTAACGTTACTACTAAGTTTCATGGATGGGATGTAATTAAGAACATATTCCCTATATATGTACTTAATGATGTTAATAGTTACACTTTACCTAATAGTCATAGCCTATTCATTAGTAAATGACCTGTCGGACTACTGACTTGATTGCCAAGAAAATTCACCAGTTTGGAAATGAGACCTATGCTCACTGTAATACTCCTGGCTAATCAATGAAGTTAGAAACCTGATTGAGATATAGGTTGATTTCTTCTATTTCTAAAGCAATTTTATTTTAAATCTTTTTGATTAATGGAACGCTATGATTTAGAATTTCTGGTCTCCTTAGAATCTGGACAGCTATAGCATTAACATTTTCATCTTACTGATGAAATGATTATAAATCTGGGCAGTCAGACTGATGGCTATGTTTCAGACTTTGGAAGCTGTGGTTTGTCTTTCCCCTGCTTCCTACAGCCTTGTCAAGGTCATCCTACTAGGAATTAGTAGGATGTGGCTTCTTAGAAATTAGCTACTAATTTCTAAATTAGCTAATTTCTAAGAAGTACCAAACCTTCAGGCTTTCTTTCTCTGAAACTGTAAACAGGGAGCTGAAGGCTTGATGCCAGAGCAGGAATTTAGAATCCAAAACACAGTAGAAGTGGAGAACAGTTCTGAGAAGCCTTAACAATGGGAATAACAAGATAATAAATCCAGCATTGAGCTAAGTAATAGTTGAAACCAGTTAGGATTAAAGAAAGAAAGCATGAATTTTTAGGTAGTACTTAACTGCCATAAACACTGGAAATATTAGAATGCATAATTTTTTCCATTTTTTTAATTTGTAAAATACACATAACATAAAATCGACTGTCGTAACCACTTGGAAGTATAGAGCTCAGAGGTATTAAGTACATTCATCTTGTTTTGCAACCGTCACCACTCTACATCTCCAGAACTCTTTTCATCTCGCAAAACTTACATTCTGTATACCCAGTAAACAATAATTTCCCATTCTCCCCCATCCCCAACACCCTGGAAACCACCATTCGGCTCCCTATCTCTATGGGTTCGACTTCTCTAGATACCTCCTGTGAGTGGAATCATAGAGTAATTTGTCTTTTTGTGACTGGCTTATTTCACTTAGCATAACATCCTCAGGGCTTATCCCTGTTGTGGCATGTGTCAGCATTTCTTTCCCTTTTAAGGCTGAATGGTATTCTGTTGTATGTACATACCACATTTTGCTTATCCATTCTTGCCTTGAAGGACACTTGGATGCTTCTGGGTTTTAGCTGTTGTGAACGATGCTGCCCCAAACATGGGTGTAGGGATCTCTTCAAGACCTGCTTTCAATTCTGGGGGTGCGGGGTATATACCCAGAAGTGGAATGGCTGGATCATATGGTAATTCTGTTTTTAATTTTTTGAGGAGCCACCATACTGTTTTCCACAGTGGCTGTACCATTTTACATTCCTATCAACAGTGTGTAAGAGTTCCAAATAGAATGCATTATGTTTTAACAGAAAAAGTGTTGCTTTTTTTTCCCCAGTAGCAGTGGAGTGATTGGTTGGATTTCTCATATCAGTTGCCCTGAAAATCCTGAGGATCATTGTGTGCCTAGTGGCAGCTCCCTGAACTGCAGACATGGTGTCTAGGAGAAACAAACTGTTCTTTACTAGTAGTTCCTTCTAAAGAATAAGAACATCTTCCCTTTTTAAATATCAAAATAATTGGAAAACACCCTCTTTTGATAATAATTGATGGGGAAAGTAGTGACTGAAAGTTATTACGCATTCATTACTTTAAAAAAAGAATCAGTAATCACTACGGTAGCTACCTACACTTGAAAAATCGCTAAACATTCATTTTACACAGGTCCTCACCTAGATGTGTGGACTTCAGGCTATAGCCTGAGGCCTGTAAGCTAAGTGATATGGTTCAGAAATCCGAACTCTTCGGGAGCTGAAAAAGCTTGAAATCTGTTCACTGCTTGTATCTGGCACAAAACAGTGGTGCTCAATACATATCTGTTGATGAAAAATGAATGAACGGTCTCTGGGGCTTCTTGCAGGATACTCCCTGCTATTTTTGGCTCAGCTAATTTCTAAGAAGTACCAAACCTTCAGGCTTTCAGAGTTCTTCTGTTTTCAGTAGTTGTTTCCTGAAAGATGTTCTGTTTCCAGTAATGTTGTTTCTTTCTCTTTTTCTACATTCTTAATAGTTTATGTAGGTTTGTAGTATTAGATAATGTGGTTTTTGAGGATCTCTATGTGTTTATCATTTAATAAAGTGTTCAATGTATTTTCCAAACTTTGAATCAATGATTTTTATTTGCTCCTTTTTTTTACTTGAGGTGTTTTATTCATTTGTTGATATTTTATTTTAAAAGATTAGCCAGTATCCCAGACTTAGAACAAACTTCTGGTCTCCAGAAAGTAAGAATGAGGGCAGGAGATAGATAGGGAGTTTGAGATCGACATGTACACACTGCTATATTTAAAATGGATAACCAAGAAGGTCCTACTGTGTAGCATAGGGAACTCTGCTCAGTGTTAGGTGGCAGCCTGGGTGGGAGGGCAGTTTGGAGGAAAATGGATAAATTTATACGTATGGCTGAGTCTGTTTGGTGTCCACCAGAAACTATCACAATACTGTTAATCAGCTATATTTTAATACAAAATAGTGAAATCGCTCAGTCGTGTCCGACTCTTTACGACCCCATGGACTGTAGCCCACCAGGCTCCTCCGTCCATGGGATTCTCCAGGCAAGAATACTGGAGTGGGTTCCATTTCCTTCTCCAGGGGATCTTCCCGACCTAGGGATTGAACCCACGTCTCCCGCATTGCGGGCAGACGCTTTAACCTATAAAGTTTAAGAAAAGCCAGTTTCCTTGGTGTTCTGGTCTCAGGTAATCTTTTCATGTAGTAACAGCGCCATCTTGTGGACCTTAAGGGTATTACTACTGTACACTTTTAAGTTCTGACTTGTTTGCGAATGTGCAGATCTTTCATTTTAACACCTGAGGCGTAGACGTGGTGCTAGCTACTAGACGCTTCCAGTGAGTAGAATGACATGTAATCACATATTGAGTCTGAGGTTTCCTACCCATGAATAATGTGTTACTTTTTCTAAAACCATACAGTATGACTTCAGGGATAGAGCAGTATACTAAGTCCTGGATTTAAATAATGTCTCCATATTTTGGGCTTCCGTGGTAACTCAGCTGGTAAAAAATCAGCCTGCAATGCAGGAGACCCTGGTTCGATCCCTGGGTTGGGAAGATCCCCTGGAGGAGGGCATGGCAACCCACTCCATATTGTGGCCTGGAGAATCCCCATGGACAGAGCCTGGCGGGCTACAGTCCATGGGTTGGCAAAGAGTTGGATACAACTGAGCAACTAAGCACAACATAGCACCATTCTTTGGGTTTTTTATGCTGTATAGAGTAGGTGTCAGAAGGCTTGGAGCAGAAACTGAGGAATACTATAGTCTCCCTTAGTTTGACCAAGAACCTAAATAAGTGACAGAAGTTTTAGCCTCTTGAATATAAATCTGTGTAGCTTTCTGCTTAGCCAAAGTAGCAGCAAGGTAATTACTGTCTGGAAACCTTTGGCTTATTTCCTGTACTGATCGTCATCAGTCCCTGTTTTTTGATGCAAAGTAGCAAAGAAGTCAGACTCGACTGAGCGACTTCACTTTCACTTTTCACTTTCATGCATTGGAGAAGGAAATGGCAACCCACTCCAGTGTTCTTGCCTGGAGAATCCCAGGGACGGGGGAGCCTGGTGGGCTGCCGTCTATGGGGTTGCACAGAGTCGGACACGACTGAAGTGACTTAGCAGCAGCAGCAGCAAAGAAGTAATTCTAATAAGTGTGTCATTAAGTGATTTTCATTTTAAATCATTGTTTAAAATATGCATTTTTAGAAAAGTAATGGCAGATTTGGCATCATGTGCGCCCTTTTATAGAAGTTTTAAACTGAAAAACTGCATTTAAAATTTTATTCCATGGTAAAAAATAATTTTACAACTATTTAAAGTATAGTTTTATTTAGAGACTCTTTCAAGTTGATACTTGACTCTGGTATACAAAGGAGGTAACAAAGTGATTTTTCTTTAATTGGGTTTTCAGACAGTAAGCATCTGAGTTTTTTTTTTAATATATCATTCAATTTCAAATAGTTTAAGGCTGTAAACTGATTACAGTAGAACTGTCATTGGTTAAAATATTTTTGGAGCATAGTGTTTTATCTTCATAGTATTTTATATACAGAATACTATAAAATACTTCACAGTATTTTATATACAGAAGAGCCATACAAAAAGGATCTTCATGACCCAGATAACCACAATGATGTGATTACTTACCTAGAGCCAGACATCCTGGAATGCAAAGTCAAGTGGGCCTTACGAAGCATCACTATAAACAAAGCTAGTGGAGGTGATGAATTCCAGTTGAGCTATTTCAATTCCTAAAAGATGATGCTGTTAATGTGCTGCAGTCAATATACCAGCAAATTTGGAAAACTCAGCAGTGGACACAGGACTGGAAAAAGGTCAGTTTTCAACCCAATCCCAAAGAAAAGCAATGCCAAAGAATGTTTAAACTACAGCACAATTGCACTCATCTCACACACTAGCAAAGTAATGCTCAAAATTCTCCAAGCCAGGCTTCAGCAGTATGTGAACCATGAACTTCCAGATGTTCAAGCTGGATTTAGAAAAGGCAGAGGAACCAGAGATCAAATTGCCAACATCTGTCGGATCATCGGAAAAGCAAGAGTTCCAGAAAAACATCTATTTCTGCTTTATCGATTACACCAAAGCCTTTGACTGTGTGGATCATAACAAACTAGAAAATTCTGAAAGAGATGGGACTACCAGACCACCTGACCTGCCTCCTGAGAAATCGGTATGCAGGTCAAGAAGCAACGGTTAGAACCAGACATGGAACAACAGACTGGTTCAAAATTGGGAAACGAGTATGTCAAGGCTGTATATTATCACCCTGCTTATTTAACTTATATATGCAAAGTATATCATGCAAAATACTGGGCTGGATGAATCACAAGCTGGAATCAAGATTGCCAGGAGAAATATCAATAACCTCAGATATGCAGATGACACCACCCTTATGGCAGAAAGCAAAGAACTAAAGAGCTTCTTGATGAAAGTGAAAGAGGAGAGTGAAAAAGTTGGCTTAAAGCTCAACATTCAGAAAACAAAGATCATGCCATCCAGTCCCATCACTTCATGGCAAATAGATGAGGAAACAATGGAAACAGTGAGAGACTTTATTTTGGGGGGCTCCAAAATCACTGCAAATGGTGACTGCAGCCTTGAAATTAAAAGATGCTTCCTCCTTGGAAGAAAAGCTATGACCAACCTAGACAGCATATTAACAAGCAGAGACATTACTTTGCCAACAAAGGTCAAAGCTATGGTTTTTCCAGTAGTCATGTATGGATGTGAGAGTTGGACTATAAAGAAAGCTGAGCACAGAAGAATTGATGCTTTTGAACTGTGGTGTTGGAGAAGACTCTTGAGAGTCTCTTGGACTGCAAGGAGATCCAACCAGTCAATCCTACAGGAAGTCCGTCCTGAATATTCATTGGAAGAACTGATGCTGAAGCAGAAACTCCAATACTTTAGCCATCTGATGCGTAGAGCTGACTCATTTGAAAAGACCCTGATGCCGGGAAAGATTGAAGGTAGGAGGAGAAGGGGATGACAGAGGAAGAGATGATTGGATGGCATCACCGACTCGATGGACATGAGTTTGAGCAAGCTCCCACGGATTTGGTGATGGACAGGGAAGCCTGGAGTGCTGCAGTCCATGCGGTCACAAAGAGTCGGACACAACTGAGCAACTGCACTTATCTTCAGTGTCAGGCTTCTTGTCTTTTTGAGGAGTACCTGATTTTTTAAACAGCTCCCCTTGTAGCTCAGCTGGCAAAGAATCTGCCTGTAGTGTGGGAATCCTGGGTTTGATCCCCGGGTTGGGGACATCCCCTGGAGAAGGGAAAGGCTAACCACTCCAGTTCTGGCCTGGGGGATTCCATGGACAGTATAGTCCATGGGGTTGCAAAGAGTTGGACATGACTGAGTGACTTTCAGTGATTTTAAAAAAAGACAAGAAGTTTGACACTGAAGGTAAAATAACTATGTTCCAAAAATATTTTAACCATACCTGATTTTTAAAAGGCTTCTCTGCTGGCTCAGATGGTGAAGAATCTGCCTGCAATGCAGGAGACCTGAGTTCAATCCCTGGGTTGGGAAAATCCCCTGGACAAGGGAATGGCCACACGCTCCAGTATTCTTGCCTGGAGAATCCCATGGACAGAGCATCCTGACGAGCTACAGTCCATGGGGTCACAAGGAGTCGGACACGACTGAACAACTAACATTTCACTTTTTATTTTATCTCCAGTGCCAAACTTCTTTTGAGGAGTACCTGATTTTTAAAATCAGCCAAATTGGGGTTTCCCTGGTGGCTCAGTGATAAAGAATCTTTTCTGGCAATGAGGGAGACGCAGGTTTGATTCATGGCCCAGGAAGATCCCACGTGCTGTGGAGCAACTAAGCCCGTGCACCATAGCTGCTGAGCCTGGACTCGAGAGCCCGGGAGCCACAATTACTGAGCCCATGTGCCCAGAGCCCGTGCTCTACAAAAGGAGAAGCTGCCACAAGGAGAAGCCGGAGCACCACAACTAGAGAGTGCTCCCACTCACTGCAGCTAGAGAAAAGGCCCCTGCAGCAGTGCAGACCCAGCACAGCCAAAAATAAATAAAATTATTTTTAAAAAAACATAAAAACAGCAAGATTGGGAGAATAATGTGGGTGGGTAATCAAGCTGATTGATTTTGTTTGTTCTGATTTGGGGTTTGTCCTATACACCGCCTCTGAGATAGAAGCTTTTGATAGATTACTCAAAAGCATTTTGAATAATTGCACTGTTGCTGGAGGAAATGCATAGCTTTTGGAGACGGTTGCTTTGAAGATGGCCCTCCTCAGAGACACAAGTTCTGCTATGTTTAACACTGTTTTCTTTATAGGAACATTCTTTGCGTTCCGTCCTTACAACATTTTATTAAGAGACTCAGTATGTTTATTGAAGGGAGAGGACAGAGGAGCGCCAGTGACCATCTCCCCTTCTCTGTTTTTCAGGAAGTGTTTCACATGGTCGTTGAAGTGCCGCGCTGGTCGAATGCAAAAATGGAGGTATGTTTCAGCTTTGCTAGTCAGATACTGGTTGTCAGTTTTGCTCTGGTCACACCGAGTTGCTCAAGGGTTAAACAGCTGAAGTCCAAGGCTGTCGTCTTTCTAGTCCCAGTCGGTTTTCCAGTTGTATCTCCCCTTGCCTGCCTGTCTTCCTTCTGTGCCCCAGCTAAACTCAACCATTTATTCTGTACAAATACGCTACACTTTTTCTTTTCCCACGCCTTTGCTTCTGGCACTCCCCAAACCCAGAATCACCTTTTTCTCTTCTGTCTTCTCTCTCTAATTCCTTTGTTGACTCCTCCATGTAGTTAACAGGCTTGCTTCAGTCAGCCCAGCCATAAAAATAATTTTATTGGAATTTCTGTCACATTGTATTAATTTATTCTGATGACACCTAATAAATTTGGCTTTTTGTTGTGGATATCCATAATATTTTCTATCACCTAAGCTTTTTGACAGTAATAAAACTTTATATGTAATAGACAAATATTTGACTAATTCTAAAGGCTTTAAAGGAAAGCTGAAGTTAGATATTTTCTCAAATGTTAGGATTTATTCTAGCTAATTTTAATTTTTGCTTTCTGGAATTAGTAAATGTTCTTTTCCCCATCTTGTTCGTTCCTGTGTACCTCAAATAAATTTTCCACTTACAGGCTGATTATGATGAAACTTTTATTTTAAATTATGAAAGTGTTCAGGGTAAAAATATATCATGTAAATGGAACTAAGGGATGCCTATTTCATAATTCCTTAAATCCCTATTTGAATAGTATTTTAGATACAAATATACAATGATTTGAAATTTTTTGTTTCAGATTGCTACAAAGGACCCTTTAAACCCAATTAAACAAGATGTGAAGAAAGGAAAACTCCGTTATGTTGCAAATCTGTTCCCTTATAAAGGATATATCTGGAACTACGGTGCCATCCCTCAGGTCTGTCTCTGTGCAGTTGTGAGGAATGTACTTTTCAGCTTAGCTTATGAAAATTTAACCTACTACTTAAAAAAAAGACTTAAATACCTATAAAAAGTTGTTCCTATCAGATCAGATCAGTCGCTCAGTCGTGTCCGACTCTTTGCGACCCCATGAATCGCAGCACGCCAGGCCTCTCTGTCCCTCACCAACTCCCGGAGTTCACTCAGACTCATATCCATCGGGTCAGTGATGCCATCCAGCCATCTCATCCTCTGTCGTCCCCTTCTCCTCCTGCCCCCAATCCCTCCCAGCATCAGAGTCTTTTCTAATGAGTCAACTCTTTGCATGAGGTGGCCACAAGTACTGGAGTTTCAGCTTTAGCATCATTCCTTCCAAAGAAATCCCAGGGCTGATCTCCTTCAGAATGGACTGGTTGGATCTCCTTGCAGTCCAAGGGACTCTCAAGAGTCTTCTCCAACACCACAGTTCAAAAGCATCAATTCTTTGGCGCTCAGCTTTCTTCACAGTCCAACTCTCACATCCATACATGACCACAGGAAAAACCATAGCCTTGACTAGACGAACCTTTGTTGGCAAAGTAATGTCTCTGCTTTTGAATATGCTGTCTAGGTTGGTCATAACTTTCCTTCCAAGGAGTAAGTGTCTTTTAATTTCATGGCTGCAGTCACCATCTGCAGTGATTTTGGAGCCCAGAAAAATAAAGTCTGACACTGTTTCCACTGTTTCCCCATCTATTTCCCATGAAGTGATGGGACCGGATGCCCTGATCTTCGTTTTCTGAATGTTGAGCTTTAAGCCAACTTTTTCACTTTCCACTTTCACTTTCATCAAGAGGCTTTTCAGTTCCTCTTCACTTTCTGCCATAAGGGTGGTGTCATCTGCATATCTGAGGTTATTGATATTTCTCCCAGCAATCTTGATTCCAGCTTGTGTTTCTTCCAGTCCAGCGTTTCTCATGATGTACTCTGCATATAAGTTAAATAAACAGGGTGACAATATACAGCCTTGACGAACTCCTTTTCCTATTTGGAACCAGTCTATTGTTCCATGTCCAGGTCTAACTGTTGCTTCCTGACCTGCATACAAATTTCTCAAGAGGCAGGTCAGGTGGTCTGGTATTCCCATCTCTTTCAGAATTTTCCACAGTTTATTGTGATCCACACAGTCAAAGGCTTTGGCATAGTCAATAAAGCAGAAATAGATGTTTTTCTGGAACTCTCTTCCTTTTTCCATGATCCAGTGGAGTAGATTATAAAAACATAGGGGGTAATTAACTCATTTTAATACTTCCTTAAATAACTTATTTTCAAGATAAACTAAAAGGTAACTCTTTCACATTTGAAAGTTTGTTCTTTGAAATATCTATTTTTTTTGAACATGGACTGGTTATAAACTACACAAATTCTTTCATTACAGATAGAGTAGCAGATCTATTACAAAACTAGAGCTTAAAAGCACTGATTTTTTTTGCACCATCTGGAAGAGGGTACAAATCCTAAGTCTGCCACTTTCTAGATTTCCTAACTTGCTTCTGCTTCTTCCTCCCTGAGATGGTAATATTCCCCCCTGAAATATTCTAGTGCATAGCTCATGTGGCTGTTTGAGGAATCAAGCACTTAGAACCTGGGACATATAAGTTCTCACAGCTGTTGACTTTTATCTCTATCATCCAGATTTCTCCTTTGTGGTAAAGTAATAATGGAGTTCTGTTTTCCTAAGGAGTCGTCCGTTTGAGGTGAGGGGATATCTGCATTGTTTACCAATTTATCCCTAGCACGACAGCAGTGTGTATGGGCTCTTATTTCATATTTGAATAAAGAATCACTAGAATTCAGTATGCATTACTGAAGGTATACTAAATTCCGGTTTGATTAAACCCACGCTGTGACACTTAAGATTTCTAAATATTCAGTTTATTTTCTTCCTGCTGATAGTTTGTTTTTATTAACCATTAAGTCTACTAAGTGGAATCTACTGTGAAACAACCTGTAAGCTACTAAAACATAGGGCAAACCCATCTAGCTTGTGACATGAAAGTCACTCAGTCATGTCCGACTCTTTGTGAGCCCATGGACTAGACAGTCCATGGAATTCTCCAGGCCAGAATACTAGAGTGGGTAGCTGTTCCCTTCTCCAGAGGACCTTCCCAACCGAGGGACTGAACCCAGGTCTCGCGCATTGCGGGCGGATTCTTTACCCGCTGAGCCACCAGGGAAGCCCGTCTAGCTTGGGAGGTAATCACCGAGTCTAGGCACAGCGCCTCACCGTGTGCTGCCGTTGATTCACTGTTTAGCCTTGAGACGTCGTCCCTCTGGGAGAACATTGCTGAAATACCTCACTGTTCTGTAGGTTGAATTTGGTTTTGTTGGGTCTGGTCTTTTCCCCATCACTTTTATCTCCCTGCCTTTACTCCAGCAGAGTAAGCAAGCAAATCCAAGAAGTGTGCTCTGGGTTGGGAGGGCAACGAACCAAAGCAGCAGCTGCACTTCAAACTGGACTTCCTGGCGAGCACAGCGCGTCCTTTCCCCGGCGCCGGGCTCTGTGAGCACTCTGCCTCACGGTTTAGCAGGAAAGAAACCCGGCCGTTTACATTTTCAGCAAATCCTGATTAAACTTCTCATTCTTGATCCTGACCGGTGATGGCGTTTTTGCCACCAGCACATGTCATTTCCATCTTGATATTACCCGTCTCTGCTTGGAGACATCTTTTAAAGAAAGTCCAGTTAATAGAATAAGTACTAAGAGTTCACCAAAGCAGTTTTCTTTGAATACATTTTTTTAAGTGAACATCTGGGTCTACATTTGTGTTTGCGTATTGTCTCAGTTATTAGATAGTTGGGTTTTTTCTGTTTAAAATAGGATCATTATCCATTTTAAAGCTTAACAGGAGCCCAACATTTAATTAAGGTTACTGTGGTAGTTAAGACATGAATAAAGGATTCATTTTAATGAGGAATAAATAGCTGAAGATTCCTATTTTGCAGAACGATCACGGGATGTTGTCTTTTAGTGCCAACATGATCCACTTTTGTCATTAACACATGCAGGAATAATACACTCTGAAGTTTTATTTTTATTGTTTTTTAGACTTGGGAAGACCCAGGACACAATGACAAGCACACTGGCTGTTGCGGTGACAATGACCCCATCGATGTGTGTGAGATCGGAAGCAAGGTGATGGAGCCTACAGCGTCTTTCTCTAGTGCCGAGATGAGAGCGATGAAATCCACAAAGTTCTTACTTTAAAAACCATTGTAAATAATATATATGAATGTCAGTGAAGTAATGATGTCTCTTTGGGTTATAAAAGCTTCCATTCCATTCTAAGCATTTGTACATTATAATTTGTAATTTAAACCTAGCCTAGGAAAAGATGTATAGTATATGCATGTGTGTGGAGGAACTAGACATGTTCTGCATTGCTTTAAAGGGCAGATGAGGAGTCAGTGGATGAGGGTACCAGGAGGCAACAAGGCAAACCCTGCCTCAGGATTTGGAGTGACTAATGAATTGGCCCCATGGGGGTTAAATAACCCCACATGTTGGGGGTTTATGGTAGGGATTCCTCTATCAAGTAGAGTTGCTCTAAGGTTCTAGCTATGGTTATTTTCCTTTTTTTTTTTTAATGGTTATTTTCTTTATGATCTTTCCCAGCCTCAAGAAAAGAGTAAGCAACTGAAAAGAAAGTTGTCATTCAGTTGCTTAAGTCATAAAGTTCAGGCTTATTGTATGACTTACCTAACTCAGTGACTTCTATAAAATAAAAGGTAAAGAGGGTGCATTAAAATAGGTGTTTGAAACAAACTCTGGAGCACTTATTCTTCAGCACAAGCAATGACAGTTTAAAAACCTGAATCAGCCTCAGCTCTGATAGGATTAGTGGGCATTCACTTGTTTAGCTTTTTAAAAATTGCTTACAGGAACCATCTTAAGTTTGTAGAAATTTGGCGTCTTCCTCATTTCCTATTATCCACCACGTGAAACTGTTCTTCCAGAGTCTGATTCTGTAGTTTTGACCTAGCTGTGGTTTTTGACTCTCAGGTGTGTGCACGAGGGGAGATTATCAGAGTGAAAGTTCTGGGCATTCTGGCTATGATTGACGAAGGGGAAACCGACTGGAAAGTCATTGCCATTAATGTGGAAGATCCTGATGCAGCCAATTACAATGGTAAGAAAATATGTAGGGTCCGAACCTGACCCCGTACGAGACTTGACCTGTGATGACAGTCGCTAAGCCCACGCCTTCAGACCGTTCAAGGACGGAGGAGCAAGCCATTTGACAGCACAGCGCTGTGCTTCCTGCTGCTGAACTCCTGTGGTTAGCTAAGTAAACGTTCTCTTCATTCCAGGAAAGAAGAAATCTGGTAGTTTGTCTTTCCTGTTTTCTTCTTTCCTTTTCCACATGCTAGCACTTACTTGCTCTATTTTTAAAAAATAAAAAAATTGAGATATGCATGCCACATGTCATAAAATTCATCATTGTAAAGTTTGCAGTTCCATGGGTTTGATACATGCACTAGGCTGTTAACCGCCACCACTGTCTGATTCTAGATCATTTTTACCATTCCAAAAGAAAATCCCACATGCGTTAACAATCACTCCCTATCTCCCCTTCCCTCAGGCCCTGGCAACCACCTACCTATTGCCTGTCTCTATGGATCTGCTTGATCTGAACATTTCACATAAATGGAGTCACATGATATCTGACTTCCTTCACTTAGTATACTGTTTTCAGGGTTCATCTACTTTGTAATGTGTATCAGTACTTTATCCCCCCCTTTTTTGGTGCTAAAATTAACATAAAGTTCAGTCTTGACTATTTTAAAGTGTAGAATTCAGTGGCATTTAGTACATTCACAATGTTGTGCAACCATCACCACTTATCTCATTTCAGAACATTCTCATCACCCTGAAGGAAAACTCTGTACCTTTAAGTACTTAGTCACCCCCTGTTCCCTCCTCCTCCGAGGCCCGACATTCACTTACCTGTTTACGTCTCTGTGAATTTGCCTATTTTGGATATGTCATATACATGGAATTGTAAAATACATGGCCTTCTGTGTCTGGTTTCTTTTTACTTAGGTTTTCTAGGTTTATCCATCTTGTAGCATGTATTAGTACTTATTTTTTTAATGCCTGAGTTATATTCTGTGGTGTGGATATATATCATGTTGTGTTGATCCATTCCTCTGTTGATGGGCATTTGGATTCTTTTTGGCTATTAGGAATAGCGCTGCTGCTATGAACATTCCTGTATAAGTTTTTGTGTGGACATGTATTTTTAATCCTCTTGGGTGAGCAAGCTCCAGGAGTTGGTGATGGACAGGGAAGCCTGGCGTGCTGCAGTCCATGGGGTCGCAGGGTCAAACACAACTGCGTGACTGAACTGACTGACTGGGTGTGTATACCTAAGAGGGGAGTTTCTGAGTGAAATGGTTAACTCTTAATGTTTAGCCCCGATGGTGGTTTAGTTGCTACGTCAAATCCAGCTCTTGCAACCCCATGGACTGTAGCCCACCAGGCTTCTCTGTCCATGGAAATCTCCTGGCAAGAATTCTAGGGTGGGCTGCCATTTCCTTCTTCTGGATCTTCCCGACTCAGGGACTGAACTGGGGTCTCCTGCATTGTGGGTGGATTGTTCATCAACTGAGCTACCAGGGAAGTCCCATGTTTAGCCCCTTGAGGAACTGCCAGATTTTTCCCAAAGCAGCTGCACCATCTTACAGTCCTCAAAGGCTTCCAATTTTTCTGCTTCCTTGCCAGCATTAGTTACTTATCTTTTTAAAGTATAGCCATTCTAATGGGGTGTATCATCATATTTTTGAGCTATAAGAGTCCTTCTATGTTTTGGATGCTAGACCTTTATCAGATATATATGATTTGTCTGTATTTTCTTCCATTTTGTGGATTTGTCCTTTTGTTTTCTTAATGGTGTCCTTTGAAGTACTCATGGTTTTCATTTTGATGTAGTCTATTTTCTCTTTTATTGCTGTGCTTTTGGTATCATATTTAAGAAACCATTGCCTAATCTAACGTCACAAAGTTGTTTCCTTCTAAGAATTTTATAAATTTAACTCTTACATTATTCCTTTCTGTTGTTATTTTTACCTTTCAGAGTATCATCTCATATATGTTTAAATATGTGCATATTTGCATATATATATATACAAACTCTTTTAACACCAACTCTTTAACAGTGCAATAGGAAAAAAAGATGGAGACTGACTTTTTCTTTCAGATACTTCTGTATTATTTAAATTTTAAATTTTATACATTGAGAGTGCATTCCTTCATTTAGTCTTGATCCTGTTGATCACTGTGTCCATTTTCACACGTGCTGTTTACACAAGACTTCAGTTCAGTTCAGTCACTCAATCGTGTCTGACTCTTTGTAACCCCATGGACTGCAGCATCCCAAGCCTCCCTGTCCATCACCAACTCCTGGAGTTTACTCAAACTCATGCCCATTGAGTCTGTGATGCCATCCAACAATCTCACCCTCTGTCATCCCCTTCTCCTCCTGCCCTCAATCTTTCCCAGCATCAGGGTCTTTTCAAATGAGTCAGCTGTACGCAACAGATGGTAAAAGTATTGGAGTTTCAGCTTCAGCATCAGTCCTTCTCAAGAATATTTAGGACTGACTTCCTTTAGGATGGACTGGTGGGATCTCCTTGCAGTCCAAGGGACTCTCAAGAGTCTTCTCCAACACCACAGTTCAAAAGCATCAATTCTTCAGTGCTCAGCTTTCTTTATAGTCCAACTCTCACATCCATACATGACTACTGGAAAAACCATAGCCTTGACTAGATGGACCTTTGTTGGCAAAGTAATGTCTCTGCTTTTTAATATGTTGTCTAGGTTGGTCATAGCTTTTCTTCCAAGGAGCAAGCATCTTTTAATTTCATGGCTGCAGTCACCATCTGCAGTGATTTTGGAGCCCCCCAAAATAAAGTCTCTCACTGTTTCCACTGTTTCCCCATCTATTTGCCATGAAGTGATGTGAATCTACGGCATGATCTTAGTTTTCTGAATGTTGAGCTTTAAGCCAACTTTTTCACTCTCCTCTTTCACTTTCATCAAGAGGCTCTTTAGTTCTTCTTCACTTTCTACCATAAGGGTGGTGTTATCTGCATGTCTGAGGTTATTGATATTTCTCCCAGCAATCTTGATTCCAGCTTGTGCTTCTTCCAGCCCAGCATTTCTCATGATGTACTCTGCATATAAGTTAAATGACAATATACAGCTTTAACATACTTCTTTCCCGATTTGGAAACAGTCTGTTGTTCCATGTCCAGTTCTATGTTCATGAGAACGTAGTTCACAGGAGGCAGGTCAGGTGATCTGGTATTCCCATCTCTTTCAGAGTTGTCCACAGTTTATTGTGATCCATACAGTCAAAGGTTTTGGCATAGTCAATAAAGCAGAAATAGATGTTTTCCTGGAACTCTCTTGCTTTTTCGATGATCCAGCGGACGTTGGCAATTTGATCTCTGGTTCCTCTGCCCTTTCTGAAACCAGCTTGAACATCTGGAAGTTAGGGTTCACGTATTGTTGAAGCCTGGCTTGCAGAATTTTGAGCATTACTTTAATAGCATGTGAGATGAGTGCAATTGTGTGGTAGTTTGAGCATTCTTTGGCATTGCCTTTCTTTGGGATTGGAATGAAAACTGACCTTTTCCAGTCCTGTGGCCACTGCTGAGTTTTCCAAGTTTGCTGGCATATTGAGCGCAGCACTTTTACAGCATCATCTTTTAGGATTTGAAATAGCTCAGCTGGAATTCCATCACCTCCACTAGCTTTGTTTGTAGTGATGCTTCCTAAGGCCCACTTGACTTCGCATTCTAGGATATCTGGCTCTAGGTGAGTGATCACACCATCATGAGTATCTGGGTCATGAAGATCTTTTTTGTACAGCTCTTCTGTGTATTCTTGCCACCTCTTCTTAATATCTTCTGCTTCTGTTAGGTCCATACGATTTCTGTCCTTTATTGAGCCCATCTTTGCATGAAATGTTCTCTTGGTATCTCTAATTTTCTTGAAGGGATCTCTAGTCTTTCCCATTCTATTGTTTTCCTCTGTTTCTTTGCCCTGATCACTGAGGAAGGCTTTCTTATCTCTTCTTGCTATTCTTTGGAACTCTGCATTCAAATGGGAATATCTTTCCTTTTCTCCTTTACTTTTTGCTTCTCTTCTTTTCACAGCTATTTGTAAGGCCTCCCCAGTCAGCCATTTTGCTTTTTTGCATGTTTTTTTCTTGGGGATGGTCTTGCTCCTTGTCTCCTGTACAGTGTCCCAAACCTCCGTCCATAGTTCATCAGGCACTCGATCTATCAGATCTAGTCCCTTAAATCTAGTTCTCACTGCCACTGTATAATCGGTAGGGATTTGATTTAGGTCATACCTGAATGGTCTAGTGGTTTTCCCTACTTTCTTCAATTTAAGTCTGAATTTGCAACAAGAAGTTCATGATCTGTGCCATAGTCAGCTCCTGGTCTTGTTTTTGCTGACTGTATAGAACTTCACCATCTTTGGCTGCAAAGAATATAATCAATCTGATTTCGGTGTTGACCATCTGATGATGTCCATGTGTAGAATCTTCTCTTGTGTTGTTGGAAGAGAGTGTTTGCTATGACCAGTGTGTTCTCTTGGCAAGACTCTATTAGGCTTTGCTCTGCTTCATTCTGTACTCCAAGGCCAAATTTGCCTGTTACCCCAGGTGTTTCTTGACTTCCTACTTTTGCATTCCAGTCCCCTATAATGAAAAGGACGTCTTTTTTGGGTGTTAGTTCTAAAAGGTCTTGTAGGTCTTCATAGAACCATTCAACTTCAGCTTCTTCAGCGTTACTGGTTGGGGCATAGACTTGGATTACTGTGATGTTGAATGGTTTGCCCTGGAAACGAACAGAGATCATTCTGTCGTTTTTGAGATTGCATCCAGGTACTCCATTTTGGACTCTTTTGTTGACCATGATGGCTACTCCATTTCTTCTGAGGGATTCCTGCCCACAGTAGTAGATATAATGGTCATCTGAGTTAAATTCACCCATTCCAGTCCATTTTAGTTTGCTGATTCCTAGAATGTCTGCATTCACTCTTGCCATCTCCTGTTTGACCACTTCCAATTTGCCTTGATTCATGGACCTAACATTCCAGGTTCCTATGCAATATTGCTCTTTACAGCTTCAGACCTTGCTTCCATCACCAGTCACATCCACAACTGGGTGTTGTTTTTGCTTTGGCTCTGTCTTTTCATTCTTTCTGGGGTTATTTTTCCACTGATCTCCAGTGGCATATTGGGCACATACCGACCTGGGGAGTTCATCTTTCAGTGTCCTATCTTTTTGCCTTTTCATACTGTTCATGGGGTTCTCAAGGCAAGAATACTGAAGTGGTTTGCAGTTCCATTCTCCAGTGGACCACATTTTGTCAGAACTTTCCACCATGACCTGTCTGTGGGTGCCTACATGGCATGCCTACATGGCATGGCTTATAGTTTCATTGAGTTAGACAAGGTGTCTTGCTGGGGCTTCTCCTTTGCCCTTGGACGTGGGGTATCTCCTCACAACCGCTTCAGTGCCTACTGTATTACTGGGGTTTCTCTGCCCTTGAATGTGGGGTATCTCCACATGGAGATGTGTACACAAGGGTACACATGCTAAAATAGTGTGCTTTGGCCACAGTTAATGAAGCCACACCATCATTACATCAGCAGCATTTTCTGGGTGTCATTCTCTTGCAGTCAATGTTGTTAGAACCCTGAAAGTTTCTCTGTGGTGCAAGCTGTATACAGCTTTCCTTAAATGTCAGTGTAAGGCAGTGTCCGTCATCTGTTATAACTGGAAGAGAATTAAGTAGAGAGAGCACTTGACAAGCCACAACTTTGGGGGGAATATACACAGAGCCATGGGGGAGGATGGCCGACCCACCAAAGTGACCAAGTTGGCCATGCTGATCCTCTCTGACATTGTGGGGCCCACGACAGCCCGCCACCCGCCTGCTGCAGTTGTGGGCGTCAGGAAAGTGAGCATTTCTTGCTGCTCATGGTTGTGGGCTGATTAGAGGCTGAACCCAAGGAACAGCACAGAAGTGATATATAAAGTACAACAGGGGGAACAAAAATTGAAGTTTTTCTTACTTTTTTTTTTCCTGGGTCTGGTATCCAGGGTTCCCTAGTCTGGGTCCAGCATACCTTTCGATATCTGGATCAAAAAAAAGTCAAACAGTTCATCAGTTCTTACATTTTTCCTTACTATGATAGAATACAGAAATATGTTAGATCTTTGTCTCTAGTTTTTGGCAAAGAACTAAATCCCTTGGAATTTCCTGAGTGATGAGTGTGTCTTTTATTCACAGTGAGACTCTTTCATTATACCTGAGTTTGTGCTAATAAGGGGACTTAAGGTGGGGCCCCTAGCTAGCCTCAGACAGGCTCAGTCAACAGAAAAGCTGAATGATTAGAGGGTGGGAACTTTTAGCCCCAACCACTGACCCCTGGAACTGGGAGGGGAGGCTCCATGAAAAGTCTGGAATCATGAGATGTGGAGCCCTTCTGAGATGGTGAGCACACTGCAGTGCTGGGAGGGTGGCATGCCTCCCTCCGCCCCCACAGGACATGGGAACTACACCGTCCATCCCCCACACTGGGTCCTAAGCATCTCTTCCATTGGACTGTTCCTGAGTTGTATCCTTTATACTAAACCAGTAAACATAAGCTCAGTGTTTTCTTGAGTTTTATGAGTCTTTCTGGCAAATTATCAAACCCAAGGAGAGAGTTGTAGGAAACTGATTTATAGCAAGTGGTCATGGCTTGGAATTTGCCACCAACGTCTGAAGTGGGATCACTGCTGTGGAACTGAGCCCTCGAACTGTGGGGCCTGACTGCATCAGTCAGTGCCATGACTGAACGGAACTGTCAGACTTGCATTTGGTGCCTAAAGAATAGAACTGGATGGGAAATGTGTTGGAAGACAACATACTCTTGCATTTTGGATTTCTGGATTTTCAAACTATTTCTGTATCAGATGATACCTTTTACATGAATTATAAGTTCCTTGAAATTTATCAGTGTTTAAACATTTCCCAGTTCACTTTGTAAACTTTTCCTACTTTAAGTGGTACGCTGATAATAAAATGCATGATTTTCTTTAACTATATACATTATAAATTGTGCTTAAGCCAAGTTTATATTATAGAAATATGAATAAGCTGTTGTTGAACGTATTCCTCCTTCCAGTTACAATTTTCCTGATGGATTTTTTTTTTTTTTTTGTACTTGTATCTTCTATTTGTTTGCATGGAAAAGCAATTTGGTCATTTAAACTTGAATTTGATGGCACTGAGGCTCGACATTGATGATGACTATACAGAAACTTAAAAACATTTTTTTTTTTTACAGAGGACACTTTTTTTTTGGCCAGAACTACAGTATTGTGATATTGAATGCCTATACTGTAGAGTGAGGAAAGCTTATTCACATGTAACAAGTAACCTATCAGTGAACATATGTAATGCATTTTTTCTTGTCTTTTAGTACGTCATTGGAGAGTGATCCTCAAGTACAACCTCAACCTCTCTTTTAGTATCTTTTATCCTTCTCTTTGGAGAAGGGCATGGCAACCCACTCCAGTATTCTTGCCTGGAGAATCCCATGGACAGAGGAGCCTGGAGGGCTACAGTCCATGGAATCACAAAGAGTTGGACATGACTGAGCAACTGAAACACACATCCTTCTCTTAGGGCTTCACTGGTGACTCAGTGGTAAAGAATCTGCCTGCATTGCAGGAGACGCAGGTTTGAGCCCTGGGAAGTTACACACGCTTGCCAAACTATTCTCTCATGCAGCCCCCAGTCATTTCTCCCTCCTCTTATTTAATAGGAATTATTGTGGTACTGATTGTTCTCTTAATACTTAATGTCAGAGCTATTCATGGAGAAGGCAATGGCACCCCACTCCAGTACTCTTGCCTGGAAAATCCCATGGACGGAGGACCCTGGTGGGCCGCGGTCCATGGGGTCGCTAAGAGTCGGACACGACTGAGCGACTTTACTTTCACTTTTCACTTTCATGCATTGGAGAAGGAAATGGCAACCCACTCCAGTGTTCTTGCCTGGAGAATCCCAGGGACGGGGGAGCCTGGTGGGCTGCCGTCTATGGGGTCACACAGAGTCGGAGACGACTGAAGTGACTTAGCAGCAGCAGCATTGTGGTACTGATTGTTCTCTTAGTACTTATTGTCAGAGCTATTCTAAGACACTAGATGATTTTCTTTTAATGTGTATATATGTTCTCTTCTCAAAAAGATATTAGTTCTAACATTATTTGAACTTTTTTGACAATCCATCCTATAGCTCTTCAAAGTATTTGGTATTTTTATTGAATGCATAAATAATTACATATACATCTTGCAATCTGAGAAGAGAATCTTATTCTCTTCTTAGATATTAATGATGTCAAGCGGCTGAAACCTGGCTACCTGGAAGCTACTGTGGATTGGTTTAGGAGGTACAAGGTTCCAGATGGAAAACCCGAGAATGAGTTTGCTTTCAATGCAGAATTTAAAGATAAGGTAAGGTGTCACTCAGAACTGAAGCTGTAGGCCTATCTGTATTGAGACATAATTTAACCACATTGTTACCATCTAAAGACTGACTATATGACCTATAAAATAGCTGTTTAAAGACACAAGACAGGCTTTATGTTGATTTGTTCATTTAAATGGTTTTCCTCCATTTTTGATACAAGGAAATGATTCAAAAGAGATGAAGCTCTCATGCTTTGGTAAAATATTGATAATAAAAAAAGAACAGGGATGTTCCCTGGTGGTGAGGGGTTAAGACTGTGTTCACAGCAAGTACCATGGGTTCTAGCCCTGGTTGGGAAACTAATCCCACATGCCATGCACCGTGCCCAAAATTAGAAAAGAAAAGAACTTGTTTCTGTATTCTAATGAATATCTCTTTAAATTATAGAACTTTGCAATTGACATTATTGAAAGCACTCATGACTATTGGAGAGCATTAGTGACTAAGAAAACTGATGGAAAAGGCATCAGCTGGTAAGCATTAACTCTTTTCTCCACGTTTAACACACAAAGCAGACTAGCTTACTCCAGATATGTTAATAACCTTAACATATTGTACCATTACATTCACTTAGGAAAGAGATAACTAGTTTTATCAGTACTTAAGTCAATAGAAAGTGTAGACTGAAAGAAAAACCACACAACGTAAAGGTGAGTTACAGTTTATTTGAGGACAATTTATCTTCTATTTATATAGAAATATAAATAAGCTGTTATTGAACATATAGCCCAGGAGATAGCCTCTCAGATAGCCCTAAAGAACTACCGCAGAGATGTAAGGGAGGAGCCAAGAGCAATATAAACTTTTTTTTTTTTGGCTGGGAAAACATGTAGTCAAGCATAAAAAGCTGACTGCTAATCATAAAGAAGAGGCATCTCAAGTTAATGATTTCAGTGCTTTTATGAGAAGAGGCAAGAATCTGGGGTCATTTGAAATTTTTTCTTAGAAATTCGTGTTAACTATTTAGGGGCCAGTATACCCAGATCTTTCCTGTTCTTCTCCATCCTGAATTCCCCTCGGCACACCGTCAGCAGGTGACCGTAGTGGCTAATGGCTCGATCCTTGTAGAACTGGAATATCGCAGGCAACATTTTTTTCTTTGCAGAAAGTAAAAAAAAAAAAAAAGCCACAAAGATACTCTGAATAAGTACAAACTAAAATTATAAAGGGGAGAGTGAGATCAGAGCTTTGTTAGGGTAACTGGGGAAAACTGCCTAGCATCAGGGTGCTCAGAATGGGTTGAGTACAAGGGTTGGTATTCTCCGATGTAAATATATAGGATCATCACAACTAAACCAGGATCTACCATGCACATTGAATTAACTACTACTACTTCTACTACTACTACTACTAACTAATACTGATTGAGCAGTTAATATTTGCCAAGCATGCAACAGAGATACGGGGAGATTAAACTTAACCAAGGTCATACCACAGTAAGTGTTTTGGAGTGAGGACTTGCATCCAAGTCTGTGTGGCCCCAGCTTATTTTTAGTATAATATACTCCCTCTTTTAAAGATTATAAGAGAATGGCCACCATTACCACTTAACTAGTGTTGTTCTGAAAATACTAGCTGATGAAGTAAATAGGAGAAAGAAATAAGATGCAGGAATACTGGAAAAGGGGGAAGCAAATTGTTGCAGATGATATGACTGTGTACACAGAAAACCCTAGAAAAAAGAATTCTATAAGGTGGAGGATTACAAAATGAGTATATATGCACATTGCTAGCTTTGTATTGGAGAAGGCAATGGCACCCCACTCCAGTACTCTTGCCTGGAAAATCCCATGGGTGGAGGAGCCTGGTGGGCTGCAGTCCATGGGGTTGCTAAGAGTCGTACACGACTGAGCGACTTCACTTTCATTTTTTCACTTTCATGCATTGGAGAAGGAAATGGCAACCCACTCCAGTGTTCTTGCCTGGAGAATCCCAGGGACGGGGGAGCCTGGTGGGCTGCCATCTATGGGGTCGCACAGAGTCGGACACGACTGAAGTGACTTAGCAGCAGCAGCAGCTTTGTATATGAACATAACAGAAACTATAATGGAGGAAAGGATCCCATGTAGAATAGTGTTTAAGAAAAAAAAGTATAAATAAGAAATCTGAAGGACCCAGAAGAAGAAAACTTCAAAACTCTATACAGAAATATAAAAGATGTTAAATATAAAGGTATCATATATTCATGAATAACATTCAGTTTCATCTAAGAAAAAAAATTGCAGGTCAGAATAGTGACAGAAATCCTGAAAAAAACAAGGGTAGTGGTGGTGAGGTTTGCACCAACTGCCTATTTAAGGAGAAAATAAGGCTAGATCTCTGTCTTGCCCTTTACGTTCCTTTCTTCCTCCAAGTTTGCACACTGGCAGCCACCCTCGTGCTGTGGCAGCTTTTCGTTGCTGAGAGGTGCTGTCACTAGGCAGGTACTCCTGTACAAGTAGCCCAGCACCAACCAGTGTTCTTAACCCCAGCTACTTTCTACCCACATGTTAATTGGCACTGGCTGCCAGCATGAGTTTGCAACTCTTGTCTTATGTCAGTGTTTAATTCCAGACAGATAAACTGTAATGTGAGAAAATTCTAGAAAAAGACTAGGTGAATTTAATTCATTAGCTTAGTAGTAGGGAAGACCTTTCTAAACAGAAGACAGACTCAAAATCCAGAAAAGAAAGATTTACTTATGATTTTTTTATGTATCAGGAGGCAGTTCTTCCCAGTTTTTTCTTAACACCTGACAAAGGACTAAATTTCTTAATTTATAAATAACTTACTCAAATTGATAAAAGAAAGAATACTAATAGAGGGAGAGAAAAAGAGAAAGTAAGTTTACATATAAGAAGATGTGCAGCCTCACTTTATAATTTAAAATGCAGCTCAGAAAGATAGTGTTATCCTTCAGTAGATCTGCAAAGTTAAAAAAAAAAAAAATTACACCCATGGCGGATGCATGTTGATGTACGGCAAAACCAATGCAATATTGTAAAGTAAAAAAAATAAATAAATAAAAATAAAATAAAAAAAAATTAAATGATAGCCTGGAGTGGCAACATTTATATGTAGTTGTGAGAGTTTGAATGGGGACAGCCTTTGTGAGGGCAGTTTGACAGTAGTCAGTCCCTAGGGTTTTGTTTTTTTTTTTTGATTGGAGGATAATTGCTTTACAATGTTGTGTTGGTTTCTGGTGAATAACATGTAAATCAGCCATTAATCTCAAAATTTTAAATTCTTCTATTTCTTTGTAGCATTACTACTAGGAATGTATCCTATAGATATAGTCCTGAAAGATGTAGGTATAAGGATGTTCATTGCAGTGTCATTTATAATATCAAACAAGTTAGAAACAACCAAATTGTAATGATTAAGCAATTCATATAACAGAACAGTATATGGCACATTATTCTCTAGATGTTGATATGGAATGATGTCCAAAATATATTAAATGAGAAAAGCAAAGTCCATAGCAGTATACTTATCATAGTGTGATCCCATTTATGCAAGGTAAGATATACATACACACCCCAGCCTCTGTTTATATTATAAATGTCTTTTCTGGAGGGAGAAAAGAACTATAGGAAATTCTCAGGAATCTTCAGTAAGTCGGGATAATGTCTTGTAAAATAAAAACATCTGTCTCTCCACAAACATAAGAAAAACTGAGCACACACACACCTTTGTATGAAAATGTACAATCATGAGACTTTGCTTTTAATATCATCTCTATTTTGTGGTATCCTATTGTTTCTGTGGAAATGGCCTTAGCACATGTTAAGTAACAGGTGGCTGAATATTTTTTCTTTTTCATAGAATATTTTTGATTATAACCACTTAATAGTATACAATAATTCAATATGAAGGAAATTTTGAATCATAGTTAACCAAAACAAGTTTTTAAAAAATCACTTTAATCTCAGTTTTTCCATAGATACTCTTAGTGACATGTAGAGTTTTCTCTTTTTACAGTCCTTTTTAAGTATATTTTCAAAAATAATCATATTGTATGTATAATATATGGGCTTCCCAGGTGGCACAGTGGTAAAGAACCCATCCACCTGCTAATGCAGGAGACACAGGAGATGTAGGTTTGATCCCTGGGTTGGGAATAGCCCCTGGAGTAGGAAATGGCAGCCCACTCCAGTATTCTTGCTGGGATAATCCCATGGACAGAGGAGTTTGGTGGGCTATAGTCCATGGGGTCGTAAAGAGTAAGACAGAGCGACTAAACAAATGCACATATATAATATATACATTTTGTTTTGTGGTTTAGAAAAGTTAACACTACAAGCATTTGTTATGTAATTAAATATATAATATAAATATTCCATCTGTATATTGTTCTGTCTGATGGATAAATCATTTTTAATCATCTCTGTTGTTGGACATTTTGGTTACTTCCAGCTTTTCAATTTTATCAATAGTGAAATCATGTATGTTGAACATCTTTGTACATAATTATTTAAGTCTCTGAGTTTGGAGAGGTGGAATTTGTCTATCAAAGTGTATGTGCTTTTTAAAAGGTTTTGGACACATTTTTTTTTTTTTTTTTTGGTGTTTTAAAATTTTTTTTAAAATTTTGTTGTGGACATATTTTACCAGATTATTTTTCAGGAATATTGAACCAGGTGTTGCTCCTGCCAGGTGTCAGCACCGACAGAAACCAGATTTTTGTGTTTTTGTTTTTTTTTTTTTTCATTTTATCTAATTAGGAAAGATAGGCTTCTCATTTTAATTTGCATTTCTTAGCTCTTTCAAATAATTACAAAGCACTCAATCACAGATTTTAAAATCTGAACTTGTTCAAGTATTTGAGTAAAATCTACCTTAAGAATAGCTGTATCTTGCCAAAATAAATAATCAAAATGTTTAATATAGGTGAGGAATCTTTCAACGCCAAACTTGAATCTCACCTGACCTACCAACTTCAACTTGTCATTTTTAACACAAGTTTTAATGAGAGAAGTTTTTGGTAGTGTGACACTTTCCCTTTGTGTAACAGCATGAACACCACGGTGTCTGAGAGCCCCTTCCAGTGTGATCCTGATGCTGCCAAAGCCATTGTGGATGCTGTAAGTAAAGGTTTCCTGGGAAAAAAACAAACTCGGTGGCCAAAAAATACGGTGTTGAATGGGGAGGGAAAGTAGGTTCAATAAATATTTGAGGGTGTCGTGTACGTCTGTTACGGTGTGAGGTCTTGAAATTACAAACCATAAACTCAGGTAGACATTGGACTGAGGGAAACCTGAGGAGAATCCTAGTCAACCCTAACCTGGGCAGATAGCAAGCTAGGACAGTCTGTAAGACTCAGAGTGACTCTAGAATGTTCTAAATAACCCAAGGGCCTGGGTACTTATCATAAGCCATTTTTCATAAGAGTACCAATGGGAACTTATGTGGTTTGGTCATAGCAAAGATGGAGAAAGTCATCCGATTTCAGGTATCATTGCAAGAGTGGTTTTAGTCCTAGAGAGACTTTCAGGTGAGGTAATAAATCATCCATCAAAGAAATAATCTGATTTTGATTAACTTAAAGACTGAAGCTTGTCTAAAATTATTCTCATTTATAATGTTAGACGAGAAAAACAAAAGAAAATGAGGTCTGAGTTTACTGACTTGTATAGTACAAGGGAAAAAGACAATTTAATGATGAAGCCAGTACATTTAGATTTATTTTTATTTGTATATAAATTTTTACAAAGTTGAGATAAATTAAAAGGGGAAAGCCATTGGTTAACGACCATTACTTTTCAATAAGAACATTCTGCCTACATTTTATATATATGTATGTATATATAAAGTCTATATATACATATGTTTTTCAATTATTTAAAAAAAAATTTTTATTAATTATTCTCCTGTGTGTCATTAAAAGCCAAGAGGTTTTTAATTTGTTAGCATTTCTTAGCAGTAGAGCAAGCTTTGCATTGTTCCCATCTGGTGTAAATTATTTTTAGAACTTAAAATTGGAGATAGTTGTCTTCTGTTAACATTCCTTTTAATCTTTCTGTCAATATACTTTTTTAGCGTATTCTTTTTCCGGAATTAGACTAATACATTTTAATATTGTATTTTAGTTACCGCCACCATGTGAATCTGCCTGCACAATACCAACAGATGGTAAGATCTATATTCTAGTAAAATTACATTAAACATTATGCATACATGTATATCCATAGATACATCTTACATACCACATACATACAGAGAGAGGAGAATGGGGAGAAGCAGCATTCTGTGCTTTGAGGCACAGGTGGGAAAAAGATGGCTGTACGTACCCCTTTAGGGCCACCCCCTGTGACAGCGTTTCCAAATCATGACCCACTGTTCTCTGAGTTCCTGGTAGATGCCTCGTGGAGGCTGGAGCAGCCTGGGCTCTGCATCCCTGTCTGGCCACAGGCTGATTCACCCAGAAAACAGTTCTTTCCATCTTTAGATATTAGGATTCTCTATAAGGTTCTTCTGGTGAGAATTGCCTATCTATAGGATCAGCCATCAAGAGTAAGGATGTTTAGTTGCTCAGTCGTGTCTGACTCTGCGACCCCATGGACTATAGCCCACCAGGCTCCTCTGTCCATGGGATTTCCCAAGCAAGAATACTGGAGTGGGTTGCCATTTCCTTCTCCACAAGAGTAAGGAAGCCCAAAACAAAACACTGATAAATTACCTGTTTTGGTAATTTAGTGAAGCTATGCATGTATGTAGATTTGTTTTAATGGAATCCATAGCAGGATATATTAAAGCAAGTATATTATTCACTCTTATATGTTGGGTGTAATTTTGATTCTTAACAGGGATTCTAATTTGTTTTTCTTTTTCCTGACTACAGTGGATAAGTGGTTCCATCACCAGAAAAACTAAGGAAATTTCTCTGGAATACAAGCTGATATTGTTGCATCCTACTTGTCGGAAAGTGTTAGATGTGATAGTAGCTTTTCCAAGCTTTAAATTCATAGAACTAATCAATCAGATTCTGCTGTCACCAATCCAGTATATTCATACATTATCTATCTAAGAGCATTTATCATGTCAACTAAGGTAACTTTTAGTTCCTGCTTAAATATCAAGGCGGTTGTAGTTTGGAAGTCATCTGTGACTGAGTATGCAAGATAAGTACATATTGGATGTATATGTTTGCTATGGTTAGGAAATAAAAATTATTTTGTTTCAACTTGGTTTATGACATTTTTATTTTAATCTGAAGTCTAACACTACCAAGCAGGCTTGGGTGCTGTTTGGTATTTGCTTTCTATGACTGATCTTACAATTCAGTTTTACTAGACTAAAAACTCACTTTTTTTAGGCACCTGAAAATGAAATCCCTTGTATTTACAGTAGTTCTTGATACTCTGCTCTTGCCTAATTCCTGTCGTCTCATTGTGAGCCATCAGTCAGAATAGTTCTGTGATTAAATTTGTGGACTTCGGAGCTCTGCAGACCTGAGTTTTTAATGCTACATGATCTACTTACTTAGCTCTGTAATCTCAGGTCAGGTACCAAACACCCAACTCTAGCTCCCTTGTTTGTAAAAGAGATGCAATTTGTGTAAAGGCATTATTAAGCATTCAGATTGTTTTAATTGAAAAATTTTTTGAGATCATTATAAAATCACATGCAGTTGTTAAATAATACAGAGAGACTTTCTCTATACCTTTCCCCCCAAAGGTAAGTTTGTAAAACTACAATATAATAATACAACCAGGATATGGCCCTGATAGTCTACCCATCTTCCTCAGATTTCCCAGTTTTACTTGTACTCATCTGTATGGTGTGTTTTTCTGTATAATAACCTGTGTATGCTTTTGTATGCTACTAGATACTTAACACTTCTAATATCACAAAGACCCCTGGTGTTATCTTTTTACAACCACACCCGCCTCTGATTACATGTATCTGTAGTTCATTCTTTTTATTCATTCCTTTTTATTGCTGAGTAGTATGTTATGTATGCCAGAGGCTGTTCACCTTGGAGACCTGCAGATATGGGTGTGGCCTAGCGTGAGATTCACACCCTCTCCCCCGGATGTATGTATTGTTTTATGGTATGTATAAACCATTTCACCTGTGAAGGACATCTAAGCTCATTCCAGTTTCTGACTATTAAAGCTGCAAGGACTTACCAATGTCTAAGACTCCACACTCCCAGTGCAGGGGGCCCAGGTTTGTTCACTGGTTAGGGAACTAGGTCCCACATGCTGAAGCTCAGGAGTTCGCATGCCACAATCAAGATCCCACGTGCCACAACTAAGACCCAGTACAGCCAAATAAATAAATATAAAAAATAAAGCTGCTGCAAATATTCATGTACGTATTTTTGTGTCAATATAACTTTTCACTGTAATTGCTAAGTCATCTCATGGATGCATAGATTTGGTTTTATAAAATGCTGCCAAACTGTTTTCTTGAGTGGCTATACTATTCTACACTTCCTATAGCAATGTATGAGAGATTCCGTTTCTCTGCGTCCTTGCCAGCGTTTGGTTTATCACTATTTTTTATTTTAGCTGTTCTGTTAGGTGTGCAGTGATATCTTGTTGCGCTTTTCATTTGCATTTCTCTAATTGCTAGTTATGTAAAACACCTTTTCCTGTGTTTATTTGCCATCTTCTTTGGTTAAATATTTGTTCCTACCTTTTATGCATTTTCTGATTAGATTTTTCTTCCCAGCGTTAAATGTTGAAAGTCCTTTGTCAGATATGTAGTTGCAAACATTTTCTCCCATTCTGTGACTTTTCATTCTCTTTACATGGGCTTTTACAGAACAGATTTTTAAATTTGATAAAGTCTCCTGTATCAAATTCTCTTTTAATGAATTATGCTCTTGGTATCAAGTTTAAGAATTCTTTACCTAGATCCCAAAGAATGTCTTCAAATGTTTTATAGCTTTACATTTAAGTCTATGATCCCTTTTGAGTTTATTTTTGTATGAGGTTTAGGGCAAGGCTCTTTAATTCTTGCTACAGATGTCCAACTGCTCCAGCACCATTTGTTGAAATGTTATTCTTCCCTCAGTGTGCTGGTTTTGTGCTTCTGTCAAATATCAGTTGAGTATATTTGTGTGGGTCAATTTCTGGGTGCTCAGTCTGTTCCACTGATCTACGAGTCTAAGCTGTCAGAACCATACTCCCTTGGTTACTCTAGCTATATGGTAAGTCTTACTACCAAATAGAGTACTTCCTTCCACTTTATTCTTTAGTCCAGGCTATGTGCCTTTTCACATAAATTTTAAAATACATCTGGACTATGTCTATTGTCTATGCCTAGGGAAAAAACCTTACTGGGATTTTGATAGGCATTGCATGAAACCCACATATCAGTTTTAGTCATGTGTTTAGATTCCTAATGTGTTTATGTTAGTGATTTCTAGTTTGCTTCCATTATGCTCAGAAAACACAGTTCATATGATTTCAATTCTCTTTAATTTGCTGAGGTGGTTTTATGGCCCAGGATGTGGTCTGCCTTGGGGAATGTTCCATAGTTGCTTTAAAAAATTTTTTTTTGAATTTGGTGTTGAGTAGAATATTCTATTTAACTAAATCCTGTTGATTGGTAGTATTTTTCAGATCTTCTGTATCCTTGCTGGTTTTCTTCTAGTTTTATCAATTATTGAAAGGGAGGTACTGAAGTCTTCAATTACATCTATGGATCTGTCTGTTTTACCTTTCAGCTCGATCAGCTTTTTCATGTATTTTGAGGCTCTGCTGTTTGGTGTGTACACATTTAGGGTCTTTGTCTTGCTGGGGGGTTAATCCTTCTATTACTGTGTAATGTTCCTCTTTGTAGTAATTTTCTTTGCTCCATAATCTACTTTATCAGACACTGACACAGTCACTCCTTGTTTTTGGCTGTTTGCATGTTATATCTTTTTCTATTCTTTTACTTTCAACCTATATATGTTCAATTTGAAGTGAGTTTCTTATAAGTAACATATAGTTGAGTTGCATTTTTATCCAATCTTTGTCTTTTAATTGATATAGTTAGACCATTTAGATTTAAGCTAATTACTGCTATATTACTGCTTTATCCTGTTTGGGATTTGGTCTGGAAGTTTGTGTCTTTTATCAAATTTGGGGATTTTCCAACTATATTTCTTCAAATACTCTTTCAGCCCAAGCCACACTTGCCTCTCTGAGACTCTGATAATATGAACATTGGATCTTTTGTTATTGTCCCACAGGCATGTAGGCTCTTGTTTTTCTCCCAGTCTATTTTTCTTTCTCTTTCAGGTCAGTCCTATTATTCCATCCTCAAGTTCACTGAATCTATCTTTTGTCTTCTCCAATCTTAATAGTGAACCTAGCCAGCAAGTTTTTCTTTTGTTATAGTATTTTTCAGTTCTGTGATGCCCATTTGGTTCTTTTTTATAACTTCTATTTCATTGCAGGGAGTTTTTATTTTTTAACTTATTTCAAGAGAATTTCTAATTGGCAATCTAGTCACAGCTTTAAGATGACTGCTTTAAAATCTTTGTCAAGATTCATCTCAGTATTGGCATCCATTGACTCTTTTCTCATTCAACTTGTGATTTTCCTGGTTGTTGGTATGATGTGTGACTGTTAATAAATCCTAGGCATTTTGTCTATTATGTTAGGAGATGCTAGGACCCATTTAAATCTTTTTATTTTTAGTAAGCATCACCCTATTTAGAGTTAGCACATGGGTCTTGGCCTACTTTTGTGGACTGTGGTTTCAATGGCAGTTTAATTTTCAGCAGCTTTGCAGTGTTATTTTGGTCAGCTTGGTTTATCTGCGGCCAGTAGGGTTTCTGTTGGTTCCTACTGGTGCTGCCTGAGAGGGCTAAGTATCTACTGGTGAAGGAGGAGAGTCTTGGGCTCCAGGGATAAAGAAGCTTCCTGAACTGGTATACCCATTAAGACTGGATTTCTCCCTCTGGCTCAGTCCACCCACATACCTTGGTAACTCTTGGTGGAAAGGGGAGTCTCAGGCCTTGTGGGGAAGGAGAGTGCCTCCCTGGCTGTTTCTTTCCACCTGGGTTGCCAGTGACCCCCTTGCAAGGTGGTGGCATGCCCACCAGGGGGACCCCTGTTCTCTGCGGGTGCAGGCGGGGGTGTGAGCCTGTCTGGGCCGCCTTCTGTTGCGAGGCTGGGGTTTGAGAAGGGCTCTCCCCGTGTTGGGTGGTGGGACTGTATGTGCCGTCACCGCTGTTCTCCGGTCTTGGGCTTCCAAACCAGTAAGCCTTCTTAGCACCTTTCAGAGTTCTTTGGTTGTGTCTCGCTATCTCCAGGGCTGTTAGCTGTGCTTAGCAGAAGAAGCAGGGAAAAACAGGTCTATGTCTTATTGTCTGGACCAGAATCAGAGACATCAGCATTCAGACTTAAGTAGCGTTTCTCTTATTCTTTTATAAGTTGTTTCTAAATGCTGCCTCAGTCATGTGGTTTCTGAAGTGATTTGTTAAGATAAAAATTGTTTTCTAATGAAAGACGATACAAAGTAGGGAACTTCACAAGTATTGGTCCAATAAATAGGAAATCACCCACCCCAATTTATGGGAAGGAAGGGACACAAGGGACAGAACACTAGTTGGAAGGAATGTCAACAACAGTTCTCCCGTTATGAGCGCCTCTGTAGAAAACTTTCACTCCTCTGTTCAAGTAAGGAAATGCAAAATACTCTTGTCCTTGCTTACTGGGGCTGCAATAACCAAGTACCACAAACTGGATGGGCTAAACGACAGAAATGTTTTGTCTTACTGTCCTGGAAGCAGGAAGTCTGAGATCCGGGTATCTGCAGGCCTGTGCTCCCTGGGGAGGAGTTATTCCAGGCCTCTCCCTGCTTTTGGTAGTTCCTGGCTTATGGCAGCATAACCCTAATCTTGACAAGGCATTCTCCCTCTCTGCTTATTTCCAAATTTCCCCTTCTATAAGAACATCAGGGGACTTCACTGGCGGGCCAGTGGTTAGGACTTGGCGCTTTTGATGTCGTGGGCCCAGGTTCAATCCCTGCTTGAGGAACTAAGATCCTGTAAGCTACATGGCACACCAAAAAAAAAAAAAAAAACGTTAGTCATGTTGGGTTACGTGCCCACTCGACTCCAGTATGACCACATCTGAACAATTACACCTATCATGATCCTATTTCCAAAATAGGTCACATTCTGAGGACTGGGTGTTAAGAATTCAAAATATGAATTTTTGTGGGACAGAATAACCCATAACAACTTCAGGCATCTGTAAAGTTCTTCATCACTGGTGCTGGATAAGGGTTATCTACATACTAAAGCCTCAAAGAAAGCCTAACCCTTGGGACAACAGTCATTCTACAAACATTTCTTGAGATTTGGTTTTGTGCCAGGCACTGTTTCAGATCCTGTGGGGAAAGTGGTAATAAGCAGACTGGTGAGGTTACGCGCATCATCTGGATAGGCCCCCTGTGTTTGGCACTAACCAAATCTCCGTGGCTTAAGAAAACAACAGTTCATTCCTCACTCCTCACAAAGTCGTCTCTGCCTCTGGGCAGCTGTCCTCCCTGTGACAGCTCGGCCTTGGCCCACCCTGTTAACTTTTACTTTCTCCTGATGGTCACCATCACACAGAGGGAGAAAGGGCTGGAGCCTCACACTGCTGAGTAAATGCTCTGAAGTGACACACACCATAGACGTTCTTGGTCATTGGCTCATGCAGGCCTCACGGCCATGCCTAACCATGAAATAAAGTGTTACTATTGACATACAGTGGGAATGCAAATCCTCTGAAACCTTATCTTATACACAGAGGAGTAATCTTTTTTTCTTTTTGAGAAAAAAAGAGACTCAGAGAACCTAAGTAACTCACCCAAGGTCCCTCAAATGGTATGTGATGACTTAATCCAGTTACCTGACTTTGAGATCAGGGGTTTTCCCACTATTTTACACTGTTCCTTAGTTTTCACTGTCATTATTATGTATACCTATGACTGATTCATGCTGAGGTTTGACAGAAAACAATAAAATTCTATAAAGCAATTATCCTTCAATTAAAAAATAAATAAAATTTTTTAAAAAGAAAAATGTACTTACTAATCCATAAGCTGATTATTTCCTTAATCATTTCTCCTTTGTTAAACTTTTTAGCTCTTTGTTATCGGTATCTTGACGCATAACTTTTTTCCTTTGGGATTATTTTCTAAGGATAAATTTCCAGGGGTAGATTGTAAATGGAATACAGACATTTTTGTTCCTCTTATTTTGTTTTCTGCAAGGCTTCTGCCAGTTTTCAATGCAGCAGATAGTTGCATTTTTTTCCCCCATGGGCCTGGAAGTCAAAAGGAGCGACTGTATTGCTGTGGCTAAATGATTTGGCTTATTTGAGCATTAGTATTCCTATCTCTAAAACGGTGATATCACCATCATCACAGGGTAGCAGGAAATAGGTGAAGGACTTAGCCCAGTGCCAGGGTCATAGTGGGTGCTGAGTGAAGACTGGTTGTTCATAACTACTCTAGAGGGTGTGGAGAAAAGGGTACCCTCCTACACTACTGGTGGGAGTGTTTTTAAACTGGTACAACCACTGTGGAAAACAGTATGGAGGTTTCTGTAAAAACTAAAAATAGAACTACCATATGACCCACCAATCCCATTCTTGGGCATAAATCTGGAGAAAACCATAATTCAAAAAGATAACATGCACTCCAGTGTTCCCTGCAGCACTATTTACAATAGTCAAGACATGGAAGCAACCTGGACATCCTCTGACAGAGGAATGGGAAAAGACGATGTAGTACTTCTTTTTCCACATACAGATATACAATGGAATATTCAGTTCAGTTCAGTCGCTCAGTCGTGTAAGACTCTGCAACCCCATGGACTGCAGCACGCCAGGCTTCCCTGTCCATCACCAACTCCCAGAGCTTGCTCAAACTCCTGTCCATAGTCAGTGATGCCATCCAATCATCTCATCCTCTGCCATCCCCTTCTCCTCCTGCCTTCAATCTTTCTCAGCATCAGGGTCTTTTCCAATGAGTCAGCTCTTTGCATTAGGTGGCCAAAGTATTGGAGCTTCAGCTTCAGCATCAGTCCTTCCAATGAATATTCAGGACTGATTTCCTTTAGGATGGACTGGTTGGATCTCCTTGCAGTCCAAGGGACTCTCAGGAGTCTTCTCCAATGCCCCAGTTCAAAAGCATCAATTCTTTGGCACTCAGCTTTCTTTATAGTTCAACTCTCACATCCATACATGACTACTGGAAAAACCAGAGCTTTGATGGACCTTTGTCAGCAAAGTAATGTCTCTGCTTTTTAATATACTGTCTAGGTAGGTCAATAGCTTTTTTCCAAGGAGCAAGTCTTTTAATTTCATGGCTTCCGCCACCATCTGCAGTGATTTTGGAGCCCCCCAAAATAAAGCCTCTCACTGTTTCCATTGTTTCCCCATCTATTTGCCATGAAGTGATGGGACTGGATGCCATGATCTTAGTTTTCTGAATGTTGAGTTTTGCTTTGTTTTTTTTTTTTGATTGTTGAGTTTTAAGCCAACTTTTTCACTCTCTTCTTTCACTTTCATCAAGAGGCTCTTAACCATAAAAAAAGAAGGAAATAATGCCAGCTGTAGCAACATAGATGGACCTAGAGATTATCATACTTAGTGAAGTAAATCAGACAAAGACAAATATCATATGATATTACTTATATGTGGAATCTTAAAAAAAATGATACAAATGAACTCATTTTAAACAGAAACAGACTCTCAGACTTAGAAAACAAGCTTGTGGTTACCAAAGGGGAAAGGTGAAGAAGAGGGATAAATTAGGAGATTGGGATTATCATACACCCACTGGTGTGTGCTTAGTCACTCAGTCGTGTCCGACTCTTTGTGCCCCTTTGGACTGTAACCTGCTAGGCTCCTCAGTCCATGGGATTCTCCAGGCAAGAATACTGGAGTGGACTGCCACGCCTCCTGCAGGGGATCTTCCCAACCCAGGGATCAAACCCACGTCTCTTGTGTCTCCTGTACTGTTGGTGGATTCTTTACCTACTTAGCCATTGGGGAAGTCCATATACCCACTACTGTATATAAAATTGATAAAACAGATTATTTATATATATAAAACAGATAATCAATAAGAACCTACTGTATAGTACAGGGAACTCTCAATATTCTATAATAACCTGTATGGGAAAATAATGTGAAAAAGAATGGATACATGTATAACTGAATCACTTTGCTGTACATCTGAAACACACAACATTGTAAATCAACTGTACTCCAATATAAAATAAAAAAAATTTTTAATATTGTATCCTCAGCAACACTGCATGATCAATGCATTTTTTTTTTTCAGGTAAGGTAATCTGAAGCATTGGCCCAGTTATATAAAGGGCCCAAATGAGACCTCTGATTGGAAATTCAAAATTCATTTTCACCATCCCTGAGCCCAGGCCTGCATATGCTTCACCTGTAATGGCAATTAAGTCCTATCTAATCAGTATATTTAATACACACAGGCTTCTATTGTGCTTTTGCACAGAATGTTCTTTACCTTGAGAACAGCTGTCCTCACTTTTGGGCCAAAGGGAATTTGCCTTTACACTGGCAAGGTGAAGTTGCTCAGTCACGTCCGACTCTGCGACCCCATGGACTGTAGTCCACCAGGCTCCCCAGTCCATGAAATTCTCCAGGCAAGAGTACCGGATTGGGTTGCCATTTCCTTCTCCATACACTGATAAGAAAGCTGTGCAGATTACTTCATGATGGCAAGCATTTATTGAAGAGTTATTAAGTCGAGTCAACTGCCACAGAGTTTATTGGTCCTTCTGTCTCTGGGATCTTTCCTTTTGTTATTACAAAACCATTAACAGAAAATATTCACCAGGAATAAGATTAAGCAATAAAAATCACAAGGGTATGTGGCAATCTGAATTTTTTTTAAAAAGCCTGAGAACAATTTGGCAATCTATCAAAATTTTAAATTTGTCTTTACCCTTTGAGTCACCAGTTCTGCTATAAGAATTCATGCTAGTTGACTAAGAATAGCCAACCAGGCATACAGCCTATGGCAGCTTTGTTTATTATAACGAAACCTGGAAAAAATATCCAGCAGTCCAGTTGAGGAATGGCTAAATATTCATGCCATGTAGCAGTCAATGACATCACTGCATGTGCGGATATGGAAAAGATGTTAAAAAAAATCCAAGTGAAAGGAGAAAGTTGTAGTACTCAACAGCTGCCAGCTACGCCCTGGGGGCCAGATCCAGCCTGCTGGAGGTTTGGGAAAAACATTTTACTGGAACACAGGCACACCATTCATTTATGAATTGCTGTGACTGACTTCTAGCTACAATGGAGAGAGAATTTAATTGTTGGGATAGAGACCATATGACCTGCAAAGTCAAAAATATTTACTGCTTGACCCTTTACCAAAAATTTTTGCCAATTTTTGCTCTATCCTACGATCCTCTTTGTGTTTTTTTCACAAAGAAAGTATTGAGGGGGTGGTGAAAGAGAACCGTTAATGGATCTGCTTGTATGGGTATAGATGATTTCTGGGGACAAGCAGACAAAAATTAACCACAGCCAACAGCCGTTATCTCAGGGAGTAGGAATGAGTTCTGTACGGAAGGAGTAGGGCCCAGGGAGTTTCCTTCCACTTTGTAAGCTTCTAGGCTCTTTGGAATGCAAAGAGGCAAAATGGTTGTCTTACAAACAGCTATATAAGGAGGAGACCTTATAAACAGCTATGAAAAAAAGAGAAGCAAAAGGCAAAGGAGAAAAGGAAAGATATACCCATTTGAATGCAGAGTTCCAAAGAATAGCAAGGAGAGATAAGAAAGCCCTCCTCAGTGATCAGCGCAAAAAAAGAGAGGAAAACAACAATGGGAAAGACTTGAAGAGATCTCTTCAAGAAAATTAGAGATACCAAGGGAACTTTTCATGCAAAGATGGGCACAATAAAGGACAGAAATGGTATGGACCTAACAGAAACAAAAGTTATTAAGAAGAGGTCGCAAGAATACACAGAAGAACCATACAAAAAAGATCTTCATGACCCAGATAATCACGATGGTGTGATCACTCACCTAGAGCCAGACATCCTGGAATGTGAAGTAAAGTGGGCCTTAGGAACCATCACTACAAACAAAGCTAGTGGAGGTAACAGAATTTCAGTTGAGCTATTTCAAATCCTAAAAGATGATGCTGTTAATGTGCTGCACTCAATATGCCAGCAAATTTGGAAAACTCAGCAGTGGCCACAGGACTGGAAAAGGTCAGTTTTCATTCCAATCCCAAAGAAAGTCAATGCCAAAGAATGCTCAAACTACTGCACAAATAATTGCACTCATCTTACATGCTATCAAAGTAATGCTCAAAATTCTGCAAGCCAGGCTTCAACAGTCCGTGAACTGTGAACTTCCATATGTTCAAGCTGGATTTAGAAAAGGCAGAGGAACCAGAGATCAAATTGCCAGCATCTGCTGGATTATCGAAAAAGCAAGAGTGTTCCAGAAAAACATCTATTCCTGCTTTATCAACTACACCAAAGCATTTGACTGTGTGGATCACAACAAACTGTGGAAAATTCTGAAAGAGATGGGAATCCCAGACCACCTGACCTGCCTCCTGAGAAATCTGTATGCAGGTCAAGAAGCAACAGTTAGAACTGGACATGGAACAACAGACTGGTTCCAAATATGTTTGTTAACATACTTTGTTCCAGAGTATGTTAAAGCTGTATATTGTCACCCTGATTATTTAACTTATATGCAGAGTACATCATGAGAAATGCTGGACTGGATGAAGCACAAGCTGGAATCAAGATTGCTGGGAGAAATATCAATAAACTCAGATATGCAGATAACACCACCCCTATGGCACAAAGCGAAGAAGAAATAAAGAGCCTCTTGACGAAAATGAAATAGGAGAGTGGAAAAGTTGGCTTAAATCTCAACATTCAGAAAACTAAGATCATGGCATCAGGTCCCATCACTTCATGGCAAACAGATGGGGAAACAATGGAAACAGTGAGAGACTTTGTTTTCTTGGGCTCCAAAATCACTGCAGATAGTGACTGGAGCCATGAAATTAAAAGATGCTTGCTCCTTGGAAGAAAAGTTATGACCAATCTGGACAGCATATTAACAAGCAGAGACATTACTTTGCCAACAAATGTCTGTCTAGTCAAAGCTCTGGTTTTTCCAGTAGTCATGTATGGAGGGGTGGACCATAAAGAAAGCTGAGCACCGAAGAATTGATGCTTTTGAACTGTGGTGTTGGAGAAAACTCCTGAGAGTCCCTTGGACTGCAAGGAGATCCAACCAGTCCATCCTAAAGGAAATCAGTCCTGAATATTCATTGGAAGGACTAATGCTGAAGCTGAAGCTCCAATACTTTGGCCACCTGATGCGAAGAGCTGACTCATTGGAAAAGACCCTGATGCTGGGAAAGATTGAAGGCAGGAGGAGAAGGGGACGACAGAGGATGAGATGTTTGGATGATATCACTGACACAATGGACATGTGTTTAAGTAAACTCCAGGAGTTGGTGATGGACTGGGAGGCCTGGCGTGCTGCAGTCCATGGGGTCTCAAAGAGTCTGACATGACTGAGCGACTGAACTGAACTGATGCTGTTTGGTTTGTTTTTCTAAAAGCATGTATAAGATTTAATTTAAAGTTTTTTTTAAGAAAATCAAATAAAGTACGAAAAGGACACCAATGGACAGTGCTCAGCACAGCTAGTGGCAGGGGGCTTCTAGATATATATATATATATATATATATATATATATATATATATATATATAATATAATGTACATATATATATTAATAATATATATATGTATGTATCTTTCAGTTCAGTTCAGTTGCTCAGTTGTGTCTGACTCTTTGCGACCCCATGAATCGCATCACGCCAGGCCTCCCTGTCCATCACCAACTCCCGGAGTTCACTCAAACTCACGTCCATCGGTGATGCCATCCAGCCATCTCATCCTCTGTCGTCCCCTTCTCCTCCTGCCCCCAATCCCTCCCAGCATCAGAGTCTTTTCCAATGAGTCAACTCTTCTTATGAGGTGGCCAAAGTACTGGAGTTTCAGCTTTAGCATCATTCCTTCCAAAGAAATCCCAGGGCTGATCTCCTTCAGAATGGACTGGTTGGATCTCCTTGCAGTCCAAGGGACTCTCAAGAGTCTTCTCCAACACCACAGTTCAAAAGCATCTGAATAAGGACTGGGAGGGACTAGGCCCCCAAATCTGATTTTTAACCAGTTCCCCCGATGATTCAAACATGCCCCTATGTTTGAAACTAATGCTGTCGTCATAAGTCTCAGAGATCAGGAAAAATTTCTCAGGGGGTTTAGATCAGCATGAGATAACCCAGCAAACATCTACCACAGCAACAGCAGCAGTGATGATAGCTCCCATTTGTGAACACTTCCTAAGTGTTGGGCCTGAGGCTATAGGCTCTATGTATTCAACTAGTGGGTATCCTTGTCCTGTTCCTGATCTTAGATGAAATGCCAAATCAGAAGTTGGAATCAAGATTGCCGAGAGAAATATCAGCAACCTCAGATATGCAGATAATATCACTGTAATGGCAGAAGAGGAACTAAAGATACTCTTGATGAGGGTGAAAGAGGAGAGTGGAAAAGCTGGCTTAAAACTCAGCATTCAAAACCTAAGATCATGGCATCCAGTCCTATCACTTCACAGCAAATAGAAGGGGAAAAAGTGGAAACAGTTGCAGGTTTCATTTTCTTGGGCTCTAATATCACTGAACAGTGAGTACAGCCATAAAATTAAAAGATGCTTGCTCTTTGGAAGGAAAGCTATGACAAACCTAGACAGTGTATTAAAAAGCAGAGACATCACTTTGCCAAAGAAGCTCCATATAGTCAAAGCTATGGTTTTTCCAGTAGTCACGTACAGATGTGAGAGTTGGACTATAAAGAAGGCTGAGTGCCTAAGAATTGATGCTTTCGAATTGTGGTGCTGGAGAAGACTTTTGACAGTCCCTTGGACAGTGAGGAGATCAAACCAGTCAATCCTAAAGGAATTCAGTCCTGAATATTCATTGGAAGGACCAATGCTGAAGCTTCACTACTTTGGCCACCTGATGCAAAGGGCCAACTCATTGGAAGGGACCCTGATGCTTGGAAAGATTGAAGGCAAAAGGAAAAGAGGGTAACAGAGGATGAGATGGTTAGATAGCAACACTGACTCAATGGACATGAATCTGAGCAAACTCCAGGAGATAACGAATAGGGAAGCCTGGCGTGCTGCAGTCTATGGGGGGGGGGCAAAGAGTCAGACATGACTTACTGACTAAAGAACAATAGCAACTTAGCTTTTCACCATTGAATTTGATGTTGGCTGTAGGTTTATCATATATGGACTTTATTATGTTCAGGTTTGTTCAGTCTATACCCACTTTGTTGAGAATTTTTATAAGTGGATGTTGAATTTTGTCAAAAGCTTTGTCTGCATCTATTAAGATGATATGATTTTCATTCTGTAATTTGTTAATGTGGTGTATCACACTGACCAATTTGTGGATATTGAACCATCCTTACATCCCAGGGTTAAATCCCACTTGATCATGGTGTACAGTCCTTTTAATATATTGTTGAGTTAATGTATTTTTAAATGTATTTTATTTTTTAAATTACACAAATTTTTTTCTGTTTATTTTACTTTACAATATTGCATTGGTTTTGCCATACATTGACTTGAATCCGCCATGGGTGTACATGTGTTCCCCATCCTGAACCCCGCTCCCACCTCCCTCCCCACACCATCCCTCTGGGTCATCCCAGTGCACCGGCCCCGAGCACCCTGTATCATGCATTGAACCTGGACTGATGATTCGTTTCACATGCGATAATTTACATGTTTCAATGCCATTCTCCCATATCATCCCACCCTTACCCTCTCCCAGAGTCCAGAAGACTGTTCTATACATTGTGTCTCTTTTGCTGTCTCACATACAGGGTTATTTACACAAATTTTTATATGTTAAAATTTCAAAAAATTACAGATAAATTCCTCCATGCTTGCTGTCAATCTCACTCCCTTCTTAACGATTAACCATTATCATCAGTTTAGTATGAATCCTTCTTGATTTTTCTTTATGTTTTTACACACATATATATGAATATAAATATACAATTTAGTATTTTTAAGTATGTATGGGATCATAGTTATTATATACATTTTGAAATTTCATGTTATTTATGGATGCTGCTGCTGCTGCTAAGTCGCTTCAGTCGTGTCTGACTCTGTGTGACCCAATAGACGGCAGCCCACCAGGCTCCCCTGTCCCTGGGATTCTCCGGGCAAGAACACTGGAGTGGGTTGCCATTTCCTTCTCCATATGGATGCTATCTAATTCTTTTTTTATAATTTATTTACTTATTTTATTTCTGGTTGCACTGGGTCTTTGTAGCTTCGAGCAGGCTTTCTCTAGTTTCGGAGTGCTGGGACTACTCTCTAGTTGCAGTGTGAGGCTCTTAATTGCAATGTCTTCTCTTGTTGCAAAGCACAGGTTCTAGATGGATTTCAGTAGTCCATATGAACATGGACTTCAGTAGTTGTGGCATTCCGACTCAGTAGTTGTGGCTCAGGGGTTTTAGAGTGCAGGCTCAATAATTGTGGTGCACAGGTTTAGTTCCTCCACGGCATGTGGAATCTTCCTGGGCCAGGGATCTAACCTAAGTCCCCTGCATTGGTAGGCGGATTCTTACCTAATGTACTACAAGGAAAGTCCTAGATATTACCTAATTCTTTTAAACTGGTGTAAAGGTAATACAGATGTTTGTTGAACACATTCTTAAGCACGCATGACATGTTTCTGAAATCTAATGTGTTGTAGGTAGCTGGAATGCTGGTTACAAGCTGGAGAATAGAAGAGGGGCAGGCAAGAGAGGTAGGCAAGGATTGGGTAATGAAAGGACTTGCTAGAGACCCTGGACTTTAGGAGAACCTTGAGAGGCACCAACAGTTTTTACAGCTGGAAACAACTATTGTCTTATTTCTGTAATGGGTACAGAATTCTAGGAATCCTGGTGATCTGCAGTGCTGTTTGATAATATTTCCCCCTCCCTACCATACTCTTCTCATTAGGAAATGTCCAACTGTATTTACTGAATGCATAACTCCTCTATAAATACTGATGTGATCTTGGTATGGTATGTCATTTGGACATGTCCCACAAGCATTTGCTGGGTGCCCCATGGGAGGCAGTGGAGGGGAGTACCAAGTTGTGTAGTGGTTTCCGAAGCAGGGTCCAAGGCTCTCTGGAGGTGCTAGAGGTTCCCCCAGTGGGGCCATTCAAAATCTAGGAGGTGATTCCCAAGTGCCACTAGACTCTTAAGCCTCATGAGGCCTCATGAGGTCAGGGGCTCTGTCTCTTTTGCTTCCCTCTGTATTTCTAGCACCTAGCACATGTCTTCACATATATCATGTACTTCATAAGTATTGAATGAATTAATCCAAAATACAAATTCTTTCATTGCTTCCTAAAGGGAAATACTTATGTACCAAGACAAGACCATAATTGGGCATTCACAAACTAAAATGTGTATTTCTGGAGTTCGCTGAGAACACTAACTTAATATTTTACTAAATCCAGTCAGTCATCATAGGATAGTTAATTTTGTTTAAAAAAGGAAAAAAAGCTTCTGTATTCAGGCTTTTTTCTTTTTCTTCTCTGCAGGTATGGAGGTGGTTGGAATTTCTGCAATGTAAGGAAGGAATCTTTATTTTGTTGTATCCTTAATGCTTCTTGGGGACCTCAACTAATGCTTTTTAATTAAAAACTACTATTAATTATTCTACTAATATTAAGATAGTATCTTGTAAGTGTTGAGTTAACTCTGTAATATGAACAGGAGCAAGATTATCTGCTAAACCTGACCCTCCAAAGACAGAAACCAAGCCTGAAAAGACCCCTGCAAAGAAGGGAGAAAAGGGACCCAAAAACAAAGGGGGGAAAACTGACAGTGGTGAGAAAGGGAATAACCCTGAAAAAAATGGAAATGCCAAGTCAGACCAGACACAGAAAGACGAAGGTGCTAGGGATACCAAGTGAAAGAAAAAAATGTTTTTAAAAATTGCGGTAAAATACACCTAACATGCATTTGCCATCTCAACCATTTTTAAGTGTTCTGTACAGTTTAGTAGTGTTGAGCACATTCTCAGTGTTCTACAACAGATCTCCAGCATTCTTTTCATCTTGCAAAACTGAAACTATGTGTGTGCTAAGTCTCATCGGTTGTATCTGATTCTTTGTGAACCTATGGACTGTAGTCCGCCAGGCTCCTCTGTCCATGGGATTCTTCAGGCAAGAATACTGGAGTGAATTTCCATTCCCTCCTCCAGGGCATCTTCTTGACCCAGGGATTGAACCTGTCTCATGCATTGGCAGGAGTGCCACCATAACCCTTAAATAATTCCCCATTCTTGCCCCCTCCCAGGCCATGGTAACCACCCTTCTACCTTCTGTCTCTGCAAATCTGAGAATTCTAGTTCTCAGTACCTACACTAGTACCTAGTATAAATGGAATCATATAGTATTTGTCTTTTTGTGACTGGCTTATTTCACTTAGCATGTCCCCAAAGTTCACTCATGTTGTAGCATTTGTCAGAATTTCCTTCCTTTTTAAGGCTGAATAATATGACATTTTGTTTATCCATTTATCCATTGATGGACACTTGGGTTGCTTCCACCTCTTGGCTGTTGCAAACACTATTGCTGGGAACATCAGTGTACAAATATTTCTTTGAGACTCTGTTTTCAATTCTGTAAGTTATATACTCAGAAGTGGAATGCTGGATCATATGGTAATTGCATTTCCTATATTTGAGCAAATCCCTTGTTGATTTCTATAGGGGCTGCACAATTTTACATTCCCTCCAACAGTATACACATTGCTGCTAAGTCGCTTCAGTCGTGTCCGACTCTGTGCGACCCCATAGATGGCAGCCCACCAGGCTCCCCCGTCCCTGGGATTCTCCAGGCAAGAACACTGGAGTGGGTTGCCATTTCCTTCTCCAATGCATGAAAGTGAAAAGTGAAAGTGAAGTCGCTCAGTCATGTCTGACTCCTAGCGACCCTATGGACGGCAGCCCACCAGGCTCCTCCGTCCATAGGATTTTCCAGGCAAAAGCACTTTGGGAACATACAATTAGCTTAAGAATTAAGATTTTTTTCCAAATTTCACTCTAGATTATGTTAAAGGGAAAACATTTAGAAATCTTAAGACTTTTACCTCCTCAAATTTTAGATTGATTGCTTTTCAGAATGATTTTTCTAGCATTATATGAACTCCTCTGGCTAATAAAAGGCTAAACATTTACATTCTTCTCAGGAGCTGAATTACTTTTTATGTATTAACACAGATGGTTTTCCAGTTTTTACCATGCTCAATGCAGGAAGGAATCACTGATTTTCATCATCCATGCCCTTTCACTCCCTGGTCTCTCCTCTCCTTCAGAGCCACATTTCGAATGGCACTGTCTAGTGTCACTGCCCCCTTTCTTCCCCTCCTGGCCTCTCCTTAGGTCACTCCAGTCCAGCATCCATCCCTGTTACTCCCCTGAAACTGCATGTATCAAGGTCATCCATGGCCTCCATGCTGACAATTTCAGTAAGTGGTTAATTTTTATGTGTCGACTTGACTGGACTAAAAAACACCCAGATAACTGGTGAAACATTGTTTCTCAGTGTGTCTGTGTTTCTGGAAGAAATTAGCATTTGGTTCGGTACACAAAGTAAAGAAATGTGCCCTCACCACCGTCAATGGGCATCATCCATCTGCAGAAGGCTCAAACGGAACAGAAACACAAAGGAAGGACAAAATCTCTCTCACTTCTTGAGCTGAAACATCTACCTTTCTGCCTTTGGGCATCAGAGTTCCTTGTTCCACAGCCTTCAGACTCCAAGACTTACACCAACAGCCCTCTGATTCTCAGGCCTTCACACTCAGACTGAATTATTTCACCAACTTTTTTGACTCTTCAGCCTGCAGATGGTGGGACTTCCTGGCTTCCATCACCAAGTGACCCTGCTCCTTAATAAATCTCCGCTTATACAGATCTATGTACTCTATTGGTTCTTTTTCTCTGGAGAACTTGGACTAACACAGGTGCATTTCAGTCTCCATTTCAGTTTCTGAGTTCCTGTCTATCTAATGTTGAGCACGCGTAGGGGAATAAGACTAGAATGGGGAGGAGAATTACATAAAACTCAACAAAACCCCTCCATCTCCAGATCACTCACAATAAAAGCTAAATCCTCACAGTGGCCTACAAGGCTCTAAAGGTTTGCCCCTATTGAGAGACAACTTTCCATGAATTGCTCATATTTCTGTACTTCTTGTAGCAGAGGTACTAGAGGCCTTTATTTCAACTATCTTTTTTTTTTTTTCCCCAGGGATGTTTAGATAAAGAACAGCCTTGGAAGAGAGTCTCCATCTGGGCAGGGGATAGGTCTCTATGCTGGCCAGTGTTAATACTGTCTCTATCTGGATCAAAAGTCAGCCAAGTTTGCCTGCAGTCCATTATGAAGGACTGGGGTTCCCTAAGCTCTGGGTTCTTCAGCTGTGATCCAAACCCATTCTGGGCTGCTCTGCATCACCCCTGAAGAACTTGGTGGGGGGCAAGTGCAAAACACATCAACACGAAGCTCATGTTACTTGCTTTGGTTGAGGTAATAAAATCCTTTTTCTCTGCCCCAGGAGTCTCGTGTTTGCCAGCATCCATGGAAGTGTGCCTGGATAACTCCTTAGGTAGTCTCAGAACATTCCCAATTCTTAAACCGTCTGCCCCGCACTTTTATCACCTCATCTCCTGCTACAATTTCCCTTGACACCCTGCCTGGCTATGCTGGCCTCCCAGCTGTTCCTGGAACCTGCCATGCACACTCCTCTTTGGGGCCTCTGCACATGCTCTGCTGTTAGCCTGGAACAGTTCACCCCCAGATATCTTTCAGGTTCTTTTCAAATGGCATTTTGGTGGGGCCTTCCTTGACAATGGAGAAGGCAATAGCACCCTACTCCAGTACTCTTGCCTGGAAAATCCCATGGACGGAGGAGCCTGGTAGGCTGCAGTCCATGGGGTCGCTAGGAGTCGGACATGACTGAGCGACTTCACTTTCACTTTTCACTTTCATGCATTGGAGAAGGAAATGGCAACCCACTCCAGTGTTCTTGCCTGGAGATTCCCAAGGACGGTGGTACCTGGTGGGCTGCTGTCTATGGGGTCACACAGAGTCGGACACGACTGAAACGACTTAGCAGCAGAAGCAGTCCTTGACGATAGCTTCGCCACCAGTAAACAGGCTGACATTGACCAACCTGAATGAAGATATTATCTCAGTCAGTCAGTTCAGTCGCACAGTCATGTTCGACTCTTTGCAACCCCATGGACTGCAGCACACCAGGTTTCCCTGTACATCACCAACTCCCAGAGCTTGTTCAAACTCATGTCCATCGAGTTAGTGATGCCATCCAACCATCTCATCCTCTGTCATCCCCTTCTCCTCCTGCCTTCAATCTTTCCCAGCATCAGGGTCTTTTCCAATGAGTCAGCTTTTCACATCAGGTGGCCAAAGTATTGGAGCTTCAGCTTTAGCATCAGTCCTTCCAATGAATATTCAGGACTGATTTCCTTTAGGATGGACTGGTTGGATCTCTTTGCAGTCCAAGGGACTCTCAAGAGTCTTCTCCAACACCACAGTTCAAAAGCATCAGTTCTTCAGCACTCAGCTTTCTTTATGGTCCAACTCTCACATCCATACATGACTACTGGAAAAACCATAGCTTTGACTAGACGGACCTTTGTCAGCAAAGTAATGTCTCTCCTTTTTAAAACACTGTCTGGGTTGATCATAGCTTTTTTCCCAAGGAGCAATCATCTTTTATTTCATGGCTGCAGCCACCATCTGCAGTGATTTTAGAGCCCAAGAAAATAAAGTCTCTCACTGTTTCCATTGTTTCCCCATCTATTTGCCATGAAGTGATGGGACTGGATGCCATGATCTTAGTCTTTTGAATGTTGAGTTTTAAGCCAACTTTTTCACTCTCCTCTTTCACTTTTATCAGGCGCCTCTGTAGTTCCTCTTCACTTTCTGCCATAAGGGTGGTGTCATCTGCATATCTGAAGTTATTGATATTTCTCCCAGCAATCTTGATTCCAGCTTGTGCTTCATCCAGCCCAGCATTTCGTATGATGTACTTTGCATATAAGTTAAATAAATGGCATCTCACTGAGTTTTAAATTTATTAACTTTTTTTACTTTCTGTAACCTGTATTTTTATTGTGAGTTTATTATGATTAAGAGCCATTTACACTTCCTTCCCTGGTAATCATCTGATTCTCTCCTTACCTATTTTTTTAGAAAATCTTTTTCATATAAAATTTTCACTTGCCTATGATGTAATTACAGCTTTCCTGGTGGCTCAGTGGTAAAGAATCCACCTGCCAATTCAGGAGAAGCAGGTTTGATCCCTGGGTGAGGAAGATCCCCTGGAGAAGGAAATGGCAACCCACCCCAATATTCTTGCTGGGTAATACCATGGACAGAGGAGCCTGGCAGGCTATAGTCCCTGGGGTCACAAAAAAGTCAGACATGATTAGGTGACTAACAGCAACAACAATGATGAGATTACATGTATTTTTTTCTCAACTTATTATCAATCTTTTGAGTTTATGGTATCATCATTATTGCTATTTTGCCATACAAGGTATTTTAATTTTTCTGTGGTTGAATTTATCAATCTTTTATGGCTTCTGGATTTTCAGTCACAAACAGAAAGACCTTCTCTATTTCAGGAGAGTTGAGACTATAAAGAGTTGAGGCTATAAAGAAAGCTGAGCACAGAAGAATTGATGCTTTTGAACTGTGGTGTTGGAGAAGACTCTTGAGAGTTCCTTGGACTGCAAGGAGATCCAACCAGTCCATCCTAAAGGAAGTCAGTCCTGAATATTCATTGGAAGGACTGATGCTGAAGCTGAAGCTCCAATACTTTGGCCACCTGATGCGAAGAAGTGACTCATTGGAAAAGACCCTGATGCGGGGAAAGATTGAAGGAGGGAGGAGAAGGGGATGACAGAATCTGAGATGGTTGGATGGCATCACAGACGTGATGGACATGAGTCTGAGTGGCTCCAGGAGTTGATGATGGACAGGGAAGCCTGGCGTGCTGCAGTCCATGGGGTCGAAAAGAGTCGGACACGACTGAGCGACTGAACTGATAATGTTTTAGTATCTGAGTGCTAGATCCCCCTCCACGTTCTTTTTCACAGACTGTTTTCTGACTATTCTTATTTTTCCATTTGAATTTTAGGAACAAACAGGGAGTTTAATTAATCCTATTTGTACTTTTGTAAGAATTATGTTAAATTTGTAATTTTACTTACAGAAAATTGAGATCGTTATATTGCATCTTCTCATCCAAAAGCATCATTCATCTTTCCATATGACTCAATTTTCTTACCTGTAAGATGAGAGCAATAACACCAATCTCATAGGGCTGTCCTCATAATTAAATGGGGAAATGCAGGTGAATGACAGTATAACAGGAACCAATGTTTTGGTTCGGAAGTGCTTTGCCACTTCCTGGAGAAGGAAATGGCAACCCACTCCAGTATTCTTGCCTGGAGAATCCCATGGACGGAGGAGCCTGATAGGCTACAGTCCAAGGGGTCGCAAAGAGTCGGACACGACTGAGCGACTTCACTTCACTAGGGTATGAACTTGGGTTTGGTTACCAGAGTATTACGAACTTTGATTCTCTCATTTGTAAACTGAGGATAACAATAGTATCGGCTTCACAGGGCTGTGACGAGGGTCAAATGAGATGAGGCATGCAAAGTACTCAGTGAACAGGAACTTGAGTACTCAGTGAGTATTACCTGTTCTTCTAGAAAACAGGTTATCCCAGGGGCACTGTGACACAACGCTGAAGCTTACGGAAATCCATCTTAGGTCGAGGGCTCTCAGGTCAACTCTTCCTTCCGAGAACCTACCTACCCCGCTGGTCGCCACTTTCTGACTTTCCCCGAGCGGCTAGAAAAACACGCACTCGTATCTGAAGCCGCGAGATCGAGCGCCTAGTTTCGCTGCTAGACTCCAGAACCCTACTCCACCCATTGGGCTGCAGCGCTGCCACGTCTCGCGCATCCCGAGCTCCCTACGAGAGGTAGAGCCCGCCCCAGAGCGATTCGTCACGCCGAGGCCCACCCCTCCGCGGCCCCAGTCGCTGGTAGGGCGGCACCAGATGGCCACGCGCCGTGACGCTACGAAGGGGTGGGGACGAGCGCGCGCCCGGAAGTTCCGGGGTGGGGGGTGTTACGTATATCCGGCGAGTAGCTGGCGGTCCCGGGTGCTGCTGGGCTCTGTGCTCTGAGGGAGGGTCCAAGCCGCTTGCTGCCGCCGGAGGAACCCCTTGGGCCGTGAGTCAGGGGGCCTCGGCGAAGGAGGGAGCTGGGGCCGGAGGCGCGAAGGTGGTGGGCAGGGAGGGTCTGGGTGGAGGCCGGCGCAGGCGAGGTTGGGGGAGGAAGTGACACGCAGGCGGTTCTGTGGGGCCGCGGGGCTTGTTCTGGGCGGGGACGGGCCGGCTTGGCCCGGTCTGCTTGGTTCCCTGCCGGCCTCACGGGTATCGGGTCCATCCGCATTTCACTCGGGGGTCTTGGCAGCTGTTGGGCAGGATACCAGTTTTCCTGTCTTTACTGTGGGTCCGGGTTTACGAATCGGCTTCACATCCCCTGTCTCGGATGATTCTCAGCCCTCGGTGGGGTGGATTGAAGTCCTTGATAATTATCCTTTTTTTTTTTTTTTTTTTTTTTTACAGAGATTAAGGCCTGTAGAGGCATAGTGAATTGCTCAAAACCCCGCAAATAGCAAGTGTGACCGTTCGAATTAGATATCCTGGCTCCTAGTCCAGGGCTCTCCCCACCCCCACTTCAGCCACACTTGTATTATCATCTGCTGTCCTGGGTTGAACCCCGTGTTTTCTTCTTCCGCCTCCCTCCTTTTCCCTCTCTTCAGTGCATGGGAAAAAAATCTCGGTTAGTGTTCCCCCTTGTTCTTGTCTTTTCTCTTTTATTTCGGTACATCTGTTTAGGTTGTAACGGGGCTTTACAGAGTTTTGCAATGGGGCTGCCCTTTGACATTTACCCTGCAGCTAAGCAGAGTTTCCTAGCCAAAAGCCAGCTGCTTGCCATCCCAAATCTGTCTGAAATAGTGTCTTCAAGTTGCTCGGAGCATATATAAGTAACGAGTATGTGCAATATAAGTGATGCATAGCTTTTTTATTGACTGATCGTCAGTCTCGTGCTCTTTATTTGAATCATCCGTCCTTAAATTTGCAAATTTTAGGTACGTTGGCAATGCTTTTGTTGGTAGTTAGAGCCCTTAAGCTAATTTGCCATAAGATGCCATAAGGATTTTAAAGTGGGTCAAGGCTAGAAAAGAAATAAAGTGCTAGTTATTTAACTTATGGTTTAAAAGTTGTGATGAGTTATAAGGATGAAAACATTGGATTATCATAGTTGTAATTGGTGGTTTAAGAAAGTTTTTTTTTTTAAAGCAGTTTTGTGATTTGCATTGGAATTTTATGTGATATTAAAAGGAAGGGCTTTGACTTTCGCATTAAAAGAGGAGGGTTTGAGTCTTTGCATTGTTCCCTTTTCAGCTGAGCTCTCTTGGTTAAGCTAACTAATCTGGGACCATCAGCGCCCTCATCTTGTTAAATGAAGCCGGGGATCCCTACCTCCTAGGGTTAGTGTGAGGCTGAAATGAGATGTGTGTACAGGCACCTTAGAAACTGAAAAACTACTCACTCGGTGCAAAGCCTAAGATCTCAAGGATGGAGGCACCATCAGAGCCATTTCCTCTTTGGGTAGCACTATTGTGAGGTTCTTTGGGTCCAATAACAGGTTTTATTATTTTTTAACATCACCTTCATTTTGGAGGGAAGAATTATAGGATTTTTCAAACAGGGAGATCAAGGGAAAATAAACTGGAGAGTTAAAGTAGTTCAGTTAATTATGAAACATTCCTTAAAATGGGATTTTCTGCCATTCTGTCACCTCCAGAGAATTTATCTAGTTGGGAACATTTCTATAATGATGTGGTGAAACTTTACAAAATGTCTATAAAGTACTGACTGCAAACCAGTGTAGTACAAATGAATATATGTGTTGGGTTTTAAAGTTGAAATCAGTGGGAGTGACCTTAATGAGACGTGCTTTCTAAAGGTGAGACTTCAAGTGGTAGAGAAAGAAAATAGGGAAGGATGACTGGTTTGGTAGGATTGCTGAGGAGAGGCACATTGTTCTTTTACTTACCAACAGTGGAAACTTAAGCACAGGAACTTTGTAAGTGTATTTAAGTCATTGGACTTCTTAGAGACTAAGTTTCCAGACACAACTATTATTTAACATACTAAATTTGGTTTTTCTACCAAAATATATTTTGATGTTGTTGAAGAAGGCAAAAAAAATCTTATTTAGTATCTTTGTATAAAAGCTTTTCCCTCAGTCTCCACCCCCACCCAAACTCCCAAGCTTCTTTTGACCCACCTATAGTAAGCCATAGAAGATAAGCACTAAGCAGTCCTGAAAGTTTACAGGTCAGGCCACAGGCCTGATAAAACCAAACCAAAACAAAAACAGTAATTGGATGAAAAAGAAAATTAACATATACTGTCTCATTCTTTAAATGAATATAGGTAGGGTTTTTGTAGCTAACCCTTTTATAGTAAACCTTTACTTTTTAAAAAAAATAAAACTTCAGGAAATTTGTTTGATAACAATTGGCCGCATCTAGTATAAAGCCTTGCGTTCACGTGTTCTTGCTGTTGGAAAGGAGTGAAAGTGGGGGATCATTCTTTTCTCTGCACCAAATCTGAGGTGCTGAGGCAAAAATTCAGTGTGATCAGGAAATGCTGATTCTGAGAAAACTAAACACCCACCATTGGCTCTAGATTCTATTACTGTTACATTTAGAGGTCCTCTTGCTTATTCCCAGTATATGTATACCTTTTAGTAGCTTTGGGTCATCTTTTGTTTTGTCTAGGCTTATGGGAAACAGTAGAAAAAGTGATGTTAATATCAGTATTGAGGTATGTACTTGGGTAGGAACCTACCTCTATGTCCTGAATGCATTTTCTTATTTTAAGAAAGTCCATATTTGTAAAATGGGTTAGGTGGGTCTTAATTATTCACATTATGACTGGACTCTCTTATCTCTTCATGGCTCTCCAACGTAGTGCTATCATCTTTTTCTAACTTGAGACACATCTATAAAAGAGGTTAAACAATACTGTTAAAGAAGAGATAGAACTGGTAAATGGAGCAGTGCAAATTGTGCCAGCTAGTAGGATTTTAGCAAGCTTGTTTTTTAGAGTTGTTTACAAGAATGGGTTAATATGCTTTTCATTCAGGTTAATATGCCTTTTATTCTTGTTTTCTAGTTAGCACATCAGTGTGACATTTTGATCCAGATTATTGATGAGGGTGATTTCCTAGAAGTTTTGTTAACTGGTAGACAGCTGTGGTGTATCTAGGGAATGTGAATGAGCAGGTGCCTGGAGAAGTGAGTCATACAGTGAAAGAGGAAAGTGTATCTTTAACGACTGGTCCTCTGAGTACCGTAGATTGGAAAGTGATAGGAAATCAGGAGTTTATGCAGATCTGAGTACCCCAGAGACTTCCCTCCAGGGTGCAAAATCCTCTGATTTTTTAGGTCCAAAAACATGGGGTTGTAACCACGCATGAGGGCCAGCAAATGAGAGTTAACGTCTCCAGAAATGTACCAGCATTCAGAAGGCTAATGTTTGCTGCTTTCCTATTTTATACAGGGAGTAAGCATTAATAATGTCTTTCATCTTTGAGTGGATCTACAATGGCTTCAGCAGTGTGCTCCAGTTCCTAGGTAAAGCCATTTCCTTAAAATACACATTTCAAATGCTGCCCATTTCCTGAAACAATTTAAATATAGGTAGATTTTTTCTGTGTAGGAGCTAATTATGCTATTATTATTTTCTTTTTTAGGACTCTACAAGAAATCTGGAAAACTTGTATTCTTGGGTTTGGACAATGCAGGCAAAACCACTCTTCTACACATGCTCAAAGATGACAGACTGGGCCAGCATGTTCCAACATTACATCCAAGTAGGTTTGAAAATACCTGGTGACCTTTTGTTATTTGAGGGTCAATGTCAGGGTTGGAGGATGGATCTCCAATTGATGCAGTTCTTTCATTTACTGAAGCCCCAAAAGACTTGACAAACAATTCTCTATAGGACACACTCAAGTCAAATACCCATGAATCTAAAGACCTCTGGAACTTTGTCACTATCTGTTCTCACTAGTCCTGCCATGGGACACATCTCCCATATCTACTTCTAAGGAGTAGCAAGCACTTTGGAGAAAAAGAGACTTGGCTTTTTTAAATAATTGAAGGGTATTTTCACCCTTGTATCCTTTTCTTTACAAAGTGAAAGCTTCATTAGGTTTTACGTTTATATTGGATTATAATTTTGGTAGCTTGGCCTTGTTGGATGGAGAAGTTTATTTCCTTTATTTTTCAGCATCAGAAGAGCTGACAATTGCTGGAATGACTTTTACAACTTTTGATCTTGGTGGGCATGAGCAAGGTAAGAGATGATTCAGTGGAAGGGTGATGTTGGCTTCTGGATCATTTTGTTCCCCCTTTTCAAAGCAGAGTCTCATATATACCTTTTAAATTGCTTTCTAATAACATGAATATTCCCTTACGTAATCATAATAATTGTCAAACCCAGAAAGTTTCATTTACCTACTCTATAGTGTATACTGCCTTTTTTGGTCATTTGTTCTGGTAAGCCCCTTTAAACATTTTTCCTCTCTTAAACAAGATCCAGTACAGTATCACATGTTGAATTTAATCATGTCTCTTTTTTATCATTTATTCAGTGGAGTGTATGTAGGAAATTATTTGTAATTTTAAGTCATTTTAAATTTGTCAAGAGTTGCAAAGATCGTAGAGTGAGGACTATTTGTGATCACTTTGATCTGAACTGATATTTTGTGTATTCTCCCCATTTGGGGCAGTTGGTGGAACATTTTCTTCTGCCTTGTTGTTCTCCTCAGTGCTTTGTGCCTTACTCAGCCTATGTCTGCTTGGTTCCCAGATTCCTATCTGGTGTTTATGCAGAATTTGGGGCATCTTTATCTGATGGATGCCCACTTTACATTTGGCATGACTTTATAGTCAGTGATTTCATTAACATTACATTTACTTTATTCATGTAATATTTATATCCTACAAAATCATATATGTAAAATGATCATCAGCACATAAAATACCTATACAAAAACGTGACTGATAGAACATGTACAGAAGCATCAGCAGTGGCTATGTATTGATGGAGGGCTACAGATGACCTTGTTTCCTTTTTTCCTATAATAAGCTTGTATCATTTTCATTCGGGTAGAGAACGGTGCATGGTATCTTTTCTGCTTCTTTCAGAAGTATCTGTAACCACTTATGGATTTAAATTCAGAGATAAAATAGTTGTAAGCTGAACTGAGACCATCTGGAGAATGCAGAAGGAGGAGGTGTTTTTAGATACCTGAATTGGGAATTGTATATTATTTGGTGTGATAAATTTAGCTTTCAGGTTTTGATAGGAGTAGAAAAAGAAATGCATTTATGTACAGATGGTCTCCAACTTAACAATGATTTAACTTAAGATTTTTGACTTTACGATAAAACAGCCTTTCGTCATGCTGGGCAGCTCCCAGTCAGCCATGAGATCCCGAGAGTAAACAACTGATACACTTGAAATCATTCTGTGCCCATGCACCATGCTTTTTTCCATACAGCATTTCATACAAACATACAGTATTCAATGAATTACATGAGAGAGTCAAAACATTATAAAATAGGCTTTGTGTTAGATGATTTTGCCCAACTATAAGCTGATATAAGTGTTCTGAGCACTTTTAAGGTAGGCTAGGTTAAGCTATATTTGGAATGTTTATCAAATACATTTTGACTTAGATTTTCAACTTAAAATAGATTTATTGGAATATAACCCCATTATAAAGAAAGATTTGTCCATAGTTTTGTTTGAGGAAAATTTACTTAACAGAAACATTTTTTTCCATAATAACCTTGCTACATTTTACACAAATTACTGAGATGCTGTTTGTTTGGAGGGTTTTTCTGTTTTTGTTTTTTTGGTATAACTTAAAAATTTAACTTAAAAAGTAGTCCAGGATTAATGTAGCAAATTCAGTATATGATGAGTATACAAATCTGAAAGGTAAAAGTGAAATTCCACCAACTTCTCCTTCCCAGTCTCACTCTTCAGAGGTGACCACTGTTAAATGTTTGATGTAGAAATGCTTCCTTAATCAGCCCATAGAAATGAATGGCTTAGAAATTATAATACAATTAAAGCATTGCTTCCCAGATGATTGCCGCATCATGTTATAAACCAAAAATTGAAATTTATAAGGCACACTGGGTTAAATTAGGAGACTGAGGTAACTGGCTGGAAACGTCAAGCACCTGGCAAGCCCTGTCTCCCTGTGGGCTGAGTGGATGAAAGTGTCAGTACGCTTACAAATTGGTTAGTTAGGAACTAACTTGGGACTACAGTTATATGGATAAATAATTTGCATCCTGATACTGTAACTCAGAAGTTGCAAACTAAAATGGTTCCGGGGTGAGGTAGGTCATTTAAGTGAGTGAAATCGGGAGTGAGACAGTAGGAAGTGGTGGAAACTTTGACAGACAAGAACTGAAGCCGCATGTAAAGGGGCAGCCACCACTCACTCCTGCTGATTATTATCCACCCAGTATGTGTGGACTGATAGGCATGGGATTGCCAGATGTTGTACTTTTTCAGAAAATGAGGCAGAAAACCCTGATTTGAGTATTTAAATAAATCAGATTCAGTTCACAGACCATCAGTTTATTCGTCCTCTGTTCTGACTTAATACTGGCTAGGATTTGGAGAATCTGTACAGAGTTTAATGCTATTGAAACCTGGCCAGAATTTGCTTACTTCATAGACCATTAGGTTATTCATATTCAGCATATATGTTTTTAAATTGATGCAACTGCAAACTTTGTCTTTTAGCACGTCGGGTTTGGAAAAATTACCTCCCAGCAATTAATGGGATTGTCTTTCTGGTGGACTGTGCAGATCATCCTCGACTTATGGAATCCAAAGTTGAGCTTAATGTATGTTTATATTTTCTTTTTCTTTTCTTGGCCTCTGTTTCTTTTAAGAAATACAACTTAGTAGTGCCAGTACTTAATCATTCCAGTTAACATTTGGTAAAAGTCCTAGCTACAAGAAGAAAGTATTTTAAAATCAAAAACATTATTTTTCAATGTTCTGAGGAATCTTGGCTTGAACGCAAGTAAATTAACTTTGCTTAAATTTATCACAGGGTGATTCTACGTGCCGTTTGCTCAGGACATTCTGCAGTTAATGCCTGTTTTCCCAGCATAATTAATGTCTTTCCCTTTCATGCATCACGTATGTTCACTCTTTATGATGTGTTGGCATAGTGAAACCTTAAAGGAGGTATTAGAATTCTTTGTGTTTTTGAATCTGTATTCTCAGGTTGTACCTGCCCAACCTTTGGCACTGAGTGACTTCCTAGACCTTAACAGGCTGTTCTGTCTTCAGTTTTGGTCACATGCATTGTTTGATACTAACTAGGATTCATGTCAGATTTTTTCCTTTTTCAACATGGCATTTTTCTTGTCTTGATCATTTCTGTAACATTGCCTTTGTAATCCATACTATGTCACTCTGCCTCTTCTTTCTCTTTGATTTATAACTCTCTGCATTCTTGTGTCTGGCAATTTGAACCTCTCTCTGGTGTAAGTATGTTTGTTGAATCTGAAGCTGTAGTCTTAAGATCCTTCCCTTACTTGACCCTTTGGCACTCATCATTCTCTCTGTAAACTCCCCTTTACATTCTTGGTTTTGGTGTTTTCTCTGGCTGATACTTCTGTGACTCTTGGCACAAGCACCTGTTCCCCTGCTTAGCCCTTAAATCTTGGTGCTCCCCAGGGTCTATACTTTTTCCCAGGCTGGTCCAGGCTTCTCCCATTCTTTCATCTGCAACCCATCATGCCAGTGACCCCCAAATGGGTTTCTGTTATTTGAATCTCTCTTGAGCTCCAACCTCATACATAGTGCTACTTATTAGAAACTCTGCCTACTGATTCTGTTCTCCCAGAATGGAACTATTTGTCTTACCATCCTGTACCTGTACATGCAGTGAATGACTAGAGGTTTCACCACCACCCTGCCACATACTACCTGTCTTTGCCCTCCTTGATATCCTTGAGTAGATCTCTTAACAGTCTGGGGATAAAATCTACAGCTCTTTTGCATAGCACATAAGTTCTTTCATAATCTTTGTTCTGTTTATTTCTCCAGCTTTTCTATTGCCTACCTTGAACTACATTCCAAACATAGATAACAACTTTCCCTCCCTTGAATATTCAGAAGTACCTGTCTATTCAGAAGTAACTGTCTCTTCCTGGTTTTCTCACCTGATCCTTACCTGCTTTTGCTTGCAAAAATCTAAATGTCCTTTAAGAGATCCCACAATTCAGGTATGACTGTTTCTGAGAAGCCTTCTCTGACCTCTCAGACTATTAGACTCTCCATCTTACCAGCATCTGTTGTTTTTACTGATTTTATTAGGTCTGTCCCACTGGAACTTAGATGTAGGGATCTTGTCTTATTTCTTTGTGAAACCCCCATATCTAGGTAGAGAGAAGACAGTAGCAACCCACTCCAGTACTCTGGCCTGGAAAATCCCATGGACGGAGGAGCCTCGTAGGCTGCAGTCCATGGGGTTGCAAAGAGTCAGACACGACTGAGGACTTCACTTTCCCTTTTCACTTTCATGCATTGGAGAAGGAAATGGTGACCCACTCCAGTGTTCTTGCCTGGAGAATCCCAGGGACGGGGGAGCCTGGTGGGCTGCCGTCTATGGGGTCGCACAGAGTCAGACACAACTGAAGTGACTTAGCAGCATATCTAGTAAAGCCTTGGGCATATAATATGCACTTTGTTACTATTTAATGAATGAGTAACTTCCTTACTCTGATTTTGTCTAACATTTCTTGGTACTTGAGATGTTCATAGTAGGTTTCCCTTTATCCTTTTAATTCTGCCGTCCTTTCCTAGCTCTTCCTGTCAGTGAAATAGATTCCTAGGCTTGAAATCTTTGCCAACTTCGGCTCCTGTGTTGTCTGTCTTATCATTTAGACATCAGTCTCTTCACATCTTTCTCCAGAATGCTTGCTGCACTATTCAGTACGTGCTGCTATCTTAGGTTAGATCATCATCCCTTACCTGAGCACCACAGATAGATACTATTTGAGAATTCATTGAACTGGAAGTGTAGATTCTATTTAATAATTCCTGGATTTAGGGTCTATTGCAGCTAACTTCTCAGACTGGCACCATAATATTTGTCATACCATCCCAACTCATTTACTCTGTCAAGACACGTCGACATAAATGCTTTAATCCAGCCAGGTGATACTCCATATGTTTTTATGAACTCTTCCTACTGTAAAGCCATTGGTTATCTTCTTCATTCTTCAGGTTCTGCCTATCCAAACCCTGCCCCTCCTTCAGAGTCCAGTTTAGTTTCCACATCTTTGTTAAGACTTTGCTTAAGTCCATGTCACTGTTTTATTTTCCTGAGTGCCTTTTAGTATTTGTATTCTCTTCCTATTCACTGTGACAGGTGATCATCCACTTGCCGAGCTTTATTGAGAGACGAGCACAGAGTGAGGATTTCTTGAGCCAGGGATGTGTCTTCCCTTTCTTTTGTCTTCCTGTCATTGTTGGGGACAGTATGTTGTGCACAGGGGGCGTCTAGTAAATACTTGGGGTTTCCTGTAGTCATCTTTGAGGCTCTGTAGCCAGAACTTTGTTCTTCCTGGACAATGCTCAGTGGAGAGCTGAGGATGGTCTGTGGTTGAGTGATTTAGCTCAGAGTTAAGGTTCTGCTGCTTTACAAATAGACACAACTTTACATTATAATTGTTTTGAAGCTTTTGGGGAATTTTAAACTAATGTCAAGGTAATTTTTAGGGGCTTTTTGCCTAAAGATAAGGGTGTTATATAATGTCAAGATTAACTTTTAATCACTCAAGTATAAGTATGATCAGATTTTCACTCTGCATTTGGTACCTTGTAGACAAGTTAAAGGCAAAATTATCTTCATTATGTGGTGGGCTTTTACAGATGCCTCACCCAGCTCTTTTTTTAAATCTTGGCTTTAGGCTTTAATGACAGATGAGACAATATCCAACGTGCCAATCCTTATCTTGGGGAACAAAATTGACAGAACAGATGCAATCAGTGAAGAAAAACTCCGTGAGATATTTGGGCTTTATGGACAGACCACAGGAAAGGTAAGAGAAAAAATCTTCAGCAGATACATTATAAAGGCAACTCACAGCTTTTGAAACATTCACGTTTTGCATTCTAGATTTTACTTGTCTTTTAAAAGTAACTGGGCTTAACATTTGTTTTTCTAGAGGTGATTTGTAGACTGAAGGCTGGAGCATGTTCTTTCTTCCCATGTTTTCTTTTTTTTTTTTCTTTCTTCCCATGTTTTCTAATGAGAGTTTTCTTCAGGTATTTGAAAGAGTCTTTAGCTAGAAATTTTTTTGGACTGGAAATTTCAGGTTATGAAGAGTGCTCATTTATATCATTTTCTAAGCACTGAAATCAGAGTACCGGGTTATTCTCTGTGCTCCTGCTGAGAGAGGTAGGACTGTTACCCCTGTTTGGAGATGAGGAAACTAAGAGGGATTGGTTCAGGTCTACACAGCAAGTCAGTGATAAAACCAGGAATAGAACACAGATCTTCCAGATCAGTAGAATCTTGTTGCAGAAAAGTATGCTTGTGAGAGAAAAATCCAGATCAGCTCTAGTTTATAGGCATCCTGGTCTTTTCAGCATAAGGTTTGGTATATTTAATTTTTAAAAAAAATTGCTTTTCTGGAATCTGTAACTTCCTTTTTTTGCATGGTTCCTTAGTCTTGCCTCTTCTTGGTTATATAGTTCTTTCTAGAAATACTTCTTTTCATTAACTTAGTTTTCCATTTTACACACACTTGAATTTTTAATTTTCTTGACATAACCTGTCATTCGTATATATTTCTGAATACTTGGATTAATAAGAATGTTCTTATTTCTAAGAAATGCTGGACTTCTTTTGTCCATAAAAGAACATGCTTTTCTTGGTTTGCTGCCATAGCTTTCCAGATGAACCAGTTCGTGTGTTCAAAGCAAAGGTGCTTCACAGTGAGAGAATCTGGGAGTAGGACTCTGCTGAAAGCATGAACCCCAGTGGCCTTGACCACATTTCTGTAATTAATCCCTGCCCAGATTTGCTTCTGACGGATGGAGAAAGTGATTTTTGTCATCACCCTCGCAAGCTTTTCCACATGGAAATGCTAACATGTTGGTTTTGCCTCCCCTAGGGGAATGTGACCCTGAAGGAGCTGAATGCCCGCCCCATGGAAGTGTTCATGTGCAGTGTGCTCAAGAGGCAAGGATACGGCGAGGGCTTCCGCTGGCTCTCCCAGTATATTGACTGATGTTTGGACAGTGGAAATAAAAGAGTTTTACTTCTCTGGACTGATCCTATTCACAGCTTCCTCATGAACTTTTCTAATAGAACAAGGAAAGCTCTCCGACCGTGTCCGGCGTTGAGAATCCAAGAGTCTCTGTCTGCTCTCTCATTGCCCAGTGGTGACATGTGCTCTTCTCCACACTGTTGGGAGGTATGCTGCCCCACGTGCTGGTGCAGGTCAGCACCCCGGGACTTGGAGGTGGCAGGATTTGTCGAGTAGAGCTGTGTGCCATCACGGGCCACCTGGAAAGAAAAACACGTCTCACCACTGTGGTTGATTTCAAAAGAAAGTGATTCTATTTTTTAAAGAAAGTGTTGTTAATGTAATTGGTGACCCTCCTCATAATTTTTTTTTTTTAAGTTCACAATATACTTGGTCCAGAGTTTTCTTTTCTTTTTTTTTAATCTAGTGAATGGCATTTAAATATTTCATAAAATTATGCACAGATACACCTTGGGAGTCCAGAGCTCAGTTAAGTGAACAGCAGGCCGGTGAGAGAGGCTCCCCCGTGTCCCTGACTGCCTTTAGTAGGTGGCACCACCCTGTGCACAGAGCACTAGGGAAGAGCAGAACTCCAGCCTCGCCACCAAGGCTGGTTTCCACCGTGCCAGGCTCCAGTCATGTCTCCTCCCAGCGTGGATAGCAGATGGGTCACTGCGGAGGAGTTAGTTCTAGCGTGGGTTATTGTTACTGTCTTTACTCAATAAGTTACCAATTTCAGCCCGTCTTTGCTTTTATGCAGTTTTAAACTTTCATTTCTTTCTGTAGCACCTTTTTCATTTTCAGTTGTAAAAAGTGACTTTCACCTCATGAAAGATTTGAGAACATCTCCCATGTCGTCACATACTACAGGTGTGTCTCAGTCATTTTTGCAAATTCTAGGGGAAGTTTTTTTCTCCATAGGAGAGTCACACAGGACAAAGTTAACAGCTTAAGAACTCTTAATTCTGTGAGTTGAGAACTTGGACATCTGATATTGTAGCATTTGTTTGAATCTAGGAACGATTTATTCCACTTGCAGAATTTGGTTTCTTTATTGGACTTCATAAACTGTTTTTTTGTATTGGTTATCAATTTTTTTTTGGTGTTAAAGGTTATCATCTGTAACTTCTCCAGATTTTGGGGGTGGGTGGGAGGTGTTACGAAATTGTCTTTCTCCAGGCCAGAAATAACCTGGGGAAATTCTAATCCAAGAACTGTGTGTTGAGCTATTCCTTTTGAGCCAGCATCACCTGTCAGTTAGCACCCGGTATAAAAGCCTCAGCGTCCCCAGCGGTGTGATGAGGGTTATTTTTATAGCATTCCACTTTCCTAATGTCACGTGTGAAATTGGATTTTCATGATCTTAACCAGTGTTTTACCCTTGTAGTTAAGGATGAAGGGATAAGAGATGGTCTTCATGTGGAAGGATATCTTCTTTAATGAAAAATTAGAGGTATTTTTCTCAGAACTGAAAATTGTGATGTTGAGGCTTATTTGCAGAGTACTGAACTAAATTCAGTGGATTCTTGCTTTTAATGTGAGAGCATGGAAAGTGTAGATGACACATTCCTGGGGTGAGAGTATTTTTCTTTAGTTGGATTTTGCATTGTTAGTCTTCAGTACTGACCTGTTGGGAAAGCATACTTTTTCACGGCTAGGTACCAAATGCAGAGGCTCAACGAAGCATAAAGCTGGGAAGAGCAAGTTTTTCATTTATTAGCAAGCATAGCTGGTTTGGAAAGGGGTTAAAGCCTTAAGTGAACAAATCTAGCTAATGGTGAATGAACTAGGTAGTTAACTTGCATACTTTTGATTTCCTTTGGCTAAAGGTAACCCATACTTCTCTATACAGAGATAGGAGAGGTGTGATTGCTTCAGTGTTAGTTTTCTTTTTTTTTTTTTTCCTATTTGTCCCTAGTCAATTTTTAGCAAGCTAGAAAACTATGGATTCTACACAGGGCAGCTCTTTGTGAAAGTGGTTTATTTTGGCCACTGGAGAAAGAGTTGGGATTGAAAAATCAAGTGGCACCTGTCTGTTTCTTGCCCCACAGAAAACACAGTTCCTATAATAAAATAGAGGAAAGAAGCTGCTGTGAGGAGCTCGGCTCCTAACAGGATCAGAGCTTTGTACAAGAACTCCCATGAATTGAGACTTTTCATTCTGTTTTATCAGAGTGCATTTATGTCCTATTTCAGGAAAAATAAAACAGTCATTTACAGAAGAGAGTCAATCTGTATCTTAAGCGTTTTAATAAAAAGTTAAAACAAATTTTCTCTCTTGCTCCTTTTTGGCATTGGCTTGTTCTGAGTATGAACATACAACAGGTAAGAGAGACAAATTTTGCTTATGAGGGGATGCCTGGTGTGAGTGTGTGGAAAGACCAGGCCAATTTACACATTCCACTACAAGTAATAAATTGAGTACTGTTTGTGAGCCTTGCAACAAATGGTGGTCCCAGGATTGGTGGTTATTTCTGCAACTGGATGGACATGGCAGACTTTTTGTACAAAATCTCATATATTAACATGCTAGTAGGGGCTGGGTTCAGTTTAGCCGTGTTTTATCATTTGATATAAAATTGGAGAGATTCAGTTAAAAGTTACATTTTGCAAAATAGGAAAAGTAATGAAACCTATGCTTGAGCATTTACTAGGCTTGTAGGAAGCTTTGCTTTTAAAAAACCCAAATAAGGTTCTAAAATTTAAGTACTGGGATAAAATAGAATGGGAAGCAAAATGCAGCAGGTTGTTTTTGACTGAGTATTAAATTACCGGAGACATCTTGAGCTTGAAACATACTGTGAAATGATGGCATGGGTTTTACATTTATATGAATTTATTTGTGCTACTTGAGTCAGATCAGAGCATAAAAATTAAAGGCTGAGTCAATGAGCCCAGCACTCAGGGGGTCAGGACTCTACTGTGATGTGTTGTAAATAGAGAAAAACCTGATGCAAACAGTTCATGCTGGAGGCTTGAGCATCACTCTGGAGAGAAAGAAACACTCTTAATTGCTGGGAAGTTGGATAGTCAGATTTTACTGTGATAAGCCATCTTCTGTGTCAGAACTAAAAGAAGACAGTACCTGCTATGGGAAAACTGCTGATTTCAATACTGCTTCATACTATAATGGATCATTTCCCTTTCTCAGACAGGTTTGTGTGACTGGAAATATTGAACATTACCCTGTATTTTGTTGCAGATAAAACCAAGCAGCATTAATTTATTCAAAAATTGACTAGAAAGGTTATGTAATGTAGCAATTGAATGTTTTTCATTAATGCTGACATAAATATCTCCTAAAATAATTCCATTAAAATTAATGTGTACTTTAGTTGATAGTATGATAAACAGACCTTCATAAAATGTCTAGCTTGTGGTGTCTGCTTCAGAGATATCCAAAACACACTTGTTCGTATTCCTCTGCCTTCAGGGTGACTTCATTGGAAAAGATTAGGGGTGGCAAACTATAGCTTGTGGTCCCTATCTGGCCTGCTGCCTGTTGTATGATCTGTGAGGGGAAAAAAAGTGCAATTTTGTGACATGCTACAATGATAAAAAATTCAAACTCTTTGTAATTTGAATTAGATTTTATTGGAACACAGCCATCCCACTCCTTTAGCTTTTGCACGCTACAGCAGCAGAGCTTAGTATTTGAGACAGAGACTACATGGCTCACAAACTGTGATCTATTTACACTCTGGCCCTTTACAGAAAAAGGAACCCCTAACCTAGATAAATACTATATAAACCATATAAATGTCTTTATATGAAATGTGTATACTGCCAATTATAGGGTTGTGTAATTTAAAACTTTGACTTCAATTATTGTTTATCCTGGGCTTCCCTGGCGGCTCAGTGGTAAAGAATCTGCCTGCCAATGCAGGAGATGCAAGAGACCTGGGTGGGGAAGATCCCTTGGAGGAGGAAATGGCAACCCATTCCAGTATTCCTGCCTGGGAAATCCCATGGAGAGAGGAGCCAGGCGGGCTACAGTCCATGGGTTCACAAAAAGTCGGACACTACTTAGCAACTAAACAACAACTGTTTATCAGTTTTGAAGGCCAATTTTAATTTTGAGCAAATCCAGTTTCCATGAGATTGGTAGCGTGGTCTTTGGCATCAAAAGACCCGAGTTGTATATTATGAGCTCTGTTATGTGGACTGCTGTACGGTTTACTTACAAAATTTAAAAGTACAGAACGGCTTCTTTGCCCGTCTTATCCCAGGGATCAGAGGTCAGATGTCTCCTACACCTGGGCAGATACTGACTGGGACCCGTTAGGGACTGGGCAAGTCTACGCACGGCACCACATATTTGTAGTCCCTTTCCTGCAGCTCAGCGAACGGAGATGAGACTAGGCTCCGAAGGACCAGCACGCCCTTATCTCCCGGTAAAGGCCACATTCCTGTCACTCTCCCGGGGCTAGTCCTCCGCTCCCGCTTACATTGCTCAGGTGACCTGAACGGTCTAGGGCGGGGAAAGGTGGGGTCAGCCTCAGCAGCCAATCAGGACTCGGCCCCTTGCCCAGCCAATGGGGTTTAGCCAATCCGGCCTGACGAGGAAGCCCTGGGACAGTGCTTGCGCCTCTTGCTTCCAGCTTTGGGTGGCGCTACGTGGGATCAGCTGGTTCCGGTCGTGGTCCTTGCTCGCTCGCTCGCTCTCCGAGAAGCCTTTGGTGTGCCGTCCCGGAGGCCATGGGGCGTCAGTGGGGGCTCGCCATGAGGGCAGCTGAGCAGGCGGGCTGCGTGGTGAGCGCCTCCCGGGCAGGGCAGCCCGAGGCAGGCTCGTGGAGCTGCAGCGGGGTGATCCTGAACCGTCGCCCGGGCCTGGTGCTGTGCCATGGGGGCATCTTCACCCCCTTCCTGCGGGCCGGCAGCGGGGCGCTGACCGCTGCGAGCGCCGCCTTCCTGCCCGGCGACAGTTGCGGCGACGACCTGCGCCTGCACGTGCAGTGGGGCCCAACCGCCGCAAGTCCGGCAGGCCGCGCGGAGCGGGGTCGCCCGGGGTTGTGCACGCCCCAGTGCGCCGGCCTGGAACCCGGCCCGCCCGCCCGGCCCCGCGGGCGGCCACTGCAGCCCCCGCGCCCCGCCGAGCTTCTGCTGCTGTTGAGCTGCCCGGCCTTCCGGGGCCACTTCGTGCACCTTTTCGGCGGCGAGGAGGCCGAGCAGTGGCGCTTCTCAAACGCAGCACCGGATGATGAGGTGTCGGAGGAAGAGGAGGAGGACCAGCTGAGAGCGCTGGGGTGGTTCGCGCTGCTTCGCGTGCGGCCGGAGATGGAGAAGGAGGCGGAGGAGCGAGGGCCGGTATTGGCCGTGGCGCCTCTCGGGGACGTGCCCAAGGGCGCACCGCTTCTGGCTTGCGGCTCCCCGTTCGGGGCCTTCTGCCCGGACATCTTTCTCAATACGCTCAGCCGCGGCGTGCTCAGCAACTCAGCCGGCCCGCTGCTGCTCACCGATGCCCGCTGCTTGCCAGGCACGGAGGGCGGAGGCGTGTTCGCGTCGCGGCCCGCGGGGGCTTTGGTGGCGCTGGTGGCTGCACCCCTCTGCTGGAAGGCCCGCGAGTGGGTGGGCCTCACGCTGCTCTGCGCCGCCGCCCCACTGCTCAGCGTCGCCCGAGCCGCCCTCTGTCGCCTTCACCCCGAGACTGCCGCCCTGGCTGCCCTCCTACCGCCTGAGATGGGTGCCCCGTGGGGCCTGCCCCTCCGATACCGAGACCCCGGGCCCCCTTGGGCAGCTGCGGCCGTGCTGGTGGAGTGTGGTTCTGTCTGGGGCTCCGGAGTGGCCGTGGCGCCCCGTCTCGTGGTGACCTGCCGGCATGTGGCCCCTCGGGAGACGGCGAGGGTCCTGGTGCGCTCCACCACCCCCAAGTAAGGCCCTGAAGGTTGCCCGCACTCCACTCCCTCACCAGTTGTCAGGACTAGATCCCAGGCCTCAGGTCATAATCCTGAGGACTATGGAGGCCTTCTGGTCTCAGGCTCATGCCTTGGTGGTGCACTGTGTGTAGGGGCCTGGGACCCTCCTCTCATCCATGGTACTCAGAACCCCAGAGTAGGGAGTTCTGTGCCTCCTGGCAGAGGGTGAATGGGACTTGGGCAAGATGCCAAGCAACTCTGGAGATCTGTGGCACCGTTTAGCATCCCTGACTAAGCATCACTGAGCTCCCACTCCCAGTCTGAATTCCTTCTGGGCAACTCCTCTGTCTCAGCCTTGCACCCACACACACCCAGAGGCCCTTGAATGGAGTCTTCCTAACCCTGTTCTCTTTCCCCTGAATGCCTAGTGAAATGCCAGGGGCCCAGGGTGCCACCCTCCTGGAGTAGGAGAGGAGCCTGTTACTCTTACTTGGTTTATCTCTTAGATCTTAACCAGAACATCCCTTCTGGATCAGAATGACAGATATGGGGTTCTACCTAGTAAGAATATTAGAGTGGGGCCCAGGCAAATAGGTATATTTTGAACAGTTGTGGGGTGGTCTTGGCCACCAGTTTAGGACTTCAGACAGTCATTTGTCCCCTCTCTGCAAGGAAAGCACTTTTGCTGTCATGTACTTTCACTTGCTCTGACAGTGGAGTCGGCATCCTTGGCTTCTTGGCTTGATTTTCTAATACGTGTTCTTTCTGTTTCTTCTGTAATCCCAGGTGCTTTACCTAGGCCAAAGCAAAGCACTATAGCACCTTGGTGTTACTGCTTGTTGTTCTCCTGTACGTGGTCCAACCCAACTTCTCAGCCCAGATCTTCCCAAACGCCTCTACTGAACTTCCAAGGTTAACCCAGCCTGGCTTTGCCATAGAAATCCCCTCTGACAATCAACAGGATGGCTATGACTTTATAGGGAAGACAGATACTGAGAATTTTCCTCCGTGTGTGGTCCCCAATTCCTCCCCCCTCCCACCGTCCCCCACCCCAACATACTCTTGCTCCTAGGGAACCCACCAGGTCTCCTGGAAGCTACTCCTGCAGTGTGTGTAACAGGCAGCCATGCATAATCTTGGGCAATGTGCTTAATCTGTCTAAGCTGCTTTCCCAGGAATTGACATGTAAAGTCTTGCTACTGCCACATAGTAAGAGCTATAGAAGTGCTAGCATCTATATAAACACGGACCCAGAGGATGAAATTGTATCATGTGTGTCCCACTAAATGACAAGACTGTTGGTATCAAATGAGGAGAAAAGGAAGACCCTGGGAAAATCAGCCCTGGCTCCTCCCGCTAACTGTATGCTGCTCTGCTGCTGCTAAGTCGCTTCAGTCGTGTCCGACTCTGTGCAGCCCCACAGACAGCAGCCTACCAGGCTCCTCCATCTGTGGGATTTTCCAGGCAAGAGTACTGGAGTAGGGTGCCATTGCTTTCTCCCACTAACTGTGTGACTGTGAGATATATTTACTCAGCCTCTCTGGGCCTCAAAAGCACCATCTGAAATGGAGATAATACCAGTGTCTAGTTCATGGGGCTGCTCTGAGGACTAAATGAAATGATGTCCATAGAACATTAACACCAGGCCTGGCCCACAGCGCTCCCTGGGTGCTGGGTGTCTGTGATCATGATAACGTGCAGGAACCTGTATATAGAGGTACTCTGCACTTGGTAAAGCATATTTGGAAATTCCACAGAACAGCTAAGTGATGTGCCCAGAGTTGCTTGCGGGTATGTTCCAGGGCTAACACCAAATCTTTTGAGTCCCGAGTTCATGATTTTTACTGTTACTCATTATTTTGCTTCCTCCCAGTGCTAAAAGTTGGGAAAGCTAGCCTGTCATTTTGTTTCTCTTGTATCCAGGAGTGCCATAATCTGGGGACGTGTGGTGTTTGCCACCCAGGAGACGTGTCCCTATGACATAGCAGTTGTGAGACTGAAGGCGGACCTAGATGGTGTCCCTGTACCTGTGCCCGCTGAGCATTTCCATGAAGGTAATGAATAAAGGGTCCCTTTGGTCAGGAAAGGACCGTAGAAAATCAGTGTTGGGCACATCAAGCCTACAGATCAGGGGTCAGCCCCTCAGGTCAGCTTCCTTCCCCACCCCTGCTGGAGTAACGAGTCAAGCTGGCACCTTGTTGCGTCCTGGTTACAGTGCTTTGGCTGGAGTTGCTCTTAGAGGCCTCCCTGCTGTGCTCAGCATGCCCACGGTGCTGGGGGGCAGGTGGAATTCCCAGCAGAAGGTAAAGCATGTCTTTTTCCTGAGGCCCTGCAGCAGTGTAGTGTGGAGGTGCTGAACCTTGAGGACTCCTCATAACACTGCAGGCTGGTCTGCGAGGCTCCAGTGGCATGATTGGAGTGAAAGGCCTCGTGATGCTGCCACAGAAGTACCAGATGTTTTGGTTTGTGGATGTGATTTTTTTCTAACGTAACAAGGATTATGAGCTCACTGCATTGGCATCTCTTCTGCCACTTACTAGCCCTGTATCCTTGGAGAGGCAACTTAATATTCTTTGTCTCGGTTTCCACATTTGTAAAATGGGGATAATGCTACTTACCCCTAGGTCTTGTGAGGGCTGGGTGAAATATTGCCTGTAAAGCACTTGGTGAAGGAAAGTGGTGCCCATTTGTAGTTATTGTCAGCATTTTATTTTCACCAATAGACTTTTTAGTCCCAGGAGTTGGGTGTTGATTCCACAAACATGTATTGAGTGCCTGGCTAGATGCTAGGAATCCTAAAAAGTGACTACCCAGTCCAGAAAGGGAATGAGGGCTGAAGAGAAATGATGGAGCAGATACAGTGGAGGTCCTGACCTCTTTCTGTAGGGGCCTGGGGAAAGTTCTCATGGAGGCAACAGGCATCTGAGCAGAAACTAGAAAGGCAGACAGGGTTTGGAAATTCAGAAAGGACTGGTTGGCGGGGGTGGGGGGGCTTGGCGAGTGTGTGAGTCCTGCCAGACAGAGGAGGCTCCCCAGCTTAACCCTCCTTCCTTCCCTGGCAGGAGAGGCTGTCAGTGTAGTGGGCTTCGGTGTCTTCGGCCAGGCTTGCGGGCCCTCGGTGACCTCAGGCATCCTGTCGGCTGTGGTGCAGGTGGATGACACGCCGGTGATGCTGCAGACCACGTGTGCCGTGCATGGTGGCTCCAGCGGGGGACCTCTCTTCTCTGCCTGCTCCGGGGACCTCCTGGGTAACCAGCTCCTCTGCCGTCTCTCAGCTTTCCCCTGGCCAGAGCCTCAGTCCCACCCACGAGTGCTCAGTGGCCAACCCTAGGAGACACCCTCTGTCTGGAAAGATGATGGGCCTTATGCCCAGGGGTAATTAGCCAAGGTTTTTTGGACTGTTGTGCTTCTGAGGTCGGAGAGGATGGATGCTGGGCTTGGAGGGAAGAGATCTGAGTTCTAGTCCTTTCTCTGCCATTAAGGCACTCCACGACCTTAGGTAAGTCACTTAATATCATTTGATCTGTGAAACTCAGTAGTTGGATGAGTCCAAGGGTCACAAACTCAAAAGCCCAACCTACCAGTTGGGCAGGTAAAGTGAAGGAGTGAATATCTTCAGTGAGTGGAGGGCAAAGGAGAAACGGGGTGAACACCACTCAACTCCAGCACATTCTTGCCTCATTACAAAGATATGTGGGCCTAACACTGGCTGACTTTACAGTTTTTCACAAGAAAGTGTGAACTCTTTTTTTTTTTTTTTTAAATAAATATGTGTTTGTTAAATCTTTCAATTTAAAAATTCTGTGAACTTAAGTTTTTTTAAAAAAAATCTGTTTAAAAAAAAGCCAACCATGGGTCCATATGGATACGTCCACCTCCAGTCCAGCACACAGGGTTCATGCAAGCCTTCCCCACTTCTGACTGCTTTCTCCCACAGTGAGAAACGTTGCCTTTCTGTTGCTAGCTGCAGTAGATTTACTTATTTCTTCAGCTGTAGTGTACAAAAAAAGTACTTTCAGACTTCCTAACCACATCCCTGTGAGAAACCGATTTACCAACTAGAAGACAATATTTGAGCGAGTACCGTTCTTTAGCCTTAAAGTGTCCAATTAAAAGGCTGTTTTCCAAAGTTTCTTAGATTAGCTCCTTCCCCTTCAGAATGGTTATGTGATTCATTTGAAATACAGTTAGGTACATTCATCCTAGTCTGCATTCCATCTTTCTCCCATATACTGGTTGACCTTCTAAAAGATGTATACAGATAAGTGGGTACAGAGATAAATATAAATGTGTGTATGCATGAGTTTGTGTGTGTGTGTGTGTACATTTGTCTCTTATCTCGGTCTGCTGAGAGGGGCTAGAAGCCAGTGACACTCCAGTTGCAATGAGCATGCCGAGAGTCCAGATCTTGGTTTCTAAGAGTCATTCTCTAATAAAAAGAACCAGGAACTGACTGATTCCAGGGCTACTTTGTGGTGCTGGAAATGAAGGAAACTAAGAAAAAACAAATGATGAGCGTGTCAAATGTTGAAAAACCTAAGAGCTGTGAAGGAGCTCCTGTTGGAACAATTTGAGCAACAAAACAAATAGCAGTAGTATTGGATTGTAACCCAAGAAAAGAATGAATACTTGTGAGTCTATACTAATATAAGTTAACATTGAATGAATTTAAAAATGGAGACAAAGGATAGCTTTCCCTTATGGAAGAATTTCTATTAATAAATGTAGGAGAAATGAAGCTCAGTAGTTGTAGCACATGGGCCTAGTTACCCCATAGCATAGGGGATCTTCCCAGACCAGGGATTGAACTGGTGTCCCTTGTATTGTAAGCCAGATTTTTAACCACTGGACTACCAGACACGCCCTATCACCTCAGTCTTAATCGTGAGAAAACATCAGGTCAACCCAAATTGAGGGACATTCTACAGAATAACTAACCTGTACTCTTCAAAGTGTCAAGGCTGTGGAAGATAGAGACTGGAAGTGACTCAGGAGGAGACCCAGGATACATGATGACTAAATGCCATGTGGGAAAAAAAAAAAAAAAAAAAAAAATGCCATGTGGGTTCCTGGATCAGAAAAAGAGCATTAGTGCAAACCCTGGTCCATCCAAGTGAGTTCTGTACTTTAGTTAATAGCATTTCACGAAGCTTAATTTCTTGGTTTTGATCAATGTGGTGTGGTGACGTAAGGAAAAGCTGGGTGCTGGATGTACAGGAACTCTGTACTATTTGGGCAAGACTCCTAAAGTTTTCTTCAAAAAATTCATACACATGCACTGAGCCGGCCACCCAAAACTTCTGTGTGAGTCTGATTCATTTATTCATTCACTCCATAAGTTCTTGTTGAGGTCCCGCTATCCCAGGCACTCTTCCAGGTCCTGGGGAGATTATGAATAAAACACAGCAGCCCGGCCCTCATGGAGCTGAAAGATAACAGAAGTTGGAGAGAAAAATACCAAAATAAGTGAGACATAGTGTCAGATACTGATAGCGTTAGGGAGAAAGTAAAGCCAGGAAGGAGGACTGGGGCGTGAGGGGCCTATGTCGATACATGAAGCCTGGTGTCTGTCACTATGAGGGGTATTCAGCACCCCCGCCCCCGACAGGCCCAGGGCCTCCAGAATAGAGGTGGGTCTCCCTCCCTTCCCTGCGCCTTCGCTCATGCCCTCTTTTCCTCTCTGTCTTCTGAACAGGCATCATCGCCAGCAACACCCGGGACAATAACACGGGGGCCACATACCCCCACCTGAACTTCAGCATCCCCATTACGGTGCTCCAGCCGGCCCTGCAGCAGTACAGCCAGACAGGCGACCTGGGCGGCTTCCGCCAGCTAGACCGCGCCTCCGAGCCAGTGAGGGTGGTGTGGCGGCTGCAGCGGCCCCCAGCAGAGGCCCTGCAGAGCAAGCTCTGAAGCTGTGTCACCCCTCTGCTGGGGAGAGCAGCCCTCTGATGCCGTGGGGAGGGCTGATGCTGGCAGCCTCAGGATCCAGACGGGACCCACCAGAGCCCAGTTGCCTCCCCTTCACTACCTACCTTGCTCAGCTCTGGAGTCTGGACCAAACTTCTCTTTGGCCTCTGGGGACCTCTTACCGGGCAGGCCGTTTGGGGGCGCTTTCTCTCTCTGCCCCCTGACAGTAGACTCAGCTCTGTCCCTTCCCTTCTGGCGAGCTCAGGACAGCCGTACAACAGCCCTGGTCCTGACAGAGATGCTGGCTGCAAGACAGGCCCAGTCCTGGTTTCGAGTCTGTCCCCTGTCACCTGATGATCGCTGGCCACCTGGAGCAGCATCTTCCCTGGGGCCTTGGCTCCTCTCTGCCCTCAGTCAGAATGGGGCTGACAGGGCAACGGGGCTTCCTCAGAAAACCTCAGCAGAGGGGCTCTGCTCCGAAGACCAGAGGTGCAAGAAAAAGCATCATCCTGTTCCGTGGACCAGCAGTGGCATCCCTGGAAGCCAGGACTCCCGGCTTTTCGTATGTCAGGTGCCCTGACCTCTGAGGCACTCACACACAGTGCCTTAGTTTTCCAGCCCGTGAAATGGGCCTCAGGGATCTGGGGTGGGGTGGAGGAGTGGAATGTGTCTTGCTGGGCTGTCTGGTTGGGGTTCAGGAATAAACAGGACCTCCAAGGGATGAGTCCTTATACGTCAGATTCTTTTTTCTTTCTTTGTTTCAGGAGTTGAATGGGGAAAAGGAAAGCTCCAGGCACAGAAGTACACACTTTCTGTCCTGCTGTCTCAGTGGGGTTTGATCTCACAGGACACTCTTGTGTCAGACTACTCCTAGTAGCTGGTTGTAGTGCCAGTCAGCCCTGGATGGGCTTGCAGGCCTGGGTCAGTAGTGGTCTTAGCCTGGTAGCAGATGTTTACAGGGTGCCTAGCTGAGCCAGGCCTGGGGATGGACAGGAGTTGGGGAGTTCAAAGGTGAACAAGGCCACGGTGGCCCCTAGGAGCTAAGACCAACCCCTGGAGTCAGGAACATGTATTGCATGCCCAGGGCCTTGTGTGCGCCAGCCTTCAAGAAATAATTGTTAAATCATTGACAGATTGAATGCAATTTGGGAATAACTGGGGCAGGAGTGAAATGGGGTGGGGCTCTAATCTAAGCAGAGAGAATTGCTCTGAGTACTTTGTTTCAATATCTGTTTGTTGAGTGCCAGCTCTGGGCAACCACAGAACACTCCGGAGACAGTGATTCTCTTCTCTGTGGATTAGGAAAGGGGCCAGAGGGCAAATGTTTTAATAGCTGGAATGAAAGCCTGTAGTGAATTAACAGGTGGTGAAGGAGGGCTGGGGTCTGACTTGGCTGTGAGTGGGAGGGGAGAGGATTTATTCCAGCAAGTGTGGGTGCCAAGGAGCTCAGGCTATGCTGGGAGATGGGTGTGTGCCCCCACCCCCACCGCCCCGATTAATGGAGCAAGGGCCTCTCTGCCCTGTTCAGATGGAAGACCGTGTCCAAGGGCCCCAAGGATGGAGGATCAAGCAAGGATTCATCCAGGTGACTCACGAGTTGAACCCTGAGGGGAGACTGTTAACCAGATGGGCTGGAAACAGGGAGGGTGTCCAGGTTGAGGGCAGCAGGGGCTGGGACAAGGAATTGTGGAACTACACACATGTCTTGCCAGGCTTAGTGGAGAAAAGATTGGAATGGAGGCTAGAGAACCAGTGACAATGGCCCTGGTGAGGGGAAGACGGCCGAGGCAGGCCTGGCGGGTGTGGAGAAGCTCCAGCGTGACACAGGAAGTGGGCTTGGCTGGATGTGGGGCGATGCAGAGAGAGAGAGGGGTCAAGCGGTGCTGGGTCTCTGGCCAGGATAGTGATGAGCGGCTGGCAAGTTTAGGGACAAGATGTTTCCCTGGGGTGTCTGTGGGACCTCAAGTGGAGAGCAGAGCAGGCTGTTGAGTAAGTCCCATGAGTTAGGATAATGCAGGAAAAGGTCCCCTCTCCCCCAGCTCAGTGGCTAAAGACAATAGAAGTTTGTTTATTGCTCACAGAAAGTCCAAAGTCGTGCACCTGACCAGAAAAGTTGGGGGGGGGGGTGGCTGTCATGCATTTGGGGTTAAGGGACCCAAACTCCTTCCCTCCTACAGCTCTATTATCGCTGGGCCTGGGACCTCGGACCCTAGCAGGTCCTCTGTATACTGCTAGTGGATGGGGCAAGAGAGAATGGACAAGATATTCTGGCTTCTTTTTTAAAAAAATTATTTTTTATTTTGAAACAGTTTCAGACTTACAGAAAAGTAGCAAGAATCCCGACACACCCTTCCCCCAGACACCCCTTACCGCCTGTGCCAAACACCCCAGTGATGTTCTCTATGACAGAAAGACCTCATCTGGGATCATGAGTTGTACCCACTTGCCATGGCTCTCTCTCTACCTTGACGTGGAGCAGCTCCTAAGTCTTTCCTTGAGTTGGATGCCCTTGACCTTCCTGAAGTCATTTTGTAGAATGTGTCTTAGTGTGGGTTTGTCCATACTTCCACATGATTAGATTCAGGACGTACATCATTGGGATATCACATTAGTGATGTCTTGTCATTTTCTCCTACTGGGTGTCACATGATCTTTATTTGTCAAATTACAGATGATAATATCGATCCTTTGACTAAGATGATGCCTGCTAGGTTTCTCCACTATAAATTTTCTTTTTTGTTTGTAATTAATAGGTATTTGTGTGGAAATATTTGAAGACTGTGTAAAAATACTGTTCCCCACCCAGTTTCATCTACTATGCTTATCACACATTGATGTCCCTTGACTAACTTAATGTTTGCCAAATGGTAATCTTTTGTTTTCATTTTTCCTCCTACATTTATTCATTGGCATTCTATTGAAGTAAAAGCTTTCCCTTCTCTCCGTTTAACTATGTTTTTGTGGAATCATGGATTTGTATTTTAATCAGTGGATTATAATCTATTCTTGTCATTATTTTGATGCTCAAATTGTCCCTATTGGCTGGTGGGGACTCCTTCAAGCTAACTTCTGTGTTCTTTTGGCCTCTCCTCATCATTTTTTTTTAAATTAATTTAGTTGGCTGTGCCAGGTCTTACTTGTGGCATATGAACACTTAGTTGCGGCATGTGGGATCTAGTTCCCTGACCAGGGATTAATCCTCGGCCCCCTGCTGGGAGCAAGGAGTTTTAAACATTGGACCACTAAGGAAGTCCCCTCCCCATCATTCTTTGAGAACTTCCTTCAAAGCATACTGTTCTAGACTTACCTTGTACTTTCCCTGGAATCAGTCACTTCTCTAGGGTCCTTTTTCATTAGAAAATGGTATTTAGAAACAAATATCTAGGTACTAGATGTGCTTCTCACTCAGGTGTTGCTGCTCCCAGGCCCTCTCAGTAGACAGAACTTAGATCTGTATTTACTTCTGTCTCTATATATTGTAAGTCACGAGTTAACACCAACAGTTGCAGTTTGAAACTAAAAGCTCAATACCACAAGGTTCATTCTCGCTGTCCCCTTTTCATATTGGTACTTCCCTCCTTTCAGTGAGAAACACAGCTCCGTTATCCTCAATATATTAACTTGTTTGTTCCACCCCCTGCATGTAGCCAGTCTTCTGACCCCATCAGGCTGTCCCTACCACCCTGCTCTGATGCTGCTCTTAAACAGGCCACCATTACTGCTTTGCACAAGCCTGCCTCGTGATTTTTTTACTTCATTAGTAAAAAGGAAAGAAAGTTGCCCTTGCTGCGTAACTGCTTCAGCCCAGAAGTGACATTATAATCATCCCTGCTCACATTCCTCCCATGAGAATCTGGCCCCAGCCAGCAGCAAAGTGGTGTGGGGGAGATGGGCAACGTAGTCCCTGGCTGGCAGATGCTCCTTGGCAGGCCCCCTGTGCCATAGAAGGGGAGAATGACCTTTGTGGAGAGCTGGTTGGCTCTGCCAAGCTGGGTCTAGTTTTAGTGCTGCTTTAGGAACAAAGACTCACTCATATTACCAAAAAAAAAAGTCAGTTTGGCATTAGATGCTCCTGCACAGGTGCTGGAAAGCTGCTTGGCCTGGGGAAGCTCTAGGGCCCACTCGGCATGAGTGATTACTCAGCATCCCTCTCTGCTTTGCTTCCTCTCTTCTGGCCTGGCCTTCTGGGCACTGAGTCTCTCCTCCTGTGTTAGTACAATTTGGTCTTTCTGGCCCTTCTCTCCATGACCTTTTACCTCTAGATTTCCTTGTCACATGCCCCATTATCAGATTTCCTCAATAAATGTCCAAGAGAGCAAATATCTGCTTGAGCCCATCATTTTCTCATGCCTTGCTACATCTGGGAGCAGGTGCAGTGGAGAGCCTGGGGCTGCCAGTGTTTAAGAGCAGGAACCTGCAGGAGCCTGAGAAAGGACAAGCAGAAGCACAGGAAGTAAACCAGGGAGGCTAAGACCTCGGTCAGCAGGGCAGACACCAGGATCTGTTTTCCTCTCTTCTTTTCCGCCCATACTCTGGATGGCAACTCCTGGCCATCCCCAGTCGGGTGTGTCCATGAGTTCCAAAGCACAGAAGGGAGGTACACCACTTCTGGGCCCGGCCTTTTCTGTGCCCTTACCCCCACCTGCTGGGAGTGGAGACATCCCTTAAGAGACACCTTGGCAGCCCCTTGGTGAAGACAGTCCCTTTAGCTGGTCCCTGGATGATGGTGTGGAGCTGGCAGCCTCATTAACCAGTCCACTGGCCTGGTACTGAAGCCTAGGCAAGTAATCCACTTCTGTTGTATTTGAGCCATTAGACTGGGGGGTCTGCTTGTCACAGCAGTAGAACCTAGCTTCATGAATATAGTCTTCCCCTAGCTGTGAGCACTCTGCCAAAGCACATTTCAAGGGAGAGAAGAAACTGGAGGATTCCCCTGTTGTTTGAGGGTTGTGAATTTCACTAAAACTGACAAGATTCTTCAGATAAAGTTAAGAGTTGTCCCTTCCTTAAGTGGGAATACCGCTTCTGTTTCTCTGGGCCCTTGAGTTGATCCCAGTACCGTGGCGCTCCCCACAGCCCTGGGAGCCAGCAGTAGAAACACCTGTTGCTGTCAGGGAATGTATGCCTTCAGGCCTTGCTGAGAGCCAGCAATGCGTCCTCCTCTTAGGTTCTGGGATATTAGACAATCTGCCTGATGTTCCTACTAATTTTTTTTTTTAATTCAAGTTTCCCATCTTTCATTTTTTTCTAATTATTTTGGCAGTGCTGTGCAACATGCGGGATCTCAGTTCCCCCATCAGGGATTGAATCCGTGTCCCTAGCATTGGGAGCTCGCACTAATCATTAAGGTTCCATAGAACTACCAACATTAAGGCATCTGAATTGTATCTCCCTGGTCCCTCCAGCACCTGGAAATTCAAAGACAAAAGTCCCTTGTTAGGCAAGGAGCCACAATTTTCAGCGCCAAAGATATGTACACTGTTGAGTGGGAAGAGAGAAGTGATGTGGGGACAAGAAGGTTCCACTGGGACCTCCTCCCCTCTCTTGAATCAAGATGTTCCCTGGTGGCCAAGAAGGTGTTGAATGACAATGACACTTTCCCTAGTTTTCCTGGTGTGGGTCAGGTCCTTGGAGACGGGCCATACCAGCTCTGCAAGCCACGCTCCAAACCCAGCATGGGCCACTGCATGCCTCTCTCTCCTCCCTCCCAGCTTCAGGTTTGAGCTGCAATTTTAATAAGTTCTTTCCTTGTACCCTGCCAATTGGAATCCACTTCACCTGTATTGGTCCAGTCCTTCCACAAAACTCTCCTTGACCTTCCCAAGCCCCAGGGCTGTGTCCCTGCCCTGGGCAGGCTGTGGTGGTTTTCTCCACCTCTGTTTCCCACAGTGCCGGGGCATGAGCCCAGTGAATTTCTGATGCCTGTGTGACTCACCACTGAGTCTCTCCTATGCCTGCTCAGTGACCTCTGGCTCCCTTAGCCATGATGCCCTGATTTTAGGGTCAAGTCCCAGCTCCTCTCTTTTACTAACTGTGTGATTTTGCTGATTTATTAGCTTGAGTTTTAGTTTCCTCATCTGTGAAGTGGAGATGAATAAGACTTACCTTGGAGGATCCACGTGTAAAGTAAATTTGAGAAGCTATCCAAAGCACTTAGTCTGTGTTCAACAAATATTAGTTACTATGTTTCTAGGAGTACTGGTAGGGTTGTTTCACCAGATATGAATCATTCTGGTTGTCAGCGGCTGGATGGAGGCAGGAGTGGAGAGGGACTCCTCATTGAGTATGGGGTTTCTTTTTGGAGTGATGCAAATATCCTGAGCTACCCTGGTGGCTCAGACAGTAAAGAATCCATCTGCAGTGCAGGAGACGTGGGTTCGATCCCTGGGTCAGGAATATCCCCTGGAGAAGGGCATGGCAACCCACTCCAGTATTCTTGTCTGGAGAATCCCGTGGACAGCTATGGGTCCTTGGGGTCACAAAGAGTCAGACACGAATGAGCAACTAACATTTTGGGCTTCCCTTATAGCTCAGTAGGTAAAGAATCTGCCGGTAATGCAGGAGACCTGGGTTTGATTCCTGGGTTTGGAAGAGCCCCTGGAGAAGGAAATGGCAACCCACTCCAGTATTCCTGCCTAGAGAATTCCATGGACAGAGGAACCTGGCAGGCGACCTGGGGTCACCAGGAGTCAGACATGACTTAGCAACTAAACTATGGGATATCCTGGAGTTAGATAATGGTGAGGGTTGCATAGCCTTCACCCCATTATTTTATGTTTTAAAAGTGAATTTTATGGTATGTGAATTAAATCTTAATTAAAAAAAATCATTAAAGCAGGGACTTCCCTGGTGGTCTAGAGGTTAAGAATTTGCCTTGCAAGGCAGGGGACTTGGGTTCGATTCCTGGTTGGGGAACTAAGATCCCACATATACCTCAGAGAAGCTAAGGCTGTGCACCAGAACTACTGAGCGCGAGTTCCATAACTAGAGAGTGTGTGCACCACAGCAAAAGATCCCGCAGGCCACAACTAAGCCCCAGTGCAGCCAACTAAAGAAATATATATACTTTTAAATCATTTAAGCAAACATTAGTGAACTTTAAGGGAACCAAGTGCTGGGTCAGTGCCAGATGCTGGGGACTCAAAGTCCAGCAAAGCCTGGTCTCTGCCCCAAAGAGCTAGTCAATGGTGGTTGTTATCTTCAGTGTCAGAGTTTAACCACCCCACCCTCCACTTTCCTCTAGATCTTCCCAGGTGGTGCTAGTGGTAAAGAACCTGCCCACCAATGTAGGAGACACAAGAGACATGGGTTTGATCCCCGGGTCAGGAAGATGCCCTGGAGTAGGAAATGGCAATCCACTCCAGTATTCTTGCCTGGAGAATCCCCATGGACAGAGGAGCCTGGCAGGCTACAGTCCATTGGGTCGAAAAGAGTTGGGTATGACTGTCTGCGTGCCCCCCGCGCGTGCACACACACACACACACACACACACACACACACACCACTTTCCTCTAGGGATTTCAGGAGGACTAAGAGGAGATACAAGCTATTTGGAAGTTAGCAAAGCCCAGGACAAATGAAGGCTCACTGCGTCCAGAACATCAAAGCCAGCTCGGGGCTCTCTGATGCATCCCTGAGAGACAGGGGTGGGGTAGGCAGGGCTTATGGGCTCTCTGTACCCCACACTCTGGCACAGCTGCTCTTCTGTGACCTCAAGGCCTGAGAGAAGGAGGTGCAGACTCCCATGCCTCTGACTGTATTCTTTTCTTCAGCTCATGTTCTCACTGGGCAGGGTGCCAGCTGGATGGGAGGAGATGGGAGGATTCCAAAGGACCAGCAGATGCAGCCTGAGGTGTGTGGGCTAATAATGCGCATGGGATGTTCATGGGAGGATGCCAGCTCCTTCTCTACCTTGAGATGATTCTGGGTACCAGCATCCTCTAGATGGAATTTCTCACAACACTCCCTATGCCAGGAGTATTGAAAACAAGACCTCTGACCACAGCTTTTGGAAAAGGTACAGAAATGCTTACTTCTAGCATAAACAGTCATGAAAACCAAGGCAATAAAGGGCACTATTCAAAGGAGCACCGGGCTGGGAGAGAGGAAGCTGCCAATGCTCTGCGTCATAGCCTTGGGCAACCTAATTTCCTTATATCAAAGAGCTGTAATAAATGGCTGCTCTGTACTCTGCTGCTGCGTGCCAGGCAACGTACTAACACACTTCACACAAATGATCTCACTGAACCTTTTCTTTATTTTTTTTCCCATCAACTCTTCTACAATGCTTCGTGTTAGTGCTAATATTTGCATTAAATAGATGAAGATAGCTTTGCCATTTCACTAAGTCGTGTCTGACTCTTGGCAACCCCGTGGACTGTGGCCTGCCAGACTCCTCTGTCTGTGGGATTCTCCGGGCAGGAACGCTGGAGTGGGTTGCCATTTCCTTCTCCAGAAGATGGCTTATCTGTCACCACATTGGCTCGATCCTACCTCCAGTTTGCATCAGTATATTTCTTGACAGATCTGAGTCCAACCGCTTTCTTCTTTCCCCTGGACTCTTCTCCTCCTAGTTCCCTTAGTTTCAGGCAGCCTTCCGTTCCCCCATCTTTTCACCCTCCAACATAACTCAGACCTCACTCTTCTGCTTAAAACCCAGCAGTGGGACTTCTCTGGTGGTCCAGTGGTTAGGACTCCACACTTCCACTGCAGGGGCATGGGTTTGATCCCTGGTTAGGGAGCTAACATCCCTCATGCTGTGACCAAAAATAAACCAAAACCAAAACCAAAACAATCCCCCCCCCCCCCCAAAAAAAAAACAAACCCAACAAACAAACCCAGCAGTGGCCTCCCCATTGCCCTGGACAGTCTTCACCAGGGCCTGGAGGCTTGTGCCATCCTGCCACGCTGGGCTGCTCTGTCCCCAAGCTCCCCTGCAATGCCCCCATTGTCAGTTCTTTATCCTGCCTCGGTCTTTGCACACCCAGAGTACACTTGGCTCCTATCTGCCCAGGGCTAACTTATCCTTGGAGAGAGGCCTTGGCACCCTTCTTTTGCCCCCAATCTTTCTTACTGCAATTAGTGATATATATATATATATATATATATTTATTTATTTATTTTATTTTTTATTTTTTGCAGCTTAGTATCTTTCCCCAGACTATCAACCTCGAGGAAAGCAGAAACCATACCTGTCTTGTTCTACATTTTACAACCCCTCGTCCCCACCCAGCGCACCTAGCACAATACCAGACATGGATTAGGCGCTCAGCTTGTTACCTAAGCCAGGGCAGAAGGCTGGTGATCCGCGCCGCCGAGGTCCCATAGCCCGCGTCGGAGCCCGAGCTCCAAGGAACGGCAGGGAAGCCGGGCCGGCGCAGCGCGGGCGGCCTCGGCCGCAGGGGTCAAGGGCACACGGTTGGGGCGGTTGACTCCTGGGCGGCTGCAGTTCCCTGGGGGGCCGCCGGGGGCACAGCCCAGGCTGGAGGGCGGACGCGCCGAGTCACGCCGGCCCGGGCGGGGCCTCGGGCCGGGCGGCGACAACGGGAGCTGCTGGCGGGAGCAGGAGCTGCAAGAGGCTTCCGGCAGGTGAGGGGCGCGCCGGGCGGGCTCTCCGGGACCCCCGCACCTGCTGGGCCCCAAGATGCCCGGAACAGCGTCGGGGGCCGGGGCGCCCGATGTGGCCTCGGGAGGAGGGGGCGATCTGTATGGGAAGCGGGGTTCAGGCCTGCCGCCCCCCAGGTCCCCCAAAAGTCAAGCGGGAAGTTTGCTCCAGCGAGGATGGAGCAAACTTGCCTATCACCCCGTTCACCCCGCACCCTTGAGATCCGTGCTAAGTCTTCCCAAGTAAGACAGACATCCTCCCCCTACGCCCATCCCGGGAGGGCTCCGAGGGTCGCGGCTAGATGGTGGAAGCCGTCCTGGGCGGACTGAAGCCGGTGTCACAAGGCAGGAGCAAAGCCTCAGGGTCAGGAGGAAAACGCGGGGGTTACCGAGTGCTCACAGGCTCCAGGGTGCACTGGGAGGTCCTTTTCTCCACGGAGCTCCAGCTTTCCCGGAAACTAAGGCCAAAGGTGACTCAAGTAACTCGGATGGGCCGGCGGGGTCCAGGAACTCCTGATCCAGCGGGAGCTGCTTTTGGTGCCTGATGTCTGGCATTTTTCTTTCAAAGCACCCATTAAATATACCCTGTCTTTCCCCTCTGGTTACACTCTCTCTGCCCCTTGATTGTACCATGAGATTGGGAGGGGCAAGGCGCTTGGGAGTTGATGGTCCCACAGCAGGGCAGGCACAGGGCAGAGGTTCAGACATAGTTTGGGAAGGGGCTTCCACGTGTCCCAGCTCTGCACTTTGTGTTCAAAATATGTAAACGTGTTAAAACATCAAGGAGGCCTCCTTGGGTTGTAAGTGCCCCCAAGCTCTCAGAGGCCTCCAAGGAGTAGTCAGTCACCTCGCATTTGGAGGGTCAATTTCAGAGGGGTAGATGAGGCCCAGCTGGATGGGCCTTTGCTCAGGACTATCCAGCAGGTAAGTGAGGAGCTGGGCAGAGCAGGTATGCTCCAGGGCCAGCCTGATCTCTATGTCTGGTGGTGAAATGAGGAAGCCAGGGTCCAGGCACAGACTGTGGGGATGTTAAGGGAACCACAAAGTGACTGGCTCCCAGGAGATTGCACAAGTTGTGTGCCCTGGGTTTTGGCACCAGCGGCTATATGACACATGAAGGAACCTGTCTGTCCAAAAATGCCCTCTCCTGGGACATGAAATGACAACCTCTTCTTCAGACTTTGAGTCCCTTTTGGAAACTTGTCTTTTGGGGTTTTGTTCTGCATATGTTTACTGAGGAGCTGGCTGTGGAGTGCCCACTCTCAGCCTGGGCCCTGGTGTGCAGCAAGGGAGGCCCTTTACTCCTTTGCCTTCCCCTGTGGGGAGGGGTATGTTTATGGTGTTTTGAGTCACTCTCTAGGCCCTTTCAGATCTTTCAGCCACCCCAGTGGCTCAGTGGTAAAGAATCCACCTGCAATACAGGAGACGCAGGTTCGATCCCTGGATCAGGAAGATCCCCTGGAGAAGGAAATGGCAACCCACTCCAGTATTATTGCCTGGAGAACTCCCTGGGCAGAGGAGCTTGGCAGGCTACAGTCAATGGAGTCGCAAAGAGTCAGACATGACTGAAGCAACTTAGCATGCACGTACACACGCATGCTAGGTCCTCTCATCCAGGTCAGCCACTCTGGAAATGGCTGGGGAATCTACCTTGGGCATAACCAGTGAGCTCTCGAAAGCGGTGGGTTTTATTTGTAATCTCTATGAAACAATTCTGGGGTGATATCCACCGTTTGATCAGAGCCCACATGGTTCCCGCTGTGTGTCTTCCTGCTGTGTGTGACCTCTTCACAGCTTTGGCCTAAATGTAACTTCCTTGTTTTTCAGTTGATTCCTAAAAGCCCTTTGTTTTATTGGAGAAGAGTCCCGTTGGGATCAGGCTGAGTGTCCTTGGCAGAGGAAACAGGATTTACTGAGAAAATCTGAGTATAAACCACATTGTGTGTGTGTTGGGGAAGGGGCAAAGATAGCATTACTTAGGAGCTGCTGGACAGTTAGGATCTGTTCTCTTGGACCTTCTTTTATGCTGACATTTCTGCATCTAGGAAGATTCAGTCAAGATCCTCTGTGCTCATTCTCTTGGCTTGATGATCAGTAAAATCAGATGGTGGATTTGCAGTTCCTCAAAAAGTGAAGTCTAGAGTTACCATGGGACCCAGCAATTCCACTCACAGGTATATACTCAACAGAATTTTTTTGTTCATGCAGAGTTATACATTCATAGCAGCATTATTCACTTTAGCCAAAAGGGGGAAACAACCCAGATGTCCATCAGTGGACCAAAGGATAAACATAGTGTAGTATTTTCATACAATAGGATATTACTCAGCCATTAAAAAAAAATGAAATACTGATACAAGTTACAGCTTGGATGAATATTGAAAGTATCATGGTAGGCAAAAGAAGCCAAGAGCAAAAGGTATGGAATAGGCACATCTATAGTGACAGAAAGATTAATGATTACAGGGGTTGGAGGGAGGAAGGAATGAAACAAATTCTAATGGCTATGGAGTCTTTTTTAGGGGGAGTAGTGATGAGCATGTTCTGGTATTAGATCGTGGTGACAGTTGTACGACTTTACGAATGTTCTAGAATCCGCTGGGTTGTACACTCTAAGATAGTGAGCTTCATAATATATGAGAAACATCTCACTGCACCGCCTGGCTTACGGAATCTTGGTTCCCTGACCAGGGATTGAATCTGGGCCCTTGGCAGTGAAAGTGCGGAGTCCTACCACTGGACTGCCAGAGAAATCCCCCAAACATCTCAATTTAGAAAATTAGGCGGTAGGAGGCCTGCTCTGTCTTTAAAACTTTATTATTTCTGTAAAGTGGCATACTCACTTAAAAATATTCAAACAATACCAGAAAAGAGGGGAAAAGCTCAAAGAAGAAAGTAAAAACATCATCCGGCAAGCACTGTTAGCATTTAGGTTTAGAGTGCAGATGTGGTCAAATTGCTGAGGATTAATCTTGGGCAAGTTCCTGAAGTTCTTGCCAAAATGAAGAGGGACCCCTGATGCTGAATGCACAGATGTTGCTGAAAGCTCAGTGATGCCCGCTGTTGTCATGGTTACGTGTATGTGTATAAGTGTAGTTAGGTCCCTGTGCTTGGTGGTCCACAAATGAGATCAGGCTCTATGTGCTGTTCTGTTGTCTAACTTTTTCATGGACAAGCTTTTTTTTTAAGACTTTATGATGTTTTTAGAGTAGTCGTAGGTTCACAGAAAAACTGAGTGGAAGGCATAGAAATTTTCAATACGCCCTCTGTCCGACACATGCATAGCCTCTTCCATTCTTGACATCACTCACCAGAGTGCTCCATTTGTCACATTTGATGAACCTACATTGACATAATCACCCACAGACCATAGTTTATGTTATGGTTCTCTCTTGGTCTTGTATAATCTGTGGGTGCAAATGAATCATGAACAAACTTTTCATGTAAAAAATCTTCCACTGTAAAATTGCCTCCAGAATATTCCATTGTATGGGTGTATAATAGCGTAGCCTATAATCGCCCATTGGTGGAGGCTTCCATTGATTGATGGAGTTGCCCATTGGTTGAGGCTGTTTGCCCAGCACTGCTACTACGTTAGAACCTACAGTTCAACATCACCAATTGCACACTTCCTTTCTGAGCGCCTACAGGGTGTGTGCCTGGGAGTGCAGATCCGTGACTTAAGCCAAGGGTTTAGGTGTCTGGAAAAGTAGGTCACGGCTGATCAGAGGGGAGTCCAGTTGTCCTTGGGCCCAGGTGAGAATTGGCATTGGACGAGCCAAGGGAAAGGAGGGTGTCCAAGAGTGTTGGGCAAGGCAGGCTGCCGAAGAAAAGGGTGGAGTGGGGCTGGAGTGCTGCCAGGCCCCCTGTCCGCAAGCGGGTGTGTCAGGGGTCAGTGGAGGAGAGAGAAGGGCAGATTCCAGGAGAGGGGCCTCAGGCAGCTTGTGGCTAAGAAATGCCTCCCCTCCCCAACCCGGCTATGGCAGCCCTTCCTGGGCCTGGGTGTGTGCTCAGGCCCCACACTTTGGACCTGGACAACTAGAGAATCAGTTTACCTTTATTAAGGGCTGTGCCTAGTTGGGTGAGGCCAGGGTTTGTCCTCCGGGGACCCAGTTAATGATCCCGGGGGCACTGAGGGAGCAGGAGTTCAACTCGTTTGACTAACTCACTTCCCGTCCAGCCTGTGCTGGGCTCACGGGGCTTTCTTCCCTGTGAGGCCCTCAGGGCAGCCTGTAGGCCCAGACACTGGCCTGACATGACAGTCCTCTGTGTGTGCTAGGCCCTGCCACCTGCTTTCCTGGCTGCCCAAACCTGTTCCTTGAACCCTTCACACCCTCTCCCTTCCTGCCACTGGACTTCTTGGCCTAAGCTATTTCCTCTGTGATGAAGGCCCCTGGCTTCAGCTGTTTTTCAAGGCTCCACCTCAAGCTTCCCTGGATGGCCCATGGTGGACCCCTCTCCCCAACAATCTGGTAGCCTCTCTTAGTCCTATGGCCCCCTGGCTTTGGAAGCAGAGCTCTCTGGGTGGTCCTCTGACCTCCTCACTGGCTGCTGGCCCCAAGGGCAGGCTGGCACAGAGGGGGGCCATGTTGAAGGGGGCAGGTGAAATGTACCCCTTCCATAGCCTGCCTGACCACCTGCCACATTCCCAGGCCCCGTTCAGCTCCTGGTGTCTGCTTCTGTCCCTGGCTGGTCCCTGGGGTCCTCTTGGGTCCTGGCCCAGTTGACAGATTCAGCCTGATGAACACTCCTCGGGCTATATCTGGACAACCTTTCTGAGGGCCTGGGACCGTGAAGGTGACAATACCTGCTGGGGGGCTTGTTTTGGTCCCAGCCCTGCCAGTTTCTCATTTGTAAAACTGATTCATGTGGACATATGCCAGAGGCCAATAAAATATCGTAAAGCAATTCAGTTCAGTTCAGTCACTCAGTCATGTCCAACTCTTTGCGACCCTATGAACCGCAACATGCCAGGCCTCCCTGTCCATCACCAACTCCCGCAGTTTACCCAAACTCATGTCCATTGAGTCAGTGATGCCATCCAACCATCTCATCCTCCATCATCCCCTTCTCCTCCTGCCCTCAATCTTTCCCAGCATCAGGGTCTTTTCAAATGAGTCAGCTCTTTGCATCAGGTGGCCAAAGTATCGGAGTTTCAGCGTCAACATCAGTCCTTCCAATGAACATCCAGGACTGATCTCCTTTAGGGTGGACTGGTTGGATCTCCATACAGTCCAAGGGACTCTCAAGAGTCTTCTCCAACACCACAGTTCAAAAGCATCAATTCTTCAGTGCTCAGCTTTCTTTATAGTCCAACTCTCACATCCATACATGACTACTGGAAAAACCATAGCGTTGACTAGATGGACCTTTGTTGGTAAAGTAATGTCTCTGCTTTTTAATATGCTGTCTAGGTTGGTCATAACTTTCCTTCCAAGGAGTAAGCGTCTTTTAATTTCATGGCTGCAATCACCATCTGCTGTGATTTTGGAGCCCCTAAAATTAAAGTCAGCCACGGTGTTCCCCATCTATTTGCCATGAAGTGATGGGACCAGATGCCATGATCTTAGTTTTCTGAATGTTGAGCTTTAAGCCAACTTTTTCACTCTCCTCTTTCACTTTCATCAAAAGGCTCTTTGGTTCTTTGCTTTCTGCCATAAAGTTGGTGTCATCTGCATATCTGAGGTTATTGATATTTCTCCTCCAATTAAAAAAAGTCATAATTAAAAAGAATGGTAGAATGCATAAGTTTCAACACATTAGGGACCATTTAGTCAATGGAAGGCAAAGTTAAAAATTCCCTCCAATCCCCTATGCCAGATCTGCCCTCCCTCACCCAGGTTTTTACTTCCCCAGAAGAGAAATTAGTGTGTATTTGAATACCAATGGCAACAGTGCCTGGAGGTCCAACCATAAGCTGCCCCCATAAGTGTGAGAAGATCTGGGGACCACCATGTCTTGGAAAGCTACTGTTCAAGGACATTGCGGGCTGGCCCCTCCCATTACAGAGGGTAAATGAAGGCCCAGAGAGGGGAGGTGTTGTGCCCCAGACCACACGGTCGATGCAGGGCAGAGTGGTGGCCTTCCAGTTGCCTGCGGTGCTGCCTGAGGGTACAAGGTGGGCCGGAACGTGCTTCTGCATCGCTTTTTGGCAGCTTGCTGTCTGTCCGGTTCCTCTCCACTCCTTCTTGCTGTGCTCATGCGTGTGTGTGAGCCTGGGCCACACTTGGCCTGCAGACCTGGCCCTCTTTCCTTGCAGATGCTCTCTTTGATTGCAGGTCCCCTTTCCTGGGCATCACCTGCCGCTCTCCCTGCAGCCCTCATGATCAGCGCTTCTCCAGCCTCTTTCTCACCCGTAGACTTCCTTCTTGGTCCTTAACCAGCACTGTTTCTTCTCTCAGCAGAGCTTCCCTTCTGCCCCCTCTTTCCTGGGGGATATCACCCAGCAGTCCCTTTGCACCTCCTCTGTTCCAGCAGCCCCCTCCTCCTGACCCCACTGTCATAGCCTCACACCACAGCCTATTTTATAGGCTGGTTGTCTTACTGGCTAACTGATCTCCTTAGACCTGGGGCTGAAGCTGGTGACCTGTGAGCTGGTGGAACCTGGCCACTGTCTGCTTAGTGTGCTCCTTAAAGAATTCTGTTTGTTCCTTTAACGTGGCCTCTGCTCACCAGTTCCCCAGAGGCACACCCACTGTTTCTTGGTACTGTGCACATCCAGCTTCCCACATCGTCCACTGGCCCTTTGAGTTTGAAATCCTCCCTTTACAAGGGCTAAGCCTTATCTTTCTGTCTGTCTCTGACTACGGCATCCACAGCACAGAACACATCAAAGAATAAGAGGTTCATTAATTTATATTATTGACTGAATGAATATATTAATGAGTGAAAATAAGTGCAAAATAGTTGTTTAATGTGTGCAAAAAAAATCATGGTTATAGGTGCACAGAATATTTCTGGAAGGATTCATATAAACTTGGTAACAGTAGATGCCTTGGAGAAGGGAACTTGGGGGCTGGGGGGATGAGATGGAATTAGGATACCCCTTATTCCTTTGGAATTTAATTCAAATTTTACAAAAACTGGAGTTTCATTGAAAGGTGATTGCATGCTTTCAGAAGATCAAGTCTTGGCATTTGAGGCCTTTTTTGCTGTGGGCCCACCTCTGCCTTCTCAACCTTGAGCCCCCCTGAATCTGATGTGGTCTTTCCTCCTATCCCAGTAGTGCCCGGTCCGAGATGGGGTCCCAGGTCTCGATGGACGCGGGAGCCGTGCATGTTGTGATTGTGGGCGGGGGCTTTGGTGGCATCGCTGCCGCCAGCCAGCTGCAGGCGCTGAACATCCCGTTTGTGCTGGTGGACATGAAGGACTCCTTCCACCACAACGTGGCAGCCCTCCGGGCCTCCGTGGAGAGTGGTAAGGGGCCCCTCTCTGGGGCGTTCTTTGTGACAGTGGCCTATTCACCACTGTGGGTCAGAGGGTGGTTTTCTCCCTTTACGGCAAGGTGCCTAAATTCCACCATCGACAAGCTCTGGGGAATCTGAAGTCCCTGCCCTTAAGCGGCTACCACACGAAGGCCCCAGAGGTCAGAGTGTGAGTTTCCTTGAGGAGCTGGGGCTCATACTGGGTGCCTTAGGGTGTGGTGGGTACCCAGGGGTCGTTTAACCACTGCTGTCACTGTTGGCATGCGGCTCAGGATGGGTTCTGAGTTATTCTGGCCTCCTGTGGGCAGCCCAGCTTTATACTGCAACCTCCTTTCTATCCATTCCCCAGGGTTTGCCAAAAAGACATTCATTTCCTACTCGGTGACCTTCAAGGAAAACTTCAGACAGGGCCTGGTGGTCGAGATAGACCTGAAGAATCAGACGGTGCTGCTGGAGGATGGCCAGGTGAGTCCAGCAGGGGCTGACCATTCTCAGCTAACTGCAGGAGGCCCCTGGGATGCGATTGCTGGTGGGAGGATACCTAGGCTGGTCTCCTCAGGGACGAGGCACCCCCATCCCTGCCCTGTGCCTGGAAGATAGCAGATGCCTCCTGAGCCAAGGCCAGACCCCAGCAGCCACAGGAGAGTGGTGCAGACATTTTTGGAGCCCTCCCTGTATGCCAGGCACTGTCTGAAGCCTCATGTATTCTCCTTTAATGCCCAATGTGACCCTGGGAGGGAGGTGCACCCTGACCATAAGAGGCTTGCCCAAGACCCCACAGCTGGAAAGACTCCACCAGCATGTGGACCCAGGCAGTTTTTTTCGCCCAGCCCAGAGGCCCCCTTGCTGTCTGGAATCAAAGGGTAGGTGCCACGATCCCATCACCCTCCTGGAGTTTGTGCCCCTCAGCATGGCGTAAGTTCGGTACCTGGTGGATCCCCAAGGGACCAGAAAGCTGTCAGTGAACTGCCACCTGCCCACCCACTGGAGGGTCACCTCCAGCCTGGCCCTCTGCTCTAGTCAAAGCTAAGTGGGCATTGGACAGAGGGGCTCCAATTCCTATGTTTAATGAGTGTGTGGTTTCTTGTGAATTAGTCCTCCTTGAATCAGTTTTAAGACTATAGAACCTCTGCTTGGCATGATGATAGAAAACCTCGTTATCCTGTGGCTTTGGGTCCCTGAGGGCATCTCAGGCCTCCATGGGGGAGTGGCGGGCTGAGTAGGATACAGACCCTCCAGTCTCTCTCCCATCAGAGCAGCTCTGCCTTTGTCAATTTTAATCTGTAACATCTTATGGAAAAACCCGAATGAATGAACTTTTTGGCCAGCCCAAGGGATTTCCTTCCCCCTCTTTTTTTTTTTCTTCTTTTGGCCAAGATGGGGGAAGTTTCTTCTAGAATAAATGTAGTAGTAGGGAGATTCTAGACTAACTCCACATTGGAAGCTAGAATCCTACTTATTCCCCAGAAATAGTTTTTTGCCTGGTGGAGCCTGGGGTTGGATGCAGAAGCCCAGGCTCTACCCTCACCCCTTTTTTTTCCTTGCTCCTCGCAGGCCCTACCCTTTTCACATCTCATCCTGGCCACGGGCAGCACTGGGCTCTTCCCGGGCAAGTTTAACCAGGTTTCCAGCCAACAGATGGCCATCCAGGCCTATGAGGACATGGTGACGCAGGTGAGCTGCCCACTGCCAGGGGTGGGGATTGAGGACAGAGCTGGGGGAGGGGCCCTGGAGAGTGAAACAGCTGTGGGACACCTGGGGCGGCAGCAGGGAGCCCCCAGGAGGTGTCTGGGGCTGCAGGGACACTGTAGAGATGCAGAGTTACCAGAAAGAGGCTCCTGGGGGAAGACCTTTGGACCTGTCATGAAGTTTGGACATGGGCATCTAGACCTGCTCATGTAGCTATTGGCTCCTGTTTGTACAGGGCGTATGTTTTACAGAGCGGGCTTGGATCCATGCTCTTGGTTCTCATGGGGATCCTGAGAGGTGGGTGGCATGGGTCTGTCCCCACTGAATAGATGAGGCATGGGGACCTAGAGAAGGTCATGCAGCCGTGTGACTGAGGTCAGGCCTTTTCTTCTCTGCAAAGCCGCTGAGAGGCCTGGGGAACTTCTCACATAGTCATGAGCAGACGTTAGACTTGAAGTTAAGAACCTAGCCTATGAACTCAGGCAGATCCACTCATCTGCAAGGTGGGCAGGTAGTGAGAGCTTAGAAAGAAATGCAGGGAGACACCCAGCAAGAGCCTGACCCCCAGGAAACTTATTTGGACCCTGAACTTGGAAAAGGTTCTCTATGCTTCCTTGGTCAAGGAACCTGCTTCCTAGTCTGGACCCAGAGGTGGGGTGAACTTGAGGGTATGCTTCCATTTCCTGCTTCTATAGGTCCAGCGCTCACAGTCCATTGTGGTGGTGGGAGGAGGCTCTGCAGGAGTGGAGATGGCAGCAGAGATTAAAACGGAATATCCTGAGAAAGAGGTAGGCCAGTGACCTTGGGTTTGAACTCCCAAAAGTGGGCTTCTTTTTTGTCTAATGAGCATCAGAATTTGCTCAGGGCCTGGGAAGGGAGTCCCATTAACGTAAAATGGGAGCGTGTGTTTCCCATCTCCTGCTCTCTGTACTGGGGCTCCCCTAAAGTCCCATTCTGCTGGGAATTCTTCCTGGAGAGCTAGGGTGTGCCCTAACATTCAGTGAGGGGTTCTGCCCTCTAGGCCAACCCAGAGGATCAAGCCCGGGGGGAAACATTACAAACTCCCGTGTGCCCTGCAGCAATTTCTCCTTTGTGATAGAAACTTTGATTACCTCTTTTTGCTGACAACCAGCTTGGTCAAAGGTTCCCTCATTAGTGTCTTGTCTGGGTAAGAGATGAGTTTCCCTGGTGGCTCAGACGGTAAAGAATCTGCCTGCAGTGCAATGCAGCAGACCTGGGTTTGATCCCTGGGTCAGGAAGATCCCCTGGAGGAGGAAACGGCAACCCACTCCAGTATTCTTGCCTGGAGGATCCCATGGACAGAGGAGACTGGCAGGCTATAGTCCATAGGGTTGCAAAAGAGTGAGACATGACTGAGCGACTAACACTTACACTTTTTCTGGATAAGAGACAGTAGTCTTCTCCCTGGACAGATAGGGGGACCCTGCAGTGCACCCCTCACAGCTTCTGCTGGGGAAGGACTGGCCAGCACTGTTTTCTGCCCATGAGAGGGTGGCCCTGCTCCCGTTTGTGGAGGGATAGAGGCATCTTGCTGGCATCTTGGAGAGAAAGGGAGCAGGCTGTAAGGGCTCAGCCTGGGGCTGAGTGATGATCAGCAATTATGGATCCATGAGGCGAGAGGTTGCCTATAGCTGATCCCAGATCAGCTTCTGGGAGCCACGTGGAGCCTGTGGCTGGTTCTTTTTCCCTAGAGAAAGACAGGTTGGTTTTGAAAAGTAAGATCAATATAGGCTAATTTAATTATATGGCTATTCTTTGATGATTTATTGGAAATTATTATGAGCGACTGATGTAGAAGTTGATTAATTTTGGTTTACAGGGTAGAGACTGGTCTAAAGTAGTAAATAACTCAGTATAATTCTTGTATGTTTATAATTAGTAGACAGGTAAGAGTAATAGTAGTTACCCTTTATTAAGGAGTCACTATGTGCTGAGTTGGGGCTTCCCAGGTGGCTCAGTAGTAAGGAACCCACCTGCCAATGCAGGAGATGTGGGTTCAATCCTTGGGTCAGGAAGATCCTTTTGAGGCGGAAATGACAACCTGCTCCAGTATTCTTGTTTGGGAAATCCCATGGACAGAGGAGCCTGGTGGGCTACAGTCCATAGGGACCCAAAGAGACATGACTTGAGTATACACGTACATGTGCTGAGTTATGTGCTTTCTACTTACTTTGTCATTTCATCATTACAAAATTCCTCTGAGTGGGACTGTCCACCTTATGAAGTCTTTGGGAGGTGTCTGAGTGGATATCTGAGATGGGATTTCAACCCAGGCAGTCTGCTCTGAACATCTCTACAGGCCGCCTTCCACGTCACTGCACTGACCCAGGCAGCAAATAGACCTGCCTGGAAGCACCCGTTTTAGAACCAGCTTTAGTGCAATGTCAGCCTGATTTACAGAGTGTCGATGGCTTACTTAGAGACTGTGTACGTGCCCAAGGATGCTTGAAAATCATTTTCCACATGGCGCTCGGTGAGGTATGTGTCAAGAAGCATTGGCATATCTGAAAAAATTCTAGTCTGGGAGATATGGGTTCCAGCCCAGCTCACCATTAACTGGTCTGAAAGTGAAAGTGTTAGTCGTTCAGTTGTGTCCAATTCTGTGCGACCCCATGGAATGTGGCCCGCCAAGCTCTTCTGTCCATGGGATTCTCCAGGCAAGAATACTGGACTAGGTAGCCATTCCCTTCTCCAGGGGACCTTTCTGACCCAGAGATCGAACCCGGGTCTCCTGCATAGCAGGCGGATTCTTTACTGTCTTATAATTGGTCTGCCAGTGGGCCACTTACTTCTCTGGGGCCACTTACCTCAGATTCCTCACCTGTAGACTGGAAGTTGGGAGGAGGTGGGGGAGAAGTGCTGCTACGTTTTCGGGCCTCTTTGTGTGAAGGGGAGACTCAGTGTTTTTTCTTTGCCCTGTGGTTCTTTGCCCTCAGGTCATTCTCATTCACTCCAAGATGGCCCTCGCAGACACAGAGCTCCTGCCCTGTGTCCGGCAGGAAGTGAAGGAGATCCTGCTCCGGAAAGGCGTGCAGCTGCTGCTGAGTACGTGCAAGGCCCCTCCTGCCCGGCCCCTCTCCCCGGCAGAGGCTTGGTCTCTGCCCACAGTCCGAGTGAGGGTGGCCGCGCTAAGCCCAGGCTCTCTGTTCAGTGCCCGTTTAGCCCCTTGTCCTGCTGGAGGTGTGTCTGGGCAGGGCCGAGGCCCCAGTCCTGACAGACTTCTGTGTCGTGGAGGCAGCACTGTCCTGGCTGTTGCTTTGGACGGAGTACAGGTGGGACCCATTTGTTGAATGGTTTAAAAGTCAGGTAAAAGATTTGACCTGAATTATGATATCTCTTTGCTGGAGAGAAGAGGTGTTTTTGGTTTGTATTTTGAGGGTGGTGGGACTTCCCTGTGACTCAGATGCTAAAGAATCTAGACCCAGGTTTGATCCCTGGGTCAGGAAGATACCCTGAAGAAGAGAATGGCAACCCACTCCAGTATTCTTGCCTGGAGAATTTTATGGACAGAGAAAGTCTGGCGGGCTGCAGTCCATGGGGTTACAAAGAGTCAGACATGACTAAGCGACTAACACTTTCACTTTTCAAGGGTGGTGAATAGCATGGCTTTTGTCCAGAGCAGGAGGGAAGAGATCTACCCAGCATATTAGGGTGGGGCTCTTGTTCCTGGGGTGTGACCCCCCCCAGTTAACTGCCCGACCCTCTCACCTTTTGCTGGGAGGGTGAGGTGTCTTCTCCGTGAGAACCCTCCCAGCTCCTGGGCTTCATGGAAGTGGCTGTACAGCCCTCCTCCAGGCAGCAAGGACAGTGGACCCCTCGACTTCCCTTGTCGCTGACGGGGATAAACCTGGAGGGCTCGTCCTGCCTGGCTGGGCTAGTGGAGTGCACATTCAGGGAGGTGGTTTCCTCAAATAACTTTTTGCAGAACCTCTTGGGAAACTCAACCTCACTCTCCCAAGTTGCTTCTTGGAACCTGCCTCCCCTTGGGTCCCTTGGGACCAGATGTCCCGCTGGTGCTTCTCAGGGCTTCAGAGCGCACTGGTGTCCAGCTGTTAGGCCAGCCCTGGCTTGGGCCTCGGCCTTGGAGACACACCTGTCCTCTGCCAGCCTCCTGGTCAACGAGCCTCCCCTGACAGGTGAGCGGGTGAGCAACCTGGAGGCGCTGCCTGTCAACGAGCATGGCGAGTGCATCAAGGTGCAGACGGACAAAGGCACGGAGGTGGACGCCAACCTGGTGATTGTCTGCAACGGTATCAAGATCAACAGTGCAGCCTACCGCAGTGCATTTGGTAAGTGGGAGGCTGAGCGGAGGGCCCCTCCACAGGCTGCCTCTTCTCTCTCCAGCCCCTGGGGAAGATCCTGCAGGACTCTGCCCCAGGAATCGGCGCTCTGCCCCCGACCCCAACCCTATCTCAACGGCTCATTTGGTGTCTTCTGAATGGTGACATCAAACTTCAAGTTTGGGTCCACTCCTGCTGTGCTTCCCTCCGCTGTTTTGATGGTGACTTAGCTCAAGGTGCCCAGTGACCAGATTCTTCCAAAATCGGATCCCACACCCCTAGTGGTGAGAGATGGAAACAGGTTTCAGAGAGAAAGATTTGCTTTCTGTTACTTTTCTCTGCTTTTTTCTACTTTTCTCTGGGCTTCCCTTGTAGCTCAGTCAGTAAAGAATCTGCCTGCAGTGCAGGAGACCTGGGTTTGATCCCTGGGTTGGGAAGATCCCCTGGAGAAGGGAATGGCAGCCCACTCCAGTATCCTTGCCTGGAAAATCTCATGGACAGAGGAGCCTGGTGGGCTGCAGTCCATAGGGTCCCAAAGAGTTGGGTACTTAACTTTTCTCTGCAGATGCAGGGGAAATTCCAGGGTCAGGCTTTTCTCTGTCCATAGGTGCTGCTCTCCCAAAATCCTGGCCCAGACATTTGACCACTTGAGCTTGGAACAATCTTGAGGAATGGGGACAATAATGAAACCTCTTGTTCTTAAAGCTCAGCATTGACCTATTGAACTAAAATGGAGATGAGGCAGCTGGACCCATGGCTCCACCTGTGAGCTGGAGACTCAATGGTTCCTTCTCAGGTCCCACTGTGGGCGTGTCCCCAGGTCCCCATCATATGCTCCCCAGTACCTTTTCTAGATAAGAAGCTCCTGTTGTGTGTCTAGCAGAAAAGAATGATCCAATCCCAGAAAGAAACTAGTCCTGGCTGTTTGGGGGTGGGATTGAGGACTTAAAATGTACAGAGATCCCAGGACTTAACACCTAATGGTCCTAATGTTATATTCCCAAAGATAAATTGTTTAAGTCCCTTATAAAGAAAATTTTATCATTTATTAAAGCCTTGCATTTATTTAAAAAAAAATCTGATCCTCATTCAGAAGGAAATCCAAGACTTGCCTAGGTTGTCACTTAATCATCATAAGTGAATTCTTGTTAATCGTGGTAACTTATAAAGACTCAAGTGCTTTGTAAGAAGTGACCCTTTACGATATTTCTGACCAGTTCCCACCCTAGAATTGTAACCTCACCTTTGCACAAAGCATTCTGAGGTGGGGAGGTCAGGCAGACTTGCCTCTTGAGGATGTGCCTTTGGAGGGTGGCCGGACCAGCACCATGGCCAGGCCTTACTGTGGTTCAGGTGGCCACGGCAGCTCAGGATCTTGGTTTCGGGCTGGTTCTTCCTGGCAGGTGATCGGCTAGCCAGCAATGGCGCTCTGAGAGTAAACGAGTACCTCCAGGTGGAAGGTTACAGCCACATCTATGCCATCGGAGACTGCGCCGACGTGAGGGAGCCCAAGATGGCCTATCATGCCAACCTCCATGCCAACGTCGCCGTGGCCAACATTGTCAACTCCATGAAGCAGAGGCCCCTCAAAACCTACAAGCCAGGTCAGGAACCCCACATGCAGCACAGTCTTAAGAGAGTTTGGGTTAGATGTGGAGAAGCCTTTGTGGACTTCAGGATGCCTGAACGCTAGAACACACTCAAAGTTAGAGATAGAAACCCGCCCCCACACCAACCCCAACCCAGAGCTCTAGGAAGATATGTTGGGGACTTGGCCAACTTCCTGAAAGCCATATGCATTTCCCCACCCCGACACTGAAGGCCCGGGAAGAGTTTGTGCCCAGGGAGTTGCAGGCCCGTGAACAGTGAGCAGGATTCTAGATTGCACGCATGTTTCTGGTCCACAGGTTCACTGACGTTCCTCCTGGCCATGGGGAGAAATGACGGTGTGGGCCAGATCAGCGGCTTCTACGTGGGGCGGCTTATGGTTCGGCTGGCCAAGAGCCGGGACCTGTTGGTCTCCACGAGCTGGAAAACCATGAAACAGTCTCCACCCTGATGGGGGATCCGGGAGACAGGTACCACCGCCGCCTGGGGATCAGATTTCTTGACAGATGGTACCCACTTGACAAATGCCTAAGGGCAAAAGCTCTTTTCTTGGAGTAAGATGTCAGTGAAGTACCGACCAGAAACACAATTTATAGAAAACCAAAAACTGGGAGAGGGAGAGGGATATTAATGTTAAAAAAGACACCCCTAAGGAACTCTTTCTGGGTTTGGAAAGGTGTTCTTGTACTCATGCTGGCTGAAGGGTTCACTTGTTCCTGAAGGGCATGGCCTGCCTTCTCTACCCCAGCCTCCTCTTGGATGTGTGTGTTTGTGTGTAAATGCATGCATGCACACAAGCGTACGGTGTGTGGCTTTCAGAGCACTGAGTAGGGGAGAGAGCTCCCTCTCCTGGTGGCAGGAAGCATTTCCCTGTCTGTAAGGGCAGGAAAGAGGGCCTGCGCAAGACCAGCTAAGGAAAGAGGGCTGGGATGGAGGGATGGCCTGCATCCCAACCTCTCCCATCACATGGCGGGTGGGGAGGCCTGTACATCCTGCAACACTCAGATTAATAGGAGCCTGATTTTTAAACTGTTAGTCCATACCATCTTTATTCTTCATGAAACATATTATTTCTATTTTTAGATCCTGATTATATACCATAGGTTATATTTAAGAAGCATTAGATGAAATTTCCCTCCTGGTTAGTCCATTCTACCAGAGAGCGAGTTTTTATAGACCTAAAGGGTTAAGACAGAAGCCTGGTCTGCCAGCTGCTGGGGGTGTTTAAGGAAAGGCAGCCAAGCTAACGTGACCATGTTCATGGGTTGCAATCTGGCTAACATTCAGGGAATAGACTGGGGTTCAGCAGGGGAACCCCTGCATGCTTCCAGGCTAGCGTCATGGGCAAATTTGTGACAAATCTCTAGCTGATGCTGGGGCAGGAGTACCCTGTGGGAACCCTGTGGTTCTGTTCCTCTGATTTCCTGACCAACCCCAATGTCACTTATCTGGAGGCTCAGCCTTGAGGCAATAATGCCTGCCACCAATGATGTTAAGGTATAAAAAATAAAAAGTTGACTCCTCTATTAGAGAGAGGACTTCTAATCAAGACAAGCCTATTTGGGACCACAAGCCTAAGGCAGAAGTGGCTGATAAGTTCATCTGAATAAATTCAGGCCCTGCCCTGGCCCACCCTGTCTCTCCCTGCCTACTTTTAACAGTAACCTCTGGGTACTTGGCCAGAATTCTTAGGATACCAGCCTCACTGGGGTCTTGTGGTCTATCCTGTCTGGGCTGTGGCCCAAGTCTGTTCCATGCTGTTGCCCATGCTTAAGAGAGACTGTGCCTCTCTCCCAAAGGATGGCCCCCCCATGGAGGCTTCACCCAGGCCTCCATTCCTGCGGACCACAACCACCCAGGCTCCCTTCCTGCAAGCGGGACCTGCTGCCTGAGAAACACAAGCCATTGCGTGCAGTCTGTCCCGGGGCCTGGCATGGTGGGAGCCTCTGTCCTGTAGTGACAGGCTTGTTCTATGTATAGCATTCTAGAAGTGTCCATCCATGGGGACACAGTTCTCCAAAGTGAGGACAACGTTGCAATAAAAGAATATATTGTAAGAAAGACACTGGATCTTTTATTTTTTTTTTCCTTTCATTTTCTTTAAAAAAAACAAAACAAAAAAAAGCCTGAAGCAAAATCTTTTTAAGAGTAGTTACAGATATTATAGGGTTAAAGGTGGGGGCACTAAAACAGAGACAAGCACCAGTGAGATGCCTTTCTAATTTTCTTCTCTCCCATCACTGAATACAGACAGCCAACAAAGCCCAAGTCACTTTTTTTTCCGCCCTCTTCCCTTGCAAAAAAAAGGAGAAACAGAAGATTTTAAGAATTTTGAAAGGATTTTGTGTGTATGTAAAAGTCAATGCTATAAATCTAAACAAAGTCTGTGTTTTTTTAAAAAAGTTCTAAAACAACAGGAAGAAAACACATAGAAAGAAAACCCTGGTGGAGACCTGGTTAATTATGGACTGAGGCTCTTTTTTAACGAGAATATAAAATAATAGAAATGCAGAGGGCTCTTCCCGTGGGCAGGGCCTGCTCCTGCAGCTCCTGCTACCCGCTTCCCTTTCCGCTGCCCTCCGCTCCCCTGCCGTCACCCTTCCTTTCTCCTTTTAAAGATAAAACCCCGCTCCTGTGACTCTGATCCTCCTGATTCCCGTTGGTGAGTGTGGTGGCCGCCTGTGGGTGCAGGGCGGCTACTTGGCATCAAGCTTGGCCATCTCCTGTACGTAGATGCCGATGCTCTCGCTGTCGAAGAGGAGGAAGTAGACGTTCTTCAGCGAGGATGCACTCGAGTCATCAAAGTGGGCCGAGATGGCTTTGAGGGTCACCTGGGCTGCCGTCTGTTTGGGGAAGCAGTTTCTGTGCCAAAAGGAAAGAGGAGCCAATGTCACTTTGGTCCTGGGGCCCATGAAGGAACTCTGCCCTCAGCCCGGGGTGGGGGCAATGTGATTCCTTGTTATCCTGGCACCAGGCCCTTGTTCCTGTCACTCAAGGTCTTACTGTGTGCAGGGGGGTCCACACACAATCTCTTTTGACCCCAGAAGAGGGACAGCCTGGGAAGGAGACAGGCAAGGGTCATTGTCCCCACTTTACAGGTACCACACTGGCTCACAGAGGCACCATGGTTTTAGGGCTGGCTGGTGAGGAGCCCAGTGTTTGAATCTATGTGGCCTGACTCAAGTCCGGCTTAACTTTAAAAAATACCAACTCAGTATTTAAAAGACCTGATCTTGCAGAAAGCCTGTATAGTTTTAATCAGCTCCCTCAAAACTGGGTTCCATGCTAAACGGATTATTAATTAAAGGGCACAAATGTATGCTCAAAAGAGGGACGTCTTCATTAATTCCTGTTTCATGCATTTCACCTTCCTCTCACTAACCCATGTGGATGTGCCAATGTAATTTCAGCAGTGATGATTCTGGGCAGGGCCCCAAGCCCCAGGATGCCACAGGAGAGCTGTCTGCCAGGGACCCAACCATCGTGGTGACACCCTGGCCCCCTTGGGTGGGTCTGGGATGGGCTGGCCTGATAAGAATTCTTCTTGGTCAGCTGTCATGTCCCAGCCCAGGACATCCTGGCGAGTGGTCGCAGTTGTATGCGGAGAATTCCATTCACAGCATCTCCAGGCCAGGCTATGGAGACCCAGCACTGCCCACTTAGGTTGGGATAGAATTGTGGCAGGAAGCTAAGCCTCATTCCTTCCCTCTCCGCCTTCCGGTGTGACTCAGCCGTAACATCTTCAGACTGTAAATCATATCTTCGCTATGAAGGACTCTCGAGAGAGAGGGTGTTCAAAATTAAAGCAATAACTCCCTCTGGCTGTGAGTGTAAGGGGAGAGGCCATGCTACATGTGAGGACAGACAGCCTCATTATTTGCCTGAAATATTGCTCCCGTGCCCAGTTGGGGTCCGTGGCAGAGAGAGCAATCATTTCTCCAATCCCTGAAAGCAAGCCTTTGCTGAGGACCTTTCACTTCTCCAGCCTCTGCTGCAGGGATTCTGAGATCTGCATCCTAACTCGGGGCTCCATGCTGCTGGTCGGTGGACCACGCTTTGAGAAGCAAGCGCCTTTGAGCCTGGTGTTTACCATTCTGTGTTCTAGACACGGGACAGCTGGTGGGCACGCGGACTTTGAACCTGGCTCTCAAAAATGAACTCTGCCTCTTGTTCCTCCTGGAAACTACCTTTCTCTGTTTCGAATGATGGAAACTGGGATTCTCACTCTGTCGCCTGGTCAAAGTGCTTGGCTGCCGCTGGCAGTCCTTGGTTATGTCCTCTGGGATGGCCAAGCTGGATGTGACCAAGTGGGGGCGCAGCTGGTTCCCAGGGAGAAGGCTGGATGAACTGACCCAGCATCCCTGCTGCCCGCCCAGAAGAGAACATCTTACCTGCCGCTGGGGAAGGGCGGGAACGCCACCGACTTCAGCTTCTTGTCCTCTGCTGCCGAGAGGCAATTTTTGATGGTCTCTTCAAGCTGTTCTTCACATTTGTCAGAGCCCCACTGAGGGATGTGACAGTGGATGACAAATTTGGCTGCAAGTCCACTCGACTGGCTGACGGCAGCTGGGACATGAGAGAAAAATGCTGCAGGTTATTTCTTATGTCTTCCCCTTAAGCCGGGGGTTAGGCTGAATCTCCTGTGTCCTCCTTAGGAGAGGAAGAGCCGTGTCAGAATTGCTTTTGACAGTTGGCACAAGTTTTGGGTAAACAGTGAAAACAGATGTGACGGCATGCCACAGATGTTCACATGGTCTGCCTTCTGGCCTCCTAATCAAAGGTATGGGGCTTCCCAGGTAGTATGTGTGCAGTGGTAGAGAATCTGCCTGCCAGTGCAGGAGACGTGGGTTCGATCCCTAAGTTGGGAAGATCCCCTGGAGGAGGGCATGGCAACCCACTCCAGTATTCTTGCCTGGAGAATCCCATGGATAGAGGAGCCTGGCGGGCTGCAGTCCATAGAGTCATAAGGAGTCGGACATGACTGAAATAACTTAGCACAAACAGAAGCTGGAACAGGCAAGGAACAGCTGCTTTAAGAAGGAACCAGCCCTGCCAGCACCTTGATTTTAGTTTCTTAAGACTCATTGCAGCCTTCTGATGTCCAGAGCGCTAAGACAATGCATTTGTGTTGTTTGAGTCTACCAAGTTTGCACTAATTTGTGCGGGTCTGTAATAGTTTCTAGTGATAGGAAACTAATACAACGGCTTTTTAAAAATTGACAAGCCCTCTCTTCCCTCCCCATCTGAGATTCTGACTTGGTAGGTCTGATGCAGGCCTTGTGCTTGGTGATTTGAGGACCCTCCATAAATTGAGAACCACTCTATGTTGTACACCTCCTTGGACAGGGACTGTCTTTTGATCGTCCCTGTACACCTAAAGAGCCTGTAGCAAGCAGGTGTTCACAACAGGTTGTGAAGTTCGATTACGCCTGCTTGGTCTCATAATTTCAGTTCATACTCCCTACTTTTATTTTTTACTCCCCCAGACCTCTTTACTGTCAGTGCCGGAGCTGACAGTGAGCAGTTCTAGGTAAGTCTCTGTGGCCATTGATCTCCAAAGGAGCGGTTGGGTCTGATCCACTGGCCACTCTCTGGCCCCTTGGGGGCGTCGGTGGCTGCAGCCACCTGCTGCTTGCCTCTAAGCCACCCACCTTGTGGAGCTGGGGCTCTGTGCCACTCAAGGGACCAAATTTAGCAAAGGTCCCCCACCCTCCTGCAGTGGCCAGGCTCTGGGAGACGGGGGACTTCGAGCAGGTCACGCTGCTATGGCAGTGTTTCTAACAAATATATGTCTGCTGCATTCCAGAGCAGTGTGTGGGGTTGGTTTAAAAGACTTATTTGGAATGTATGATGCCTACCCAGTACACGAGCTGTGTTTCCTAGTGATGTCCATCCACAGTGCTGAAGAGGCTATACCTGCACAGGCCAGGGTGGGTGGCGACACATGCAAGGGGCGTCCCCCGCCTGTCGGCTACAGCTGTGAACGCCCTGCCTTCCCAGTGCCCAGGCTGGTGCCAAGTGTCTGATTAGTGAATGAATGAGTTAAGGAATCAGTCGATGTGAATACTGAGGCAGCAGCGGGCATGACTGGTTGACTCTCTGACCATGTACATTTGTACACCAGAAGCAGAATGTTCCCACTGGCCTTGTGGTTCAAGGGAACCCAGTATCGTGGGGACTGGCACTGCCTGCTTGGGGCAACTTCCCTGAGGCCCTCACTGTTCTTATACGCTGGGGAGATTTCAGCTCCTTACAAACCAGGTTGATTTATTTTATATATGTTTAAAATATGATCATGTTACCAGCTGAATGATATTCTTTTTAACATTAAAAGTCATTTTAAATAAGAGAAATGTACCCCTGATGGTAGTGTTAAGTGAAACAAGAAATGTGTTAAGTTAATCAAGAAAAAATGGCATGCCTTCTCATCTCCTCTGACACTATCTATTTACACTAGTTTTTTTTTTGTTGTTGTTTCTTTCTTTCATGTTTTTGGTCCATGCTACATGGCATGTGGGATCTTAGTTCCTCGACCAGGGATTGAACCCAGGCTCCCTGCAGTGGGGACCATCAGGGAAGTCCCTACTCTAGATTTTGAAGGAAGTCCATGGTAGCAGGTCAGCCTAAAACAAAGCATTTCCATGGCAACTGGAAATGGAAACCCCCGCTTGTAGTTGTAATGATTTAGTGTTCTCTAGAGGCGCCAAGGTGAAGGTCAAGTGATCTTGGAGCTTGGGATCCTGATATGTGGTAGAAACATCTACTAATACTCTTCATGTGATGTGACGTCCCCTGGTAAGTCACCTTTACTTGGTGGGGACCATGCTCTGAGATGGCAGAGTGGCTGCAAGGAGCCTCTAGAACCTTCCTTCAGGGGAGCCCGACACCTTTTCAGAGTCACCACCATCAAGTGGACAGCAGGGCGGCCCCAGTCCTGCTGGGAGGCTGAGGCTGCAGCTGGTCCTTGGTCTCCATGGCCCTGTGCTTTCCCTCCTGCCTCAGTTCCCTGCAGCAGCCCCTCCTTCTCCTGTCCACCCAGGCCTAGTGTTCTCTCTGCTGCCACTTGGCCCTGGCTCCTACAAACCATTTTTGTCCTCAGTTTTCATCAGCTGCTTACCAGTGGCCTTGCTGGAGCCTCAGGTCCAACAGGTGCCCATCAGAGTCATCACTCGCACCCAAAGCCAGTTCCCCTTTCTCTGTCTCTGGCACCACCTGTTGGTTTTCTCTGATTTGCCTCACTCCAGGCCCGTCTGCTTCACTTTCACCACCATGTCCCACCCTTCTCCCATCCAGCTTCCCGGCTGGAATCTGGACGCACTTATAATCGCTGTGGGCTTGGACCGAGATGAGTTCTTCCACAGGGAAGTTACGTTTGCTTCTATGTCATCTGGGGACTCTACCATACCCAGGTCACGTCCCACTAGCCTTCCCAATTGAGGTTTTGGGGCCACAGTGCAAATCCACAGGAGTACCAGCATGTGGTTCAAGTTCCCTAGTGAGGCTTTTCTCCATTGGTCTACCCAATGCCAAGGTCAAGACAGGTACTGGCTGCCCTTTCTGCATGGTGGGTCCATGTTTTGCTTCCTGTTAAACTGAAGGTGCCCAGGCTTTGTGTGGGGTTTCCTACTGGACACTCCATCTTGGAAATGTATTCTTTCTTACAATAAGGACATATCTTACAAGTGATGGTGTTTTGAAACTGAATGAAATATGGTCTAATTTACACCCTGATGAACTATCTCCCCTTTTCCAGATGCACCCACACAAAACCCTTCTTCCCCGGGAGATAACTGCTGTTTGGCCCCGGGGCCATGAATACTTGGACCTAACAGATGTATCTGCTTTCTTAGCTCACGCTTGTTTCCTGCAGCCCTCTCAATCCTTCTGGATTCATTTCTGTTTCTCCCTGTGAGGCTTCTGTAGTCCTTTCAGCAAGAGTCTGCGGACCTCTGACTCTCAAGTTTTGCTATCTGAAACTCTGCACCTTTTACCCTCCCTGTTGAATAATAACAAACAACATGTGAACTTCTTAGTGCAGTCTTCCCCCTTGGTGCTTTGAAGACACTTCTGTCTTCAAGCATCTTTTGTTGCTGACAAGTCTGCTGGCAGGAGAACCATCTTTACAAATGCCCTGCCTTTCCGTAGGCTGCTTTGCAGGTTTCTCTTGATTTTTGGAAATGCCACCATGATAGGCCAGGTTTTGGATTTATTTTGATGTTTTAAATATACTCAATAATGTTTTCAACCTGAGGACTCAAGGATTTCATTCTGGAAAATTCTCAGTCAAGATCTTTTTTCTTTTAAATTGAGGTATAGTTGATTTATAACATACTAGTTTCAGGTGTGCAACATAGTCCTTTAGAATTTTTATAGATTATACTTCATTTAATGTTATCATAAAATACTGGCTATATTAGCTGTATTCCCTGTGCTGTACAATATATCCTTGTAGTTTATTTCACACATAGTAGTTTTAACTCTTCATCTTTTTATTAATTATTATTATTAATTTTCTAAACTTTTTGGCCTGTGATACAAGATCCTAGTTCCCTGACCAGAGATTGAACCTGTGGCCTTGCAGTGGAAGCATGGAGTCTTAACCACTGGACTGCTAGGGAAGTCCCTTCATCTTTTTACATACTGCTTCTCTGCCTCCTATTTCCTACCTCTGGAACTGTTTAGAAGCACGTTGGAGGCTCTCGCTTTATGTAGGGAAGCTGTTTTTCTCCCCACCCTATCAGGCAGTTTGCAGGCGCTTCCCCAAGACCCCCCGTTAGGAGCCTCTCTATCACGGATGACTCAGGGCTCTGTCTCTGGGTTATACAAGGGATGGGGTAGACGCAGGCACTCAGCTGATGGGTGACGTGGCCCTGGGCTTGGGTAAGGGGCTGTCTGCACCCTTCTGCTTCTCTAGAAAATGGATTTCACATGAGCCAGAGCCCAAGGAGTCGCTCAGAACCTTGGCTTCCTGTAAGGGCTGGGAGTTTCATCCAGCCCTTTCCCTCAGCAGGGACTGGCTCGCGTGCCTTCCAAGTGTGAGGTGACTCTAGTTCTATCAGGTGACCTCCTGATTTCTCTGCATGTTACCAGACCTGCAGCCCAGCTCCCACGCCCCTCACTGTGGCTGCTTGCAGCTCTCCTATCTCTGTCTACATGGATGCTTATGTTTTATGTCAGCATGCTTCTGCCTTAAATTTTTTTTTTAATTTTTACTTATTTTCGGCTGTGCTGGGTCTTCATTGCTGTGCGAGGGCTTTCTCTAGCTGTGGTGAGCAAGGGCTACTCTCCATTGTGGCGCACGTGCTTCTCATCGCAGTGGCTTCTCTTGTTGCAGTGCATAGGCTCAGCAGTTGTAGCACAAGGGCTTAGTTGCTCCACGGCATGTGGGATCCTCCCGGACCAGGGATTGAACCCATGCCTCTTGCACTGGAGGTAGATTATTAGCCACTGGCCTACCAGGGAAGTCCAATGTCTTAAAATTTTAAAAAGGAAATTCTATCTATCATCGTGTGACGAGTGGTATGTGCAGCTGTAAAGTGAGGACACGCGTTCTTTCTTGATCAGTGGCCCTATAACTTTTCTTGCAATCAGATCTGATCGTGACATTCCCCAGCTTCTATTTTCAAAAGCACCTCTCTTAGTCTATATAGAGTCAAATCCAGACCATTAACACAGCCCACGGGACAGGCCCATCTCTGGCTGCTGTTCATCTCCTCCCTGCCGGCTCCTGACCTTGCCTTCTCACAGAGTGTGTCCCTACTGCCCACAATGTCCTTGCCCCCGTGTAGATCTCACATCCTCACTGGTACTTCCCCATCTCCCCAAGCAGAGTGTATGGCTCCCTCTCTGTGCCCCACTTATGTGTCTGTCTCTCCTTCTCGACTGTCCAGTGCTGGAGGACAGGAGTGGGATTTCTTTGTCCTTGGAGCCCCCGCCCCAGGACAGCACTTGGTACCAACTAGATGTCCCTGGAGGTAGGTGTGAACATGGATCTGAAGTTGGACCCACTTGTCAAAAAGTTACCTTTGAAAGTAAGTGTTCAAACAAACAAAAACCTGTGCACAGGTGTTCAGAGGAACTCTATTCACAGAAGTCAAAGGTGGAAATGACCCGTGATGAATGGATAAACAAATGAAATAGTATTCAGCCCTAAAAAGGAATGAAGCACTGATACAAGTTACAGTATGGATAAGCCTCCAAACATTTTAAGTGAAAGAAGCCAGACACAAAAGATCACATATTATACAATTCAATTTATATAAAATATCCAGAAGAGGCAAATCTATAGAAAGAGAAAGCACACTGGTGGTTATCAGGGGCTGGGGGAGGGACGTGACTACTCAATCCATGTGGACTTTCTACAGACGGTGATAGAAAGTTCTGGGAACTAGATAGTGGTGACAGAGAAGCAGCACTGAGTATAGTTAACGCCACCGCACTGTACAGGTTTAAAGGTCACAGTGGTAAACTCTGTCATGCATTTTCCGCACACACAGAAAGTTACCCAACCGTTCTAGACCATTTTTGGGTAAGCTGATGATGCAAAATGGCCCGTATCCAGACACTTTGTAGTCCCCATGGTGTATGAAATGATCTATGTGGGCCTGCTCAAATTATCTGAGAGATGCTAAAATACCTTCCTGATTGGTTGTGGCCTGTTTTGCTCTGTGAACTGAATGTGTGTGTAGCATGTCCCGCTAGAGGGGAAGGTGCCTGGGGACATGACCCAATTCCACACTTACCTTCAGCTACTTCCAAAGGGCCCTGGGACTTGCGAAGCTCCTTTACTGTTTCCAAGAACTCCTTGCCCCCAGCCTTTTCCAAGGCCTTACCTGTGAAGGACAATAGCGGAAAGCCATTGTGGTTGCCCTTTTCAAAGCCATTAATTTACACTGGTTGACAGTTTGACTAGGTCTTAAAAAAGTGCTTAGAAATTAGGAATCAACTTTTGCAATTAAATCCTGGTTACCGGGCTTCCGTGGTGGTCCAGCACTTAAGAATCTGCCTGCCAAGGCAGGGGACAAGGGTTCAATCCCTGGTCCGGGAAGATCCCACATGCTGCGTGACAACTAAAGCCATGAGCCCCAACTACTGAGCCAGTCTAGAGCTGGTGAGCCGCAACCACTGAAGCCCGTGCGTCTAGAACCTGAAACAAGAGAGCCACTGCCATGAGAACTCCGTGTGCCCCAGCCAGAGAGCAGCCGCCATTCTCTGCAACTGGAGAAAGCTCTCATGCAGCAACAAAGACCTAGAACAGCCAAACTAACTAACTAACTAAATAAACTTTAAAAAATTAAAAAATTAAATCCTGGTTGCCAGTGATCACCGGTGGCAGGGGTCCCTGTGCTTCTATCCAACAGTACTTAGATTCTAGCAAACTTTTTTTCAAAAGAATTATTTAATAGTTTATTTCACTTACTATTGCTTCTAATGTATCATAGGAATTATTTCCCCAAAATGTTAATCACAGCTGGATTGAAAGAATATTTGCGAAATACAGTAATGTTGTTTCCGTAACTGTACCACACTATAAGTCTCCTGGAGAGTCAAAGGGGTTTGCCTTTGTGGAATGTGAAACAAGAGCTCAAGGAGCAGAAGCTATTGAGGCAGGTCTCAGCCCTTTAGTCAGAACAGGGAAGAGGCAAAGAAGCTGCTCTGAAGATGCAGAATGCCTCACTCCCAAATTAGAAATTTTAAAAATGGCCCAGAAAGACAACAATAAAAAAGAAGCCTCAGAAGTTTGCAAAGAAGGAATTTTGTGGTGGTCCCATGGTTAGGGCTTGGCACTTTCACTGCCGGGGCCCGTGGTGTGGCCAAAAAAAAAAAAGTCTGCAAAGAAAACAAAGGTATTTATAACTTTAAGGTTTAGGGTTAGATAAATAAGGTTTTCTTTTTTTCAACTTATGTCTTTATTTCTTAACTTGATATTTCATTTCGAAGAAGTCTCCACTGTAGAGGAAAAGGATACTGGAGATATAAAAGACTGATCCCTCTTGAAAGCAAAAAGGAAGCATAAGAAAAAACAGAAGGAGAGGCATAAAATGGGAGAAGAAGTTATGCCATTATGAGTACTATCAAAGTAAGTCAGTGGTACAAGTTATATTGTTGGCAATTGACACAAACTCTTCAAAGGACCTTTTTAGGGGTTGATTTGTTCATAAAGCAGTCTCAATGACATGAACTCTTAATGATCTCTTTAAAAAATTAAGGACTCAGAACCTCCACTGGGTGTGGGATCTGACCTTGAGTTTTTGTTACAATTCTAGTGTTTTTTTTCTATTCTACTACCACCCACCACCTAAAAAACAGAGCTATCTTTATTGTTCTCCTGATATAAAAATGCAAATACTGTAGAAATGAAAAAGAAGGTAAAACTTTAAAAGATAAACTTATTTTATTTGTGAGAAGCTGCTGCTGCTGCTTCTAAGTCGCTTCAGTCGTGTCCAACTCTGTGCGACCCCATAGACGGCAGCCCACCAGGCTCCCCCGTCCCTGGGCTTCTCCAGGCAAGAACACTGGAGTGGGTTGCCATTTCCTTCTCCAATGCATGAAAGTGAAAAGTGAAAGTGAAGTCGCTCAGTCGTGTCCGACTCTTAGCGACCCCATGGCCTGCAGCCCACCAGGCTCCTCCATCCATGGGATTTTCCAGGCAAGAGTACTGGAGTGGGGTGCCATTGCCTTCTCCGTGTGAGAAGCTAGGACACACTTAGAGTGAAAGTGTTAATCGCCCAGTTGTGTCTGATTCTTTGTGACACCATGGACAGTAGCCCGCCAGGCTCCTCATGGAATTCTCCCGGCAAGAATCCTAGAGTGGGTTGCCATTCCCTTCTCCAGGGGATCTTCCCGACTCAGGGATCAAACCAGGGTCTCCTGCATGGCAGGGAGATTCTTTACCAACTGGGCCACTAGGACACACTTAAGGCAGAGCTCCAGATTAAGGCCACTAGTGGGAGGCTTTCCAAACGCAGTGAGTTGAGGGCAGCTGGTAGAGCCTGGGCTGGGTTTAAGGAGTGGAGTTTTCACCATCTCTATGTGCAAGAGAAATCCTGTTTCTCTGTAATACTAGTTTTTGTCGTTTGTTTTTTCTGTTTTCCCCCACCCAGCGCTATCGTATCTCCATTTCAGCAAAGCAAGTGGCCTGTGATGTCAAGGGGGACACACAGGTGAGCTCGGCAGCCTGGGGCCCCTGGTGCTGCCATCCTGGGCTGAGCTACTAGTATCCACCCCAAATCACCTACCTCAGGAGCAAGTCCTGTATCCCAGGAACAAAACCCTTTCCTTACTCATTTCTGTCTTGTAAAAATGGGTGAGATGGTGACCATCTAGTTGCCATCTTATTATTTCTAGTGTCAGGAAGCTTACCTTCCTAGGTTCCTCCACCTAGCCTGGTACCACTGGTGGGACAGATTGCAATCCACTGGTGAAATAATTCAGTGTATATAGCCTTACAGACAGCCTAACTTGTTCCAGATGTCAATTTCCTTTTTACCAGTGGTGTTCTCAATACTGCAGCTTAAAATATATGTACAGGTTTACCCAAAACAAGCACAACAATACTTAGAGTAACACTACTCATTATAGCCCACATTGGAAACAGCCCCAATGCCACCAGGGGTACACTGGATCAACAAACTGTTATATTTCTACAACAGAACACTGCACAGTAAAGAAAATGAATGAACTACAACTACGCTCAGCAGCATGCGTGGATTTCACAAAGTTGAGCTAAAGGAGCCAGACACAAAAGGAGACATACTGCATGACTCCTATAAAATATAAAACAGATGAGACCCCTCTATGCTATTAGAAGACAGGAGAGTGGTAGGGACTTCCCTGGTGGCCCAATGGCTAAGACTCTGTGCTTCCACTGTAGGGGGCATGGGTTCAATCCCTGGTGGGGGAACTAAGATCCTGCATGCTGTACAGCGCAGCCACAAACAAACAAACAAACAAAACAGAGGACATCATAGTGGTTACCCTCGGAGAGAATGGTCCTGGGACGAGGGATGAAGGGGCCTTGTGGGGTGCTGGCAAGGTTCTGTTTCATGATCACGATGCTGGTCACACAGTTGTATCCATCAAGCTGTGCACTAATGATCTGTTTTTGTATAACACTTCAATAAAAATTTCAAAAATATATGCATATTAAAAAAATTAGTTTTTGATCCCTGGGTCAAACCTGGGTCTCCTGCATTGCAGGCAGATTCTTTACTGTCTGAGGCCCCAGGGAAGTCCCAATACTTTAATGATGTTCAGTTAAACACAAAGGCAGAGTTTGACTGACAGGGTCCGCCAAGCAGAGGCTATCCAGCTGACAGAGACCAGCCTCACGAGAACTTGCCAGAACAGTAGCTATTCTAAGGCACTTCTCCTGAAGTCTCAGAACCTTACCTATATCTTCCTTGAGGTCAATTTCGGCTGTGGTTGGGTGGACGATGCCCTCCACTCTCATGGAGCCAATATGGCTGATGTCACTCTGGGTCAAGGACAGCTGCATTGGGAAGAGAAGATGGAGAGTTGGGAGAGATAAGTCCTATGGAAAACCTTCGCATCTGTGCATTCTTTCACTGACTGACAACAGAAATGGCTCTATGTGGAAAAACCATCTCAAATTTCCAGGTGTGTGGTTCTCAGTAGGCTCTTTTGAGCTCAGTGGATTTGATATTCACCCTGAGGTTAGCAGCACGCAACAAATCTGCCTCCTCTTCCAGGAACAGGAATGGGATCTCCCTTCCTTTTCTTCTCCCTATAGATTATGCCCTCATTTCTCATCTGGGTGGTCTTGGTGTTTGACGTGGTAGTTTCTGAGTAGCTCCTGCAAGAAGCTACTCAGTCCTCACCATTCTTTTCAGAGCAGCACAGACTTCTGGGCACAGGGACGCAAAGCCAACCACTTCTGCGGGAGAGAAGGTATGGGCTCCGGGATTCTGACCTGCCTGTATATGGCCACCTTGTCTTTTGGGGACCCTGGAGCCACACTTGTGAAATGCTGCCCTAGGGGCGTGAACTGAGTGGAATGGAAACCATTCTCCATCATCTCCCCACCTGAGCAAGAACTTCTTGCTCCCCTATTTAAGTGAGAGAAAGCGAATCATCTCGTAACTACAGACAGCCCCTAGAGCGGACGTAACTTCCACCTCTTTGCTCCGCTGCTTTCATCAGTGATAAGTTAGGAACCCGCCACTTTGATGCGCTTCTCAAAACATGCTCTTGCCAATGGCTTCAAAAGAGGTTCAACCATTGTCAGGCTGCAAACATTCGCTACCTGAGACATGATTAACTGACTCTTTCCACACGTGTCTTATTGCAGCCCCAGTTGACTTAGTAGATAAATTGTCTGTTATGCTTGTGGGAATGAATTATCTGCATGTTTGGCGGGGGCTGCTGTTGTGCTGCTGAAAACTGTTCAAATGTATAACCCAGTTTGTTTTCTTTCTACAGCCTAGAAAGGCAAGCAGACTGAATTATTGGCAAATAATTCACTTCTAACACCAGGGATATTCCGGGAACATATCTTTCTATTTTCTTTCTATGATAAATTACATCACATCATGTAAAGCAGGCCTCCCAAAGGCTGGTTGAGAAAGTTAGCTATGGATTTTTTTGGTGAGCACAAGAATAACTGGGACATGGGAAGCAGAAAAATACTGAGCAGAAAGATCCACTGGCTGACCAATGTCAGCATAAACAATTCTCAGCACTAAAGAGTTTGTTTATCCTCACAATGCAGACATTGCCACAGCTTTTTAGTTTAGAAATGAATATGAGACCAGAGTGAAAGTTGTATCAGGGAAGGAATGGATGAAGGTGGCATCATTGCTTGTAAACAGTAGGTTATAAAAATGCAGTAGTGCTTTATGACAGCACATTACAACTTTCTTTATTACCTTCTGCCCTAGAACAAGGCTCTTAGAAGACAGGATAGTGAATCCATCCCCTGGCCCGTCTTCAGAGGTGGAATTTGAAGTCCCTTCTTTATCGCTGTCCTTTGGTTTGGACTGTTGGTAGAAACCAGAAGGACAGATGAGAAATCATCCAGAAAAAGCCCAAAGTGGCTTTTAAGTCTTTCCCTTGGTAACCACCCTGTTGGATATAAAAGGAAGTGGTCAGGTGTTAGGTTCTACTGTTTTTGATGGAGGGAAGCAAGGGATACCAATATGGGGAAAAAAGGATACTACAAAAAATAAGGCGTATTTAAGGGATTCTTCGGAGAAGGCAATGGCACCCCACTCCAGTACTCTTGCCTGGAAAATCCCATGGACAGAGGAGCCTGGTAGGCTGCAGTCCATGGGGTCTCAGAGTCAGACATGACTGAGCGACTTCACTTTCACTTTTCACTTTCATGCACCGGAGAAGGAAATGGCACCCACTCCAGTGTTCTTGCCTGGAGAATCCTAGGGATGGCGGAGCCTGGTAGGCTGCCGTCTATGGGGTCGCACAGAGTCGGACACGACTGAAGCGACTTAGCAGTAGCAGCAGCAAGGGATTCTTGTGCACCCACAGTCCTTACTCAAACCTGGACACAGGTATGTTATTCTTGCTCTTTCAACACCTGCACGTTATGGAGGCTGGGGTCATTCACAGTACACTGTTCAATCTCCCTTCTCCCCAGGGCTCCCTGGGGCACAGCGGCCGAGAAACGAACTCTTTTGTCATCTTTTTAGTCATCACAGAGGTCCGAGGAATGAAAACTTGAAACCCCCAGAGCAGTGCTGTCCAACAGAACTTCCTTCCTTCATGGAAATGTTCTACCTCTGTGCTGCTCGGTACTGTCAAGCATGTGAAATGTGGCTGGAGCAACCAAGGAACTGAGTTTTTATTTCATTTTAATTAATTTAAATTCAAATTTAAATAGCCAAATGTCGCTAGTAGTTGCTGTACTGGGCAGCATATGAAAAATATGACTTCACAAATGGTATCTCTGAGTTATAGCTACTTAGCATATCAGGTTATCCAAACACCTGAAATGCCAGTGGCTGAACTCGGATGACTCTCTGTGGAAGGCTAGAGATGTGTCAGCTGCCATGGGGGAGGTGGGAAGTAGTGTTCCAGGCCAGCATCTCTCACTGAAGATTTTGGTGGGGGCAGTGGAAGGGGTCCGGAAACGTGAAAACCACCATGTTTGGGGGTTGGAAATCTCTAGTAGACCCTGCATGATTATCTGAGCTGGTCTCAAAGACTCTCTATTTATTTTTTTAAGATTTTTTGGAGGTAGCTAATTTTTAAATTCTTTATTGAATTTGTTACAGTATTGCTTCTGCTTTTATGTTTTGGTTTTTTGGCTTCCAGGCATGTGGGATCTTAGCTTCCCAGCCAGGGATGGGTTGAACCCACACCCCCCTGCAGTGGAAGATGAAGTCTTAACCACTGGGCTGCCAAGAAGTCCCCCCTGTTATTCTTTTTCACAGACATTCCTATCATTTCCTCCCCCCACCCACCCGTGGTACCAAGCTGAGGCAAGTACCCAGTCCTTTGGAGATGCTGGCCACATCCTCCTCTTTGGATGGTTCAACTTCCCTCCTGCTCTTTGAGTGTCCAGGGCTCACAGATACCACTAGGCTTACCTTTTTGGATGTCCGTGGTTTGGCAGCCTTCGATTTCTTTCCCCCCTTCTTTCCTGACGTGGCCTTCCTTCCTCTTTTCTCTGGGGGAGGGGAGAGGATAGTTTCTGACTTGCCTTTGGTCCCTCGCTTTTTGGCCAGCAGTTCAGGGTGGATTCTGGGCAGGACGCCTCCGCTGGCGATGGTCACTCCTTTTAGCAGCTGAAGAGAGACGATGTGTGAGCTCAGAAGCAAAGAGCACGTTGGTTCTGGATTTAAAATGATTCTAACTGTTGGCAAAGAAAGTGTTAAACCTGGTCTCTGCTTTCCAAAGAAACTGCATGATACATGATTTAACTGGTTTTCCCTGTCTCACGGGTAGGGCTTTTCTCTGTAGGTATCAAGGCAATCCACAATTTTGTATAGAAAACAAAACAAGCAAAGTGAAATGAAAGCGTAGACAGGGTGGAACCAGGGATGTTGCCCAGAGCTCGGAAATTCCAGACATAACAGAGGATAAAGAGCTTCAGACGTAGGAGCACAGCTTGACAAAGTGGGGTTCAAAGGTTAATGCAAGGGCTAGACTCAGTTAACAACCTTCCTCACTCCTTTGATCATGCATTCCATCAGTAAAATATGTTTGACCGTGCACCTCCCAATGGATATCTGTTTACTCTAACTAATCGACATGAACGACCACACTAATACATTTTGCACATTCTATAGCAGTGCTACTCCAAGTGTGGTCTGCAACCAGGGCCCGCCCACAAGCTATTAGTTACCCATCTGTGGCAAAAGCGCTACAGAAATCATGAGGAAGTGTCTAATAAGTTGATAGAGTTATTGTTTATCTATTCGATCTAGTAACAACAAAATTGTAGCTGGTAGTTTGTATATTTTTGTCTTTTAATTTTTCTAGTAATTACTTTTTATTTTATTTTTGGAAATTATCAGTTCATGTTGGATTGGAAATAGGAACTGATTCTTAGCCACAAACAGGTTGAAAAAATAAGACCAGAAAATAAATATAAATGAAAGTTCTTATACTATCCACATGCTACCTCACACATCTTCGGTGGGGGGATGAAGGTGGGAATTTACTTGATTTTGGAATCAGTTTTAAAGTATAAAGGGTTAGTTTTGATAATAGAAAGAAGGACACTTCTGCCCTCGTCAGAATAAATCATCAACAAAGTTTGGGTGAAGAACCTGTAAAGAGAAGAACACGTGTGTACTGCACCTCCCCTAGCAACACACAGAGCTTGCTTTTAAGGAGGAAGCGAAGCTCTGGCAAGATTCAAAATATATAATGGAGTCTATTCCAGAGACAATTTTATGTTGAATCTCAATCCTATACTATCTGAATGTTTCAGCGTAGATGTGACTGGGCACTATAGCAGGAAGGATTTCTAACCAGCTGGGTCCACAAGCAGTAATGTGTTTGGCAAATCCATTTGGTGGCTGGTGTCAGTGCTTCAGACGTACCTGGTTGAGCTCCTCGTCATTGGCAACAGCCAGCAGGATGTGTCTCGGGGCTATCCGGGCCTTCTTGTTGTCCCTTGCTGCATTCCCAGCCAATTCTAGAATTTCCGCTGAAATTTCAAGGGAGTGTTAATAGGCAATCATGGAATGGGGTCTGAGCTTTCCAAAGCTTTTCTTTGGAAATGGTCTTTGAGTTTGATCACTTTTACTCATTTGCGATTTTTATGTCTGGGACTGGAAAGAAATCCAGAAAACTGAAAAGTACTCGTCACAGACATGTAAGATATTTTAGAAAGGCCTGATATATGATCCTTTGGCAAAGTCTTCTAGCTGTCCCTGGACATTAATTCTCCCCCATCTTCCTTAGCAGTAGACCTCTGATTTTTTGCTGAGCCCATAATCACAGGAATGAAGACAGTATTCCAATCTCCCTTGTTGATAAATGTGGTCATGTGACAAAGATCTGGCCAATGAGAGGCAAGCAGTCGTGTTGCATGGTACTTCTGGGAAGTATGCGTCAATGAAAAGACAGTATTCTTCTTCCCTCTTTACTGGCAGACTGAGGACACGATGGCTGGAATTTGAGCAGCCACCTTTGTCCAAGAGTAAGAACTGTGGATTACAGAGCAACAAGATAGAAGGAACCAGAATCTCTTATGACTGTGGAGCCTCCTTGTCTTCTATAGACTTCTTTTGTATGAGAGAAAAAGAAACTCTCTTGTTTAAGCCACATTCAGCAGAAGTTAACCCTTATTAAAACATAACCCTAATATAAAACCCGAGTTTCTTTCACTGTGCAGCCATTTCTGAGGAGAGCTGAGACCGCTTTCAGAATCTCCTTCTTCTTCACTTGATGCCCCTGGTCCCTTACGTCCTAAAGGAAAGTGGATAGAAAGAACTGATTTATACTCAGGAGGTGAGGAACTACTTGACCTAAAAGGTGGACTCCTAACGGGAATACCTTTGAGACCTAGGAAGGGAGGTTTGTTGGGCCCCAGGGGTTTTTCACATATCCCTCAGGACCTAACCATGGCTCTGACTTTAGCAAACGTATCATTTGATAAATGTGAAAAAGTTTAAAGAAAAGAACATTCCTAAAAGTATTTCACATACTATCAAAATTTTGGAGTCAATAAATTTTTTTTTAATCCATAGAATTGGTTTATACTCTTGAATGCTTTCTCCTTCCACCTTTGTTTTATTATTATTTTTTTCTTTCTCAATTTTAGAAGAATGTTTTGCTAAATCAAATGTCTGCCTTCAAAAGTATGAATGAGCCTGTAAAAAAAATTCCTTCCCTAGAAAGAATTCCTTCCCTAGAGAAAGAGGCAAAGTGCCATGTGTTATATGTGGGGGTGGGGGGAATTGTATGTGCATGAATGTGTTGTATGTATGTATGTGTGCAGGTGTGTGTGTACGTGTGTGTGTTGAGGGGATTTGCTGGTACAATGGCATATATACTAAGCCCTAAAATTAACAGACAATTTTGCATGATTCAAATAAATCAACACATGCAGTTGCCATCATTCATAAAATCTATGGCAATAAAACAAAAACTTGGCATAAATACGCCATATTAACTAAGCAAATGTGATTAACAAAAAATCAGAATAAAATAAGCATTAGAGTTAAATATTTATATGGCATTTCCATAATGAAAGGCGCTAAATCACTGCAAATTCATTCTCACAACATCTTTTCTAGGTTATTAAGCAAGGAATATGGTGTTTACCAACAATTCATTTACATAGTCACGGCGTTTTCTGAATCAAAGATTGAGGCACCATGGTTTGAAAAATATGAGCAGGCTTGTTGGGAATGGAACACAAGAGCATTTGAAATGAATGCCATATTAGATATCCAATCTGGTTTGCTGCCTTCAGATTGTTGCCCAACTTTTCTTTCTTTTAAAAAGGGTACCCAATGGGGCTTCCCTGGTGGCTCAGTGGTAAAGAATCTTTCTGCCAATGCAGGAGACTCTAGTTCGAACCCTGGTCAGGGAAGATTCCACGTGCTGCAGAGCAACTAAGCCCATGCGCCACAACTCTTAAGCCTGGGCTCTAGAGCCCGAGAACCACAACTATTGAGCTCATGTGCTACAACCACTGAAGCTCGAGTGCCCTAGAGCCTGTGCTCCAGAACAAGAGAAGCCACCACAATGAGAAGCCTGTGCACTGCAAAGAAGAGTAGTTCCTGCTTGCCACAACTAGAGAAAAGCCCACTCGGAAGACTCAGCACAGCCAAAAAAATCAATCAATCAAATTATACAAAAGGGAACCCATCTAAAGAGGTGTCATTGTAAAGTCTTCACAATAGGCTTGTGTTATGATTCTAGGTTGAAATGTATAGCACCCCACTGAGTGCAATTAAAAGGACTTTCCTATACCTGCTGATCCTACGGGCCCCGAACCTGGGAGGAAGGAGCACTCCACTCACCCCTTTGTCCAGATGGGTGGAAATGCGCCTCTGAGTTTTAAGCTTCTGAACAGGTGAATTTTTAGCATCACGGACCATAACTGTCCTGCCTCTGTCACCAGCATTTAGAGGAAGCAGTTAAGGATCCTCTCCAGGGTTCATCAAATTAACCCTCAGTATGAGAGGCCAGGCTAATGGGAAGCTTGCAGCCTTCAGGAAGCCCCTGAAGGTCAGGTGATTTTCAGCTTGACAGACAGAAGCAAAGACTGGATTCTCAAAGGGAAAATCTGCCCTCATCGCACACGGCCACAGGAAGAGGCTAAAGGCAGCAATTTGTTAGAAGGCGCAGTGCAGGCCCACAGGTGAGGCTGGCCTGTGTACAGCTGGGCTCTTGGACTAACTCTTCCGAAATAATTTATAGGAAGGAAAAGCTTGATTGTGTGCTTGAGTGCAAAAGCAGAGGTAGAATTTTTTCTCTTTAAAGAGAAAAAAAAGAATACACAGCAGAAAATCTAGACCTAGAAGTTCTTTTCTCTGTTGGATGTTTAGCCTAAAAGTTCCTTGGGCCAGATTTCACCATTTAAATGTTTGAAATAATGTTAATCATTATTAATATCTTCAAATGTTGTTATGACAAATATATTCATGTCAACTATAAAAGTTTGCTACACTCCAGAGTGATTTTATTGATCTTGGGAACACAAGTATCCTTGCGTGAACTGGCAATCAATAGAAAAACTGAATTTATATGGCACACAATGTTTCACTGCAAATTTTGTGGGAAGATCATAATTTGTTAAGTGGTGGAGACTTCCACGGAAGTCTGGAAATTACTACAGCAAACTTCTCACTTCTTGCAAGTCACACTTCCAGTTGCAGTAACCATCTGGAATACAACTGAGTATCTGATAGTAAAAAGAATGATTTCTTAGCCAAAAAGGATGCAGGAAAGCTCATCATGCACATTATTCTTGGAGGAGCCCGTGTCCTCTCATTCTGGACACAATCTAAACCAACAATGGACAACTCAGCTCACAGGAGATGGGAAATACCACAGTACATCTGAGACAGAACACAGGATGGTCTCCTGCCCTCGCCTCTGCTTGTTTGTCCACCTGCCCACTAGGTGGCGGTGTCCCTGGGCCCGGTCTGGGTGCTCTGCTCTGCTCAGGCTGCGCAGTCTTCTGGTGAAACCTCATTCAGTCACAGCACCCGCTTCCATCCTCCTTCCCATGTCACCAGATCTGTACTTCCAGCCCTGCCATGATGTCACCTGGGTGTTCTGCAGGTAAATAAAACTCACCACATCCCCAAATCTAAAGCATCCCCAGAAACAGGCTCTTCCATCACCCCTGGGACTGGCAGTTCCATCCACGCACAGACCTGGAGTCATTCTCCATCCCTACCTCTCTTGACTTATCAGTCTTACACACCTTTTCTTCTCTTTTCCAAACTTATTGCCATTACCTGAGTTAAAGCTCTCTTCTCCTCCAGCCCAGATAATTGTCGTGGCTGCCTAAGTGGTTTTCCTGTCCCCGGTTTTGTCTTCCTCTAGACCCATGCCAAAAAGGCCAGCACTGGCTGATGGTATTTTGTGCAAATTAGAAAAAGATGCCCCTTCCTCAAGATGCTGGACTTCCCTGCTTTTGTTAGGACAAGATGCTTTACTGCCATCTGCTGGAAATGTTCATAATAATGTTACAGTTCTTTGAGGTCTATGATGTCAATGCTACTACCTTAAATGTATGTCTTTGTGCAGTGTACAACCACAGGTGTGATCCTGGCTGCCAAAGTGATCTTTTCAAAACCCAAATGTAAAACCTAAAAAATCAATAGATTAAAAAAAATGTTTGGTGTTAAATCGGTTCAGTCACTCAGTTGTGTCCCACTCTTTGGGACCCCATGGACTGCAGCACGCCAGGCTTTCCTGTCCATCACCAACTCCCGGAGCTTGTATAAACTCATGTCCATTGAGTCAGTGATGCCATCCAACCATTTCATCCTCTGTCGTCCCCTCCTGCTGCCTTCAGTGTTTTCCATTATCAGGATCTTTTCTAATGATCAGTAAGTATCAGTCCTTCCAACGAATATTCAGGACTGATTTCCTTTAGGATGGACTGGTTGGATCTCCTTGCAGTCCAAGGGACTCTCAAGAGTCTTCTCCAACACCACAGTTCAAAAGCAACAATTCTTTGGTGCTCAGCAATGGCACCCCACTCCAGTATTCTTGCCTGGAAAATCCCATGGACAGAGGAGCCTGGTAGGCTGCAGTCCATGGAGTCGCAAAGAGTCAGACACGACTGAGCGACTTCTTTCACTTTTCTCTTTCATGCATTGGAGAAGGAAATGGCAACCCACTCCAGTGTTCTTGCCTGGAGAATCCCAGAGATGGGGGAGCCTGGTAGGCTGCCGTCTATGGGGTCGAACCGAGTCAGACATGACAAGCGACTTAGCAGCAGCAGCAGCCTTCTTTATAGTCCAACTCACATCCATATATGACTACTGGAAAAACCATAGCTTTGACTAGATGGACCTTTGCTGGCAAAGTAATGTCTCTCCTTTTTAATAAGCTGTCTAGGTTGGTCATAGCTTTTCTTCCAAGGAGCAAGCATCTTTTAATTTCATGGCTGCAGTCACCATCTGCAGTGATTTTGGAGCCCAAGAAAATAAAGTCTCTCACTGTTTCCATTGTTTCCCCATCTATCTGCCATGAAGTGATGGGACCGGATGCCATGATCTTCGTTTTTTAAATGCTGAATTTTAAGCCAGCTGTTTCACTCTCCTCTTTCACTTTCATCAAGAGACTCTTTAGTCCTTCGCTTTCTGCCATAAGGGTGGTGTCATCTGTGTATCTGAGGTTATTGATATTTCTCCCAGCAATCTTGATTCCAGCTTGTGTTTCATCCAGCCCAGCATTTCACATGATGTACTCTGCATATAAGTTAAATAAGCAGGGTGACAATATACAGCTTTGATGTACTCCTTTCCCAATCTGGAACCAGTCCGTTGTTCCATGTCTGGTTCTAACTGTTGTTTCTTGACCTGCATACAAATTTCTCAGGAGGCAGGTAAGGTGGTCTAGTATTTCCATCTCTTGAAGAATTTTCCAGTTTGTTGTGATACACACAGTCAAAGGGTTTGGTGTAGTCAATAAAGATGTTTTTCTTGAATTCTCTTGCTTTTTCTATGATCCAATGGATGTTGGTAATTTGATCTCTGGTTCCTCTCCCTTTTCTAAATCCAGCTTGAACATCTGGAAGTTCTCGGTTCATGTACTGTTGAAGCCTGACTTGGAGAATTTTGAGCATCACTTTGCAAGCGTGTGAGATGAGTGCAATTGTGTGGTAGTTTGAACATTCCTTGGCATTGCCTTTCTTTTGGATTGGGTTGAAAACTGACCTTTCCCAGTCCTGTGGCCACTGCTGAGTTTTCCAAAGTTGCTGGCATATTGAGTTCAGCACTTTAACAGCATCATTGTTTAGGATTTGAAATAGCTCAACTGTGATTCCATCACCTCCACTAGCTTTGTTTGTAGTGATGTTTCCTAAGGCCCACTTGACTTTGCATTCCAGTACAGCTGGCTCTAGGTGAGTGATCACACCATCGTGGTTATCTGATCATTAAGATCATTTTTGTATAGTTCTTCCATGTATTCTTAATACCTTCTGCTTCTGTTAGGTCCATACCATTTTTGTCCTTTATGGAGCCCATCTTTGCATGAAATGTTCCCTTGGTATCTCTAATTTTCTTGAAGAGATCTCTAGTCTTTCCCATTCTATTGTTATCCTCTATTTCTTTGCATTGATCACTGAGGAAGGCTTTCTTATCTCTCCTGCTATGAATTAAATTTACCCATTGGTGTTAAATGGATAGACCCAATTGTCTGGAAATGATGTGTAAATGATAGGTTTCTCGGTTACATAAAGATTTCATGAAGCGCTCTCAAATTCAACCTTGTTTTTTTTATTTTGTCCATGCTGAGTGGCATGTGGGATCTTAGTTCTCCAACCAGGGATTGAACCCATGCTCTCTGCAGTGGAAGCATGAAGTCGTAACTACTGAACTGCCAGGGAAGTTACTCAACCCTGTTTTAAGCCTATTTGTCCAGTCAATTAAAAATACCTTACAGAACATTTTCTCACCATAAAATGATTATAAATTTCTCATTCTCAATATCTTAGATTTACATGATAACTATTGCTGATGGATATAAAATTCTTTTCCAGAATTTGGGCTTGCCTTTTCAGTCCATTTCCCTCACTACCATCAGAGATGTAAACCAGGCCAGCATTTACAGATTGATAAACTGAACTATGAATGTGATGTCCATTCTCGGAGGCTGGTGGATGTTTCTAGATGAGCAGTCCAACATGTACTTGGCTGCCGGAGTGTGCAACCTCCCCCAGAGGTTTGGACCAGAAATGGCATATGGCTCTAAAGTCATGATGTGTGAACCTGGGGTTGGCCAGGGAGCCAGTCCAGAGAAATCGGGCAAGGCCAACTACTATTTCTCCCCAAGCGCCTGAAAATTTGTGCAACCTTTTTTTTTGGCTAAGTAGCACCCACTCTTTTGTTTTTTTCCATTTGGTATAGATTTTATTTTTATCTGTTAAGTATTTAAATTTTTAATAGATTTTATTAAATTGGGGGATCTGCTCCAGGAAAAATTAAAATGGACTTTAAAATATGGATAATTTCTTGGTACAGTTTTACTTAATAGAAAGGATGGTTCATGAATTTCAAAGACTTGTGAAATATGACTTTGCATGCTATTTTTTAAAAATTTATTTATTTTTAATTGGAGGATAATTGCTTTACAATGTTATGTTAGTTTTTGCCGTACATCAACATGAATCAGTCATGGGTATACATGTCCCTTCCCTCTTGAACCTCCCTCCCTCCCACCCCACCCCCCTCATCCCATCCATCTAGGTTGTCCCAGAGCACCAGGCTGAGTTCCCTGCGCTAACAGCAACTTCCCATTAACTATCTATTTTACACATGGTAATGTATATATACCAGTGCTACTCTCTCAGTTCATCCCACCCTCTCTTTCCCTGGCTGTGTCCAAAGTCTGTTCTCTAAGCCTGTGTCTCTATTCCTGCTCTGCAAATAGGTTCATCAGCACCTTTTTCTAGATTCCATATATATGTGTTAATATACAATATTTGTTTTTCTCTTTCTAACTTACTTCACTCTGTATAACAGGCTCTGGGTTCATCTGCCTCACTAGAACTGACTCAAATTTGTTCCTTTTTATGGCCAAGTAATATTCCATTATATATATATATGTACAACAACTTCTATATCCATTCATCTGTCTATGGACATCTAGGTTGCTTCCATGTCCTGGCTATTGTAAACAGTACTGCAATGAACACTGGGGTACATGTGTTTTTCAATTATAGTTTTTCCAGGGTATATGCCCAGTAGTGGGATTGCTGGGTCATATGGTAGTTTTATTACTAGTTTTTAAAGTATCTTCATACTGTTCTTCATAGTGGATGTATCAGTTTGCATTCCCACCAATTTGCTGCTGCTGGTGCTGCTAAGTCGCTTCAGTTGTGTCCAACTCTGTGCGACCCCATAGACGGCAGCCCGCCAGGCTCCCCCGTCCCTGGGATTCTCCAGGCAAGAACAGTGGAGTGGGTTGCCATTTCCTTCTCCAATGCGTGAAAGTGAAAAGTGAAAGTGAAGTCGCTCAGTTGTATCCGACTCTTCGCGACCCCATGGACCACAGCCTACCAGGCTCCTCCGTCCATGGGATTTTCCAGGCAAGAGTACTAGAGTGGGGTGCCATTGCCTTCTCCGTCCCACCAATTTACACGCTATTTTAAAAACCCTTTTCTTTAAAAAAAATTTTTATTGAAGTATAGTTGATTTACAATGTTGTGTTAATTACTGCTGTACAGCAAAGTGACTCAGTTATACATACATATATGTACCTTCTTTTTTGTGTGTGTGTGTTCATTTACTTTAATAACACTACATTTACCATGTTATCACCATGGAATGTAAATTCAAGTTAGACAAGAGAATTTCCCCAGTACAGCAAAGCATTCTGTGACACTCAAAATTTTGTATAATGTCTGACCAAACCAGCTTGCTCATCAATCACTTCCATTATAGGCATTTTATTTAGTTGATGATTCTTTTGGAGAAAATAAACATACTGCACACATTTAAAAAGTGTTTTTCATTTACCTTTGCATTAGCACTTAAAATACACATTTGTTCCAAAATAACAGTTAAAATTATTCTAATATAATAGCAGCAAAATATAATTCTGCAATTACAGAAGAGCTAAAAGGGATCTACAATTTAAGTTATTCTCATGCTTACAACTATGATTCTAAAATAAATACTATTCCAAAGTGGCTCTGTTACCAGCTTTTTAGGTTTGGTTTAAAGACACACACAGACTTGCAGGGAGGTTTATAACGTTGTATTCCATGCACTGTTCTGAAAGGGTTCCTCAAGAGCCAACCAGCCCTTAAAACAGAACTCAGTCCACAAGGCAGTCAGAAAGTTAAATTAACTGGGGTAAATAGGATTCCTACATTACATCAAAAGCATATGATATTCTGCAGCAACTGGGAACATTTTCAGGATTGGCATGTTGTCTTCTTTAGAACTAATTTCAATAGAAGAGTTTAAGAAGGTGGACAGGTACCACTATCAAGTGTATTTAAAAGCGACATGTTTCTTTTGTGCTGATCTGACTCCCCTGAATGACCTAGCTAGTGAACTAGTCACCAGTAACCTGGTCACCACGCAAATCAAGCCTGCAAGAAAGGAAGCCAATTTTCAAATTACCATGTTCTTGTCTGACCCAAACAATTTATTTTCAATATGAACATATGAGCTCAATATGAGATGTCTAACTAAAGCAAGCACCACCAACAAGACCGATACGGCATCTCCTCTTCTAGGGTTTAGCTTTGCCCAGAATTCTTGATACAGGGAATAGCCCATACCAAGAGTCACTGCTCCCACAACAAAGCCTTGGGCTGCCACACGCAGGTTATCAGGTGAACAGACATTTTAGTATTTCCCCTGCTTTTCAATCTATATAATCCATATGCAACAATTGCTGCAAAACCTGCCATTCCAATGGGGACAAACGGTGCCTCTCTAGCTTTTAGGGTAAGTTTAGATCCCTGATCTTCATCAAATGAAGAAAGAGAAACATCTGTGTTGCTTGACATAGTGACTGAAGAATCTTCAGACAACTACAAGACGCTTCAGGTTCCTACTGGCTTCTTGTCCATTCTTTTTCATATTCTTTTCCATTATGGGTATTGAAGGGCCCCAGTATGCCACCTCCTGCCTTCAATGCCTTCCCCTGGCATGAGTGTGCAAAATGTGCACGTTCTCATGTGGCCCTCTCTTCACTCTCGTTTCTCCGCAATCTGACAATTAACCCATCTGAATCTATCCAGCTCCTACTAATTACTCATCACGGCTGCCCATCAGAATCTTTTGGGGAAATAAAAAAAAAATTCTGATGCCCAGGATTATCCCAGAATCTTTGGGAGTAAGATCCAGGCATCAGGATTTTAAATCAATCAATTTGTTAAAAAACCAGGATTGAGAACCTGATTTAGGTCTTTACGGCCCTTGCTTGATATTAGGCAGCCTCCCCCTGCTTCCCAAAGCTCCTCTAGCTTCCCTGCCCACAGGCATGCCATCTTATTGTGTTGTCTTTTGTTTTTGTTTTTTAGCTGCACCAGGTTTTAATTGTAGTATGTGGGATCTTTAGTTGAGGCATGTGGGATCTAGTTCCCTGACTAGGAATTGGACTCGAGCCCTCTGCATTGGGAGTGTAGAGTCTTAACCACTGGACCACAAGAGAAGTCCTTTTTTTGTTGTGTTTAATGTTCGTTGGTCCTGCTAGAATGTAAACCCAGGACCACATCTGTTTGTCTTCCTTTGTATTTTCAAGGCCTGATCCAAAGGAGAAACTCAGTCAATATTGTCATGAATGTTGAAGGTCATTTCAAGGGTGATGGGAGACTTTCACACTTTCAACTCCATTGCCTCAGTTCAGTTCAGTTCAGTCGCTCAGTCGTGTCCGACTCTTTGCGACCCCATGAATCGCAGCACGCCAGGCCTCCCTGTCCATCACCAACTCCCGGAGTTCACCCAGACTCACGTCCATCAAGTCAGTGATGCCATCCAACCATTTCATCCTCTGTCGTCCCCTTCTCCTCCTGCCCCCAATCCCTCCCAGAATCAGAGTCTTTTCCAATGAGTCAACTCTTTGCATGAGGTGGCCAAAGTACTGGAGTTTCAGCTTTAGCATCATTCCTTCCAAAGAAATCCCAGGGCCGATCACCTTCAGAATCAACTGGTTGGATCTCCTTGCAGTCCAAGGGACTCTCAAGATTCTTCTCCAACACCACAGTTCAAAAGCATCAATTCTTCGGCGCTCAGCCTTCTTTACAGTCCAACTATCACAGACCACAGGAAAAACCATAGCCTTGACTAGACGAACATTTGTTGGCAAAGTACTGTCTCTGCTTTTGAATATGCTATCTAGGTTGGTCATAACTTTCCTTCCAAGGAGTAAGCGTCTTTTAATTTCATGGCTGCAGTCACCATCAGCCGTGATTTTGGAGCCCAAAAAAATAAAGTCTGACACTGTTTCCCCATCTATTTCCCATGAAGTGATGGGACCGGATGCCATGATCTTCGTTTTCTGAATGTTGAGCTTTAAGCCAGCTTTTTCACTCTCCACTTTCACTTTCATCAAAAGGCTTTTTAGTTCCTCTTCACTTTCTGCCATAAGGGTGGTGTCATCTGCATATCTGAGGTTATTGATATTTCTCCCAGCAATCTTGATTCCAGCTTGTGCTTCTTCCAGCCCAGCGTTTCTCATGATGTACTCTGCATATAAGTTAAATAAGCAGGGTGACAATACACAGCCTTGACGTACTCCTTTTCCTATTTGGAGCCAGTCTGTTGTTCCATGTCCAGTTCTAACTGTTGCTTCCTGACCTGCATACAAATTTCTCAAGAGGCAGATCAGGTGGTCTGGTATTCCCATCCTTGCTGCTGCTAAGTCACTTCAGTGGTGTCTGACTCTGTGTGACCCCATAGATGGCAGCCCACCAGGCTTCCCCGTCCCTGGGATTCTCCAGGCAAGAACACTGGAGTGGGTTGCCATTTCCTTCTCCAATGCATGAAAGTGAAAAGTGAAAGTGAAGTCGCTCAGTCGTGTCCAACTCTAGCGACCCCACGGACTGCAGCCTACCAGGCTTTTCCGTCCATGGGATCTTCCAGGCAAAAGTACTGGAGTGGGGTGCCATTGCCTTCTCCAATTCCCATCCCTAAACAAAGTCAATTCATGCCCCTCTCCCAAACAAAACAAAGCAACAGCTAACAGAATCCTCCTTTTACTTATTCACCAATGGCCTGCAGTAATGATTCATTCCTTTGGCTTAAACTCCTTGTCTCATTAAAATGCAATACAACTCCCAAATAAACCACCTTTATGGAATTAGTCATTACACTTTACCCTAAATGATTTCATCAGCTCTTCATAGAAGAGAAAGGAGAAGGATAAGCATTTATTGAGTGCATCCTATGCACCAGACATTTTACATACATTGTGGCTCATTAATAGAGTTAAATGAGCTTAGCTCTGAAAATACCCAAAGATCAGAGAGGTTAAGGAATTAGTCCAAGGTAACGGAGCCGGTAAATTGAGAAACCAGATTTAAACTGATATCTAAACCCCTGCTCTCAACAACAGCCTGAGTTTGGAGAGGAGGAAAAAGCACAGAAGGAAGGGATGGAAAGGACACAGAGAAGCCAGAAGACCCGCTTCATCTTCTGCATTTGACCCAGGACAGCCGGAGGCTGGCCCTGGGAAGGAGTGTTATTGGAAACACCATCCTTCCGGGTGCTCCTCCTCCTGTCTCTCACATTTCATGTCCAATCTGTCAGCAGATCCTGTGATTCTGCCTTCAAAATCCCTCAGTACTCTGATCCCTCCACAGAAGCTTCACCGGCTGCCCCCTAGCCTCGCATCTCTAGCCTGGATCTCTGCAAGTAACTAACTTCCTTCCATTTTCCCTGCTTCGGCCTTGTATCCCTCTGCCTGCAAGGTCAGATAGCTCCACCTCTGCTCAAACCCTTCATGACAAGTTCTTCTTCCCCAACCAGCCACTGTCCCTTGGGCCTCCTTTACATTTCAAGCCCCTCCCTCAGCCCCAGCCTTCCGTCCCCACTGCTGCTTCTCAGATGCCCAGCACCTGCTTCTCTCTGCCCCGAGGGCCCACCCCACATGCCCCTTCCTGGCCTCCTTCAGGTGCCAGCCCCCTCAGTGGGCCTCCCTTCAGCTCCCAGCTTCCTGGAACAGCCTCACTCCTTTCCTGCTTTATTCATCCCGGAGCACGAATCACCATCTGATAGAGCACACACACTTCACTCATTTGTTGACTCATTTGTTGACTCATTTCTCTCTCCAGAATGCACTCTGCTCCAAGGCAGGGACTCCCGTCTGCCTTGGTCTTTGATGTATCCTCAGCATCTAGAACCACACCTGGCATATAGTAGGTGCTCAATAAATGTCTGTTGAGTGAATGAAGGACTATGAGAAAATGGGTGATGTTCTACTTTGAGAGACACCATCAGTCTTCACAGATGTGCTGTCTCAAAGTCCAGAGTGTGACATTCAGGCTATAATATGCATTGCTATGGGGTCTCGTGGAAGTAAGCCAAAATAAATGAAAAATCACATAAACAGCCCAATGCTATTACCAGGAAGAAGTCTAAGGACTTACTGTGTGCACTGACAGGTAGAGGCTTGGTCAATATTTGTTGAATGAGTGGAGAGGAAAACATAAGGTTTCTCATCAAACACATGTGAACCAAAGAAGAGAGTCTCTGGTGGTTAAAAAGGCCAAATTTTGTTTTATTACGCACAGTTTAGGCTTTGGCTAAGTGGAGGCACAGGAAGTACTAATTATTTTGATTATACAAACATTGTAATGGGCAGTGTATTGAAGTAGAAAATGCATGGCTTGGGATTGAAGAACCTCAGGGAACCCTGGCTCCTGCTTGGAGGATATGGCATCTCTGGGTTACTCAGGATCTTCTTGCATCAGTGGGTGATACAGACCTGATAGGTTGTTTTAAAACTTCTGTCACCACTTTCAAAGTCCCTCCTCTCCCTCCAAGTCAGGAGATTTTTTCCTATCAAATTCTTGGGTCCCACTCCAGTCCCAGTGAATCAGACCCTGGGGGGTTGCAGGCTGTGCAGCCAGGAACCTGCATTTTAAACAAACATTCATGCTGCTGAAAGACTGGCTAAAATCTCACTCCTCTGAGTGGTCCCTGGACCACATCAGCATCATTGTAGCGTGTTAGAAATGCAGTGTCTCAGGCCTCACCCCTGACCTTGTCCACAAGATTCCCAGAGCGACCCCCACTTTGAAAAGCACTGCTGTATCACGCTTGATTGATTTGCCTTTCAGATCCCTCCTGCCCTTCTCTCCAACCTCCTAAAGGATCCTCCCAAAAAACTTCTAGCTCAGGAATCAGCGTTTCATTTCATGAGAAGATAAAGACTCAAGATGCCAAGGTCTGCCTGATGGAAGCTTCAGGGGGAGGAGGTTTCCACGGGTGGATCACAGCAAACCTCCTGCCAGTAAGTGTTGCTTGGTGAGCGAAGGGGGACCAAGAGGGCAGAACAGGACTGAGTAGATAAAGAGAAGGAAGAGGCCGCTCTTGAAGGAGAAGCAGGAGGGAAAGAGGGACCTGGTGCAGAAGCGGGGTCATGTTGCCGCTGCAGGGAGCTTGGCTTCCCAGGTAGACAGTTTGGGGAGGTTTGTTCTGTTACCCCATGGACTTAACCAGGATTTAACCCTGGTATCTGGAGAATTTGTTAAAATGACCTCTCAAGGAACTAATCACATTTCTTCATATGTATTTTTATACTTATATATTTTATATATGTATATATGCTTTGATACTGTAAAGTTTGGTTTCTGTTTAAGACATAAGAGAACCACAACTAAAAAGCTAAATATAAAGTCGTCAAATAGATAGAGACCACACACAACAAAAATGTCATCTTTCAGTAAAAAAAAAAAAAAAAATTTTTAGCAACCAACATGGGAAACTATTTCCAATATATCTGTAGACAGAGGACCACCTCTGTAATGGAGAGTAAAATTAAAATACTGTTGGCTTTATAGAACCAACTGAAGATGCTTTCAGTGCCGGAGTCAACATTACTTATGGACATTGAGTCCCTTATTTATGGACATTGAGTTCAGTACAGCAGGAGTACTGAAGTGAGGACCCTGAAGTAAAAGTGAAAAACTCTCCTGCAAAATGAATAGCAAGCCCCTATCTTCCCTGTAGTTTGTCTTCTGCGGGAGCCTAGAAATTTAGGTATTACATTTGTATACAGCAAGACACACCTCTCTTGGGGTGGTCTAGGAAAGTCCCTTTGTTTCTCTTCCCTTCATGTTGATCCTCTGTCCTCTTCCCTAAAGCCTGCAGGAGTCAGTTTTAGTCAATCAGGCAACCCGAAACCCCAATACCCCCCACAGCGACCCTGAGACAGCCACAGGGCGAATCAAGGCTCCCCTGCCCAGCCTGGGTGGAGGGGTGGGGGGGGCGAGGGTTACCTGGGAGGGGTTACCTGACCTTCGTGTTCACATTACCTGCCAGGTACTCGATGACGGCGGCCATGTAGACAGGAGCACCCACGCTGATCCGGTACTTGAACGTCCCTTTCTTCAGGTACCGCATCAGCCTGCCCACCGGGAAGATGACCCCGGCCCTGGCTGAACGCGACAGCTTGGACATTTTCTTCTTCCCGCTCCGGCCCGACATCTTGCCTTAGTTTCCTTCACAGCTTGCTTTACACGGTGGCCTCCGGGCACTGACTCAATGCTGGAAAGGAAAGATGGCAGGGTGAGGAAGGGCGACTGGCCGATGGCTTGAGAACTGTGGTGCAGCCCCAGGGCACCTGCGACCCACCTAATAGCCCCGGGGAGGTAGCTGAGACCTGGCTGCCACTGCAGGGAGCTGCAGATGGGGAGCTGGGTGTCGGCACGCCCACCCACAAACAACTCCCCATCCCACCCAGCCAGCCCAGCCTCCGTAGGAGAGGCCACAGAAACTCAGGAGAGGGATACCCGGTGGTCAGTCTCCAAGGAAATCCACTTCATGATCTCCAGAACCTATGAATTGGCTACTCAAGCATGTATCTGAGGATACTTTTTAAGTTGACCTGGCTTTATACTCAGAAATGTCTTTTCATAAGTAGGCTTCCCTGGTGGTTCAGATGGTAAAGAATCTGCCTGCAGTGTAGGAGACACGTGTTCTGCCCCTGGGTCGGGAAGATCCCCTGGAGAAGGAAATGGCAACCCACTCCAGTATTCTTGCCTGGAGAATCCCATGGATGGAGGAGCCTAGCGGGTTACAGTCCATGGGGTTGCAAAGAGGTGGACACGACCGAGCAACTATCACTCACTCGTGTGGCCAAAGACACTTTGGAGATGTGATTAAGTGGGAGAGGTGATCCTGGATTATCTGGGTGGGTCTAATGTAATTGCAAGGGTCTTTCTAAGAAGGGAGGGAGATGAGAGGAGCAACAGGCTGACAGCAGGAAATGGATTCTCCCCTCAGAGCATCCCAAAGGAACCAGCCCTGCTGACATCTTCATTTTAGCCCACTGGAAATGATTTTGGGACTCCCCTGGTGGTCCACTGGATAAGAATCCGCCTGTCAATGCAGGGGCTACAGGTTTGCTCCCTGGTCTGGGAAGATCCCACATGCAGAGGAGCAACTAAGCCCATGCGCCACAACTACTGAGCCCATGAGCCTAGAACTAGCGCTTCGAAACCTGAGAGGCCACCGCAATGAGAAGCCCACTCACTCAAACTACAGAGTAGCCCCTGCTCACGGCAACTGGAGAAAGCCCATGTGCAACAATGAAGCCCCAGCATAGCCAAAGAAATAGTAAAATTAAGTTTAAGAAAGAAAATGATTTTAGACTTCTGACTTCTAGAACTGTAAGAGAATAAATTTGTATTGTTCAAAGCCACTAAATTTGGGGGATAACTTGTTACAACAGCAACAAGCAAACCAATATGGTTCCTCTTTGCCCTGATTTGCTTCTGCCTCTTGTTAATAAATAGTACAAAGTTAATATGGCTATGCCTATCGTAATGGTTAGCTTTGACCCACAACTCAGAGCTGATGTGCCCCTTTTGGACGGAAACACTTCTCTAAATTCTCTAGTAATGTAGCATCCTTGCAAACAGAAATATGCCAGAAGAGGCAGTTTTATTGAATATGCTAATGCAGAGTAACAAGCAAATGAAAAACCACAGTGCAACTCAGACTCTTGCTCTTTGGAATGGGGAACCCAGGGTGATTTGGGGGAGGAACTTCAGAATCAGCACAAAGAGGTGACTTCAGTACAATGCATGGAGAGATATGTATATGATTCATTGTCATTTCAGGAAGCTATCTTTAGTGCAAAGATGAAAAATAATTATATACTTCTGAAGAAGCCTTTGTAAGGCTAAAACTAATTCAGAGAATTGTAATAGAGCTTAACCTGTTGGTGGAGAGAGTATGATAACCAAAAAAAAGGAATATAGGCTAGAATAAGTAAAAGCAAATTACAAACAAGAAGGACCAAAGAAAAGGAAACAAAAGTTTTCTAGGAAAAATGTTAGTGAATCAAACCTCTCTCGCCCAAGGGCAACATTATTTTCAGTGGCCGTTTTCTTTGGGGATGGAAAATGAGAAGGTCAAAAATAAAACTGGTTCTACCTGTTGAGGCAACACAAATTTTGGCTCGGTCGGCTAGCCAACAGCCAAGATGTTAATGAAAGTAAAAAAAAAAAAATGACAGAAGAAAGTGCTAGATAGCTCTCAGAACCTTCCTGCCACCGCGTTCGGACCTCGCTGCTTCAGCCTCCGGGTCCCGTTCCATCTTTCCACCCTGCGACTAGCCGCAGAGAAAAACTAATTCCATATTATTTTTTTGCCCCATACACACTTTGAGGCGAGCAAAAAGATTAGAATAAATTTTAACAATGAGGGAAATCGTGCACATCCAGGCGGGTCAGTGTGGCAATCAGATCGGTGCCAAGTTCTGGGAGGTGATCAGTGATGAACATGGCATCGACCCCACCAGCACCTATCATGGGGACAGCGACCTACAACTGGACCGCATCTCCGTGTACTACAATGAAGCCACAGGTGGCAAATATGTCCCTCGTGCTATCTTGGTGGATCTAGAACCCGGAACCATGGACTCTGTTCGCTCAGGTCCTTTTGGTCAGACCTTCAGACCAGACAACTTTGTTTTTGGTCAGTCCGGTGCAGGCAACAACTGGGCCAAGGGCCACTATACAGAGGGAGCCGAGCTGGTTGACTCAGTCCTGGATGTGGTTCGGAAGGAGGCCGAGAGCTGTGACTGCTTGCAGGGCTTCCAGCTGACCCACTCGCTGGGTGGGGGCACTGGCTCCGGAATGGGCACCTTGCTCATCAGCAAGATCCGTGAAGAGTATCCTGACCGCATCATGAACACCTTCAGCGTGGTGCCCTCACCCAAAGTTTCCGACACTGTGGTTGAGCCCTACAACGCCACCCTCTCCATCCATCAGCCGGTGGAGAACACTGATGAAACCTACTGCATTGACAATGAGGCCCTTTACGACATATGTTTCCGCACCCTCAAGCTGACCAGGCCAACCTACGGAGACCTGAACCACCTCGTCTCGGCCACCATGAGTGGAGTCATCACTTGCCTCCGCTTCCCTGGCCAGCTCAACGCTGACCTCCGCAAGCTGGCCGTCAACATGGTGCCCTTCCCACGCCTCCACTTCTTCATGCCTGGCTTTGCCCCTCTAACCAGCCGTGGCAGCCAGCAGTATCGGGCCCTCACTGTCCCTGAGCTCACCCAGCAGGTCTTCGATGCCAAGAACATGATGGCTGCCTGTGACCCCCGCCATGGCCAGTACCTCACCGTGGCTGCTGTGTTCCGTGGGTGGATGTCCATGAAGGAGGTAGATGAGCAGATGCTCAACGTGCAGAATAAGAACAGCAGCTACTTCGTGGAATGGATCCCCAACAATGTCAAGACAGCTGTTTGCGACATCCCACCCCGTGGTCTGAAGATGGCAGTCACCTTCATTGGCAACAGCACGGCCATCCAGGAGCTGTTCAAGCGCATCTCAGAGCAGTTCACGGCCATGTTCCGCCGGAAGGCTTTCCTCCACGGTACACAGGTGAGGGCATGGACGAGATGGAGTTCACTGAGGCTGAGAGCAACATGAACGACCTCGTCTCCGAGTACCAGCAGTACCAGGATGCCACCACAGAAGAGGAAGAGGATTTCGGTGGGGAGGCCGAAGAGGAGGCCTAAGGCCAAGTCCCTATCACCTTAGGCTTCTCAATCCCCTCAGCCTTCTTCCTCAACGACCCCTTTCCTCTCCCTCAGAATTTGCATTTTCTGCATCTATCTTGTTTTTCTTTTTTGGGGGGGATTCTAGAACAGTGCCTGGCACATAATAGGCGCTCAATAAATATTTGTTGTTTGTTGAATGTCTCTTCTCTCTTTCCACTCTTGGGGAGCCTAGATTTTCTGCATTCTGGGTAACCCTGTCATTTTCCTTCTGGTGCCCACTCCTCCCATCTGTCCAGTTAACATTTCCCTCTCTGTTTTCGAGATAGCTCTCCAAGAGGCTGGGTTTCCTCAAATCTCATTTAGAACCGTGTGCTGAAAACCTGGATTGGTGACTGCCATCCTACGCCAGTGTGCTGGCCCAGGGGAAGGAAACTGAGCAAGTAGAAGTCCCTACCAGAAAGGGTTGGGTTTGGAGAGGGGCATCCAGGGTACTGAAGTCCCAGGTGCCAGGTATCTCCCTGCTCCTCTCAGCTTGTGCAGAGGTGTTGACAGTATTATCTTCATTTTCAATCTCCTTCCAAGCTCTGTCCTGAGCTATTACCTTTGCAAGTTTCTGGCCCCTGCCCTATCAAGTGGGAATCCCTTCCTCTTCCACTTTATCTCCTTCATAATAACGTTGAATTCCCTCCTTTCTCCTGTTTGAGAAAGGGGGTCAAGAGAAGCAAGAGATAGCCTTGGTCTCTAAGTCTCCAGAAAGCCCTCCCCACCCCATCTTTTCTTATCAAAAAAAAATAAATAAATATCAGCCCCTTCTGTACCTACATGGAAAGGTATGTGCTGCCACCTAAACGTCATTCCCCAGACAGGGGACAGAACACCTTCCATCTTTTGGCAAACATCTCATCTCTCCTGCTACTGCTTCCCCACTTCCTGATTTTGTCCTATTCTACACTTCAGATTTCTATTGTGTTGAACTTGCTGCTTTTTTTCATATTGAAAAGATGACATTGCCCCAAGAGCCAAAAATAAATGGGAACCGAAAAGAAAAAAAAAAAAAAGAAAGTGCTAGATAAATAAACCCATGACTAATATGAAAGATACAGAACTGGGATTTATTTAATCCAGATGGAAGACTGAACATGGAGTTCAATTTTCTAAAGTATCTGATTACTCTGTATGACTGAGGATTTTTATATAAAAACTATGGAGTTAGCAACAAACCCCATTCTCAGCACCCTCTTATCTCAGAGGTAAATGATGTACATTAGAGGCATCTTTACTACATACTTTACATACATTCTTTTTGTATGTTCTTATGTACTTACTGCACTCCTATTTTATGTCATTTTGCCACCGAGAGATGTAGGTATTCATCAAAGTTAAGTACGAGAAAGATGAGCAAATAGCCTAAGAACTTTACCTCTTTCCCAGTAAGGCACAAGGATAAGACAGCATGAATGTTTTTAGAACTTCCACCTTTCTGTGCGTTTGCTGCAAACTCTCACAAATCCACTTAGAGCTGTCCTCTCTGTGATGGAGCAAGTAGCTTCGTATTAGGACTATGACCATCAACTCATATTAAAGCAACTTAGGTCAGGCATTAGTAAGTGTATGAAGCACCTACTGGTCAGCACGGTCCTGGGGGACAGGGAACACTCCAAACAATGTTTAACAGTTGCTGTTCTCAGGGACAGCTTCGCAGCACATGCTGGCTAGCCCCTGGTGACATTCAGAATGGGGGTGGCCCCTGGTGTAGTGGAAAGAGCCGGGACCAGGCAGGAGTCCCTGGGTGTGGCCCCACTTCTGCATGACCAGCTATGGGAGCTCTATGTATTATTTGTGTGGGCCTCCTCTGTAAAACCAGGAGGTGACTAATTGATCCTGAAGGTCTCTCTGATCTTAAACATTCCAATCTTTGGAAATGCACTTCCCAGTGGCTCTGGAAAAGAAGCATAGTCTCTTTAAGAAATGAGTTCTGAAGAGTTAAAACCCTGTGCAGGTGCAATAAAGATGTGTTAGTGTTGGTAACTCCACTAAACCAATTATGTGCTTTTTCCAGTTACCGGTAAGTTGGGGGAGGGGGAGGATTAGTAGGTGTGGTTGTCAAGGAAACCACCTGAGAAGCCCATCACAGGATGGATATACTCTATGGCTACAGTACAACGTGCTGGATAGTCATGATCTCTCTGACAGAGAGCAAAACCCACGGAGCACAAATGCCACAAAGGGCAGGATCCCTTCATCCCCCCATGCCCAGGACATTTTCTCAAATGGAAACAGACAAGGAATGACTAGGTGTGCGTGATAAAGCCACCCAGGGGCTCTCCCAGAATCAGCCAAGTGAAGTCACAAATTGCCCTACAAGTTGGAAATGAGGACTGGCGGTAGAAGAGAAATAGGAGACTTTAGGGAATTGATGCCTAACACATTCATGAATACAAAATAGCCAAGAAAGGAAAACAAGGGTTAGATCAAACAAAGTAATGTACGAACTGAACACTATAAAATGTAGGGATCACCCCAAACATTGCACTTTGTATCGAGAATTTCTTCCTTTGACTTCCAGACATGGCAACCCACTCCAGTATTCTTGCCTGAAGAACCTCATGGACAGAGAAGCCTGGTGGCTACAGTCCATGGGGTCGCAAAACAGGACACGACTTGGTGACTAAACAACAAAAGGGCCTTAGAGCTAGGGATGCAGCACTATTTTAAGTCTAAATGTGAGGCTGACCGTTGCATGTGCTTTAGTAGGACTGGAGAGTCTTTGTGTCTGTGGACCTGTCTTTTTGATAGGAAACCAGTGACCAAAACCAGTCGCCGTGGCCAGGCACAATAATAATCATTTGCATGAACCACAAGTCTCACTACAGGAGGTCCTGATCAGGAGACTGATATATTCTGCCAACCTCCCAGAAACCCTCACGCTGGAACCTATCTTGGCTGAGAGATGCCCGGGCCACTAGGAAGAACCCTGAGTCAGACCAAGTATGGGCACAGGCAAGATGGCTAGCCAGAGTCAACCCAAAAACCCCACCACCACCATCAAAAACCCGAGACAGTGCGCCATGTGCAGAGCAGTTCTCCTGGGTTCCCTTACCCTGCTGCTCTCCACCCCCTTCCCAATAAAGTCTTTTGTTTCGTCAGTAGTTGTGTCTCCTTGGACAATTCATTTCCAAGGGTTAGACGAGAGCCCACTCTCGGACCCTGGAAGGGGTCTCCCTCCGGTTGCATGTGCAGACATTGCGCTGAGTTTAAGCAGCCTAACTCCTGGCCTCGAGGGCTGGGAGGCCCCTGCACAGTGAAAGAATCAGACCACGTCCAGGAATCCTTCGGGGAAGCAGACAGCAGGCTCACGGGAGCTAATAGGTCACACCTGCTGGGACCCATAGATGGAAGGAAGGGTAGAACCTCCTCAGCCCACTTGAGAGAAGACCCTACTTTCCAAATCCCCCTTTGCCCCCCAGCCTGCGCTGGACTCTGCCTGAAGTGGTGAGAAAAGATAACCTTTAACTTTCTTCTTTTCCAGACCACCCCTGACTCTATGCAGGCTTGGTAATACAGGAGTTAAAAAACTTGAATGCAGGTTTCCCTACTCTTGTGAATATGAAATCTCTGTGGAGGGGCACTCCTGGAAAGAGAAAAGAACTGGGCAATGTGAAACTTGTTTCACTAGACTAATAATTAAATGTTTACATTTACTTACCTTCTCGAAAAAAAGTTCTGTTCTAATTAGGCAGAGCTTAAGGACTATAGTGTGATGTTTGTTTATAGGACTGAAGAAGGAAGATGGCTGGATGAAGCTCTTCCAGTGGTTATACACACTACGCGGGGGACGAGAGGAATGGGAAAGCAGACCAGATACAAGCCAGATCCGCAACATACCTGTCCTTCCACATCTGGAAGACTAAGGTACGACTACTGTATAAAGTCTCATAATGACTTGCAAAGTGAACAGAAGAGTTGTAAGCATGTTAAGTTGAGGGAGGGCAGGAAAATAAAACTCAGGGAAGAGGCAGGGAAAATGAGTGTTGCCTGCTCACTGGCTTTCACCTCTGGGAGCACAGCGGTTGGGAGGACACCACTGGTTTTGTATGTGCTGTGGAAGAGGGCACATCAGACTCTGTTGTTTTAGGATTTATTTTTATGTTTGGGTTTTAAGTCCATAAGAACATGGGTTAGACTTTACGGGTATCACCAGGGACTTCCCTGGTGGCTCAGACGGTAAAAAGTATCTGCCTACAATGCGGGAGACCTGGGTTTGATCCCTGGGTTGGGAACATCCCCTGGAGAAGGAAATAGCAGCCCTGGACTCCAGTATTGTTGCCTGGAAAATCCCATGGACAGAGGAGCCTGGCAGGCTGCAGTCCATGGGGTCGCAAAGAGTCGGACAAGACTAAGCGACTGCACTTTTCATTTTACAGGTATCACAAGGGTAAATATTCAATTGCAGCACTGACTCAGCCATGGGCAATAAAAATCACACCAGCCTATTTAAATAACTATTGTATTTCATTGATTTTATGATGCACTCAAATTTTTTTTTAATCTCTAGAAATCAGTATGCATCTTACAATCTATGAGATCATAGATTCAATGAAAGTATTTATGGAGCACTTATTATTGAACAAGAAACTACATTAGATAGCTGTAAAATACACATGGCCTTTGTCCTCAAATATTTTCCAATGAAGTTGCATGACAGATCATAATGAAGTTTTAAAGATGCTAGAGCCACGGTTCCCAAACTGTGTGCCAAGGGACCCTGGGACAAAACAGCAAATGTTTAAGCTTTCAAGTGGACTACGGGATAGTCAACCTCTGGTTGTCTCCACAACCACCAGCTTATTGTGGGTCCACCGGTGGTCTAGGATAGATTGTACTAGCTTCCTTTTGGTGACTCCATATCTTTGCAAAGCTGAGTTACTGGCTGTTGTGATTAAAAGCAAGTGCGGGGTGAAAATGAATGTGAATGAGAATGGAGTGTTCAATCTGATTCCAAGGTGGGAGAAATCATGTCGTGTCCAATAGGTGTACACACCCTGTTTCTAACTTATCCCTGGTTATTTAAGAATGGGATGCAATTGTTCTCCTAATTCATGTGTTATTATTTTTTCAAATGGCTACTAAATTGTTAGGACAGAAATACTTATTAAGTTGTTGAGACCGAACCACTTAATAAATGGAACGGAAGGCTTTTCTTCTGGGTTCTGTGAAAAAAAAAAAATGGCCGAGACCCTAAATTCTCTGTGAGCTTATATAAGCTGAAACATATAATTAGGACTTGCTCAGGGTCTCCCTAAAGCAGGGAAAACAAGAAAGTTACATAAGTTATTTAAAATTTTTGAATTTATCTTTAAATTTAATACTTGCACACAACAGTAAAATAAAGTGAAAAGGTAAAGAAGTTTATCATTTTATTTCCACCACTGATTGCATTGAAAACTTTAAATAATATGTTTCAATCCCCATTACTGACTCCATCAACTTTAGGGCTTCCCTGACAGCTCAGTTGGTAAAGAAACGGCTGCAACGCAGGAGACTCCAGTTCGATTCCTGTGTTGGAAGATCTGCTTGAGAAGGGATAGGGTACCCATTCCAGTATTGCTGGGCTTCCCTTGTGGCTCAGCTGGTAAAGAATCCGCCTGCAATGTGGGAGACCTGGGTTTGATCCCTGGGTTGAAAGATCCCCTGGGGAAGGGAAAGGCTACCCACTCCAGTATTCTGGCCTGGAGAATTCCATGGACTGTATAGTCCATGGGGTCGCAAAGAGTTGAACACGACTGAGCAACTTTCACACACACAACTTTAGATACTGATTCCTGAGCCTTCGCCATGTAAAATGAGGATGTGCGGGCCCCAATCTTTCCTTGGTCCTCACCTCCCGACTTCACTTCCTTATTTCCACCTCTCTCTTCTGTATTTTCCACTATCCTGAATTACAACATGTGCCTAGGTGAAATTTTAAAAATAAATGCCCATGAATAGCATTTACATGAAGGCTTTGTAAACATCGTTCCCATCAGACCTGAGTGGGATGCTGGCATCCCACTTCCTTCTCTGTGGTCCAACGCTAGGACACTCCACACACACACCCAAGTTACTATGGGCATACCTCAGAGATATTGTAGGTGTAGCTCCAGAAAAACCCCAGAAAGTGAGCCACACGAATTTTTTGGCTTCCCAGCACATAAAAAAGTTATGTTTTCACGTCACTGTGGTCTATTAAGCATGCAATAGCAGTATGTCTTGGGCTTCCCTGTTGGCTCAGACAGTAAAAAATCATCTGCCTGCAATGTGGGAGACCTGGGTTCGATCCCTGGGTTGGGAAGATCCCCTGGAGGAAGGCATGGCAACCCACTCCAGGATTCTTGCCTGGAGAATCCCCATGGACAGAGGAGCCTGGCGGGCTACAGTCCACGGGGTCACAAAGAGTCGGACCCAACAGAGTGACCAAGCACACAGCACCAGCAGTATGTTTAAAAATATGTACATACCTTAATTAAAAAATAATTTACTGCTAAAAAGATGCCAAAAACAGCTACAACAGAAACATCCAAGGTCATTGATCACAAATCACTGTAACAAAAATAATAATCACGAAAACGTTGGAAATACTGTGAGAATTACCACAATGTGACAGACACATCAAGTTAGTCAATGGGTCGCCACAAAATTTCAATTTGTAAAAAACTGCAATATTTGTGAAGCACAATAAAATGAAGTATTTGTGTAATTACAGTTGATCCTTGTTATGTACAGTAGTCCTTTTTAAAAAAAAAAAAAACAAAAAAAACCTTTATTTTATATTGAGTATAGCCAGTTAACAATGTTGATTGTTTCAGGTGGACAGCAAAGGGACTCAGCCATACATACACATGTACCCATCCTCCCCCAAACTCCCCTCCCATCCAGGCTGCCACATAACATTGAGCAGAGTTCCATGTGCTATAACGTGTTCTATACAGTAGGTAGGACACTGCATTAGTGAGTGGTGAACAACTGTTCTGGGGAAACAGGGTTGGGCTGCTGTGAGCCTCTGATCACATTTTCATCAACGGATCAATACACAGCCTTGTCTGATGTATGTTTCTGTTCAAAGACACCTTATGTAATATGAATTGTTGATTCACTAACACTGAACTCATGGCCAGCATCAATAACTCTTGCTTGAACAGAGCTTATCTAACACACATATTTTCTACATAAGGCACATCTCAGCCTCCATGCCCTTAGGAACACTAGACATCACTTGAAGACTACGCTTGGGGGTCATTTTGAACAGTGAGGTTACTAACAGAAAGCACAAAACTGAAAAACATGGCACTAAATAGACCACGATGAAGACTCATGTACAAGGCAGAAGATGAAACAAGAAGGCAGAGTGTGGCCTTGTTTGATCTCAGCTGGGAAGGTGTGCAGTGGATGGGGCAGCTTTTTCTGCTCTGTGCATGTCTTTGAATGACTGCAAAAGTGCCACAAGTATTGATTTTTGGCTTACCAATAAATTTCAGTGAGTGGGCAAGTTAGCATATATGGAATCCATGAACAATGAGGGTTGACTGTACTTATCTTTGCTCTTGTTGACAGAAGAGAAATGTGCCTTGGGAGTTCCCTGGTGGCCTAGTGGTTAGGACTCCGGGCTTTCGCTGCGATTGACTAGTGCTCTCATGCTCAGTCGTGTCTGACTCTTTGTGATCCTACGGACTGTGGCCCACCAGGCTCCTCTGTCCATGGGATTTTCCAGGCAAGAATACCAGAGTGGGTTGCCATTTCCTCCTCCAGGGGATCGTCCCGACCCAGGGATCGAACCTGCGTCCCCTGCATTGCAGATGGATTCTTTACCGCTGAGCCCTTGGGGAAGCCTTCACTGCAGGGGGTTTGGGTTTGATCCCTGGTTGGGGCATCACCCAGCTTCTAGGTCACACTGTTGTTTGCAGGGGGCACTTTTCCCCCAGAGACATTGTTCCTGGAGCCCTCTGCCCTGGGCTCCAGTGTGGAGTGGTTGTTCTACCCAGTGGTCATCCTGGGGCTGTCTTCCCAGCTCATCCTGGATGCCATGACTTCCTCCTTATTGGCATTCCCCCTTGTTTTCCTTTTATCTGCCTCATATTGCTCTTCAGGGACAGTGCTGCGAGGTAAACTTTTTCTTACACAAATGAAATTGTCCTTATTGAGTGATCTTTGAATTATTATTTGGTGGAGTTTCTAGCATCAAAGTCATTTTGCTTCAACGTTTTGAAGCCATTGAGCCATCATTTTTGTTTCATTCAGTTTTATAGAGAAGTTTGGTAGACCCCAATCCCCCAAGCTTTTACATTTTCTCTGCGTGTTCTAAAATTTTACAAGGATGTGTCCAGGTGTCAGCACTTGATGATAAGCCTGTTCAATCTGAAAATTTTTCAAAACTCCTGGAATTTTTTCCTGTTATGTATTTGATTATTTCCCCCATCTCTTTTATTTCTTCCACTTCTCCCTTTACCTGTCTCTTAATGGGATGTCTGTAAACCAGGTCGTGGATCTCCCAGATTGCTCCCCCAAGTCTCAACCTTTTCCTTCTGATTCTTAGGCTTTTAAATTTCTCTCCTCACTCCTTTTCTTCCCATGCAGGATCTTAGTTCCCTCTAGGGAATCGAACCCATGTCCCCTGCAGGAAGTGTGGAGTCCTAACCACTGGGCTGCTGGTCCCCATCTTTTTAATTTTGGTAATCATATTGCTAATTTCTGAGCATTCTTTTGTTCTTTGATTGTTCCTTTTTCATAGCATCTTGTTTTTTTTTTTTTTATGAATGCACCATGTCTTCCAATCTCCCTGAAACTAGCTGGGGTGTGTTTACATCATCTTCTTTCTCTAAATTATTTAATAATTTAGACTCAGTTCATTTCAGTCGCTCAGTTGTGTCCGATTCTTTGCAACCCTATAGACTGTGCACGTCAGGCTTTCCTGTCCATCACCAACTCCTGCAGTTTACCCAAACTCATGCCCATTGAGTCGGTGATGCCATCCAACCATCTCATCCTCTGTCGTCCCCTTCTCCTGCCTTCAATCTTTCCCAGCATCACGGTCTTTTAAAACGGGTCAGCTCTTCGCATCAGGTGGCCAAAGTATTGAAGCTTTAGCTTCAGCATCGGTCCTTCCAAGAATATTCAGGACTGATCTCCTTTATGATGGACTGGTTGGATCTCCTTGCAGTCCAAGGGACTCTCAAGAGTCTTCTCCAACACCACAGTTCAAAGCATTGCTTCTTTGGCACTCAGCTTTCTTTATAGTCCAGCTCTCACATCCATACATGACCACTGGAAAAACCATAGCCTTGACTAGACGGACCTTTGTTGGCAAAGTAATGTCTCTACTTTTTAATATGCTGTCTAGGTTGGTCATAACTTTCCTTCCAAGGAGTAAGCGTCTTTTAATTTCATGGCTGCAGTCACCATCTGCAGTGATTTTGGAGCCCCCAAAATAAAGTCTGACACTGTTTCCATGTTTCCCCATCTATTTGCTATGAAGTGATGGGACTGGATGCCATGATCTTCATTTTCTGAATGTTGAGCTTTAAGCCAACTTTTTCACTCTCCTCTTTCACTTTCATCAAGAGACTCTTTAGTTCTTCTTCACTTTCTGCCATAAAGGTGGTGTCATCTGACGTTTTTTGACTCAGTTGTCCCATTTATTTCACCTTTCTTTTTCATGTTGGCTTTCCTACCATGTCTGGTGATCTTTGGGCATGCATTCATATTAAAGAATGAAAGACATGGTTGCTTACTACAGGCAGACAGAAAAGCTTTCCACAGCTATTGTTTGGCAGGCACTGTTCCTGTTTGGGACCTCAGGGTACATGCATGGGGCATGCCAACTAGCAGGCATCATCTTAGGATGCCTGGTTAGGAACTGAGAGCCCTCAAATGCCAGAATGAGAGTTTTACTTGGTGGAGCCATACCCATCCTCCAGATTCTAGATCTGCTCTGCAATTGTTCAGTTTCTTTAGAGAAGAAACCTCAGATTGTCAGTTTGGAGGATAAATGCCAGGTTGACAGAAGCCCTACTAGGAGTAGGGGAGGGAGAGAGACCCATTCACCTAGCTGTTCTGGAGACAGACCTTCAATGACTTTCCATTTTTCATCCTGCCCAACTTCAGGGCAGCTCCCTCCTGTTTTTATTCTTAGCTGTGGCTCTTTCTGTGATGCCATCTACGTTTCTATGTGCTTTCAGTCACAGAAAGAAATTTGCTGAAATCTCCCTCCCATCTGCAGATGACCATCACCAGCCCCCACTGCTTGGTTGCGAAGGGCTTATTTTCTTTGTACGTCTTTTACCATTATTTCTGTGGGCTCCAGAGGAAAAGCTCATGTGCTCTAGGAAAGCTCAGGTGCTCAGAGTCCATCACTTAGGACCGGAAATCAAAATGTCATTTTAATTTAACATCTTAACAAACATCACTTGTGAATTAGCCTAGATATGAGTATACCAGTAAAGAGAAAAAGCTCAAGAGTTTTGTGATTAAGAATGGCATATTGAAAAATTCAGATTTACTTTCATCACCAGGTGAGTCAGTGGAAACTAATTGGTCCTGAGACAACTGAGGAATATAAAATTTCTTATCAAGACATTGTAGGAGACTTCGACTTCCCTAGCAGTCCAGTGGTTAAGACTTTATTTTCTGTCGCAAGGAGCTTGGGTTTGATCCCTGGTCAGGGAGCTCAGATCCCACATGCCTCTCGGCCAAAACCTCAAAACATAAAACAGAAGCAATACTGTAATAACTTCAGCGTGCTAAGTCACTTCAGTCACATTCGACTCTTTTGACCCCATGGATTGTAGTCCACCAGGCTCCTCTGTCCATGGGATGCTCCAGGCAAAAATACTGGAGTGGGTTGCCATGACCTCCTCTAGGGGATCTTCCTAACTCAGGGATTGAATCCGTGTCTCTTATGTCTCCTGCACAGGAAGGCAGGTTCTTTATCAGTAGGGCCACCTGGGAAGGCCAGTAAATTCAGTAAAGATTTTAAAAACTGTCCACATCAAAAAGAAAGATTGTATAAGACTCACTAGTAGAATTAGATTCAGTGTGTCTGTATTTGCATAATTGTAGCATATGGAATTCCTATAAACAATATTTAAAACTATACTGTAATCCCAGATGGGAGGAGTGGAAGGAAAGAAAACATCCTAAGCAAGCATTTGCCCTTATTGAATGAATTGCTCTTGGTGAGAAACAGCAAACTTTACTTAATACACTGACTGCCTTCATGAAAAGATAAAATAATCTGGTTTCTTTAGAACAATGTGTGTGCTGTGTGCTTATTCACTCAGATGTGTCCAACTCTTTGCAACCCTCTGTCCATGGGGATTCTCCAGGCAAGAATACTGGAGTGGGTTGTCATGCCCTTCTTCAGGGGATCTTCCCAACCCAGGGATCGAATTCAGGTCTCCCGCATTGCATTGCGATTCTTTACCAGCTGAGCTCCCAGAGAAGCTCTTTTTAGACCAGTATCTTTCTTAATTTAAATAAGTTCTTTCTCAAGCATAAATAGCTGATCGAGAGTAAACTAAGTTTCATGCCCCAACTTCTTGAAGTTTTTTATTACATACAAACTGATGAGGAACAAGACAAAGTAGCCAACTGGCAAGATGGCCTGTTAGCAGCCGCCAGCAATTCTGATTTAAAGGACCACTTTTTCTGCCTCTGAGCTTCAGCAAACCGTCTTTTAAAAACAGACAGCACTCAGCATTTGAGATTGGCAGCAGTGATTACAGGCGTGTGTCACAGGTGTGGTTTGATTGGGCTGATGAGCCACCTTGACGAAGGATCTAGACTATCAAGATAGTTTATTTCAAATACTCTTTTGAGGTCATTCCCTTCAGAAGTATATAAATCAAAATGCTTTTATACATACATTATTTTAAATCTAGAACTAAGAGGTCTTCTCGCTTTTGAATGATAGAAATAAATTTAAAAACAAACTTCTGTAACGTTTATAATCATGAAATTCATAGTGTCATCCCCTAATGGATTCGTTTTAAAACTGCTGAAATTTATTCAATTTATTCATCTTCAGTTCCCATGATATTTCCCTAATCTGTCGTACTGTGCTTCAGAATATTTTCTATTGTAAATATTTATGAAAAAACAAAGTAGATCCTGCAATAAGCATCTTTACTTTGTCATTTCAAAACTATCCTTTGGGAGAATAAAATGAGATGAAATAAAATTAGGTAGGACATAAGGGAATTCAATGTAAATACATTAACTGTATGTAGAAATATGTTTTTAAAGGGTAGAAAAAAAAATTCCAGTCTCATACCTGATAAAATTCTAACATATTTCAGTGTGTTACCGTAAGTACTGTATTAAAATAATAGTAGTTTATTAGTATTATTTTGTAGCTGTAAAAACCATTTTCAGTAGAGCTAGCTAAATCACTTGCTCTATTACACTTCCATTTATGAACTCCAAGGGCAAATCATTATTGCACAAGTAATACTTTCCAAACCATTTTCTTCCAAGGCCACCTTTAAGTGAATGAGAAGAGTCAATAATTTTATCGTCATATATGTTAAAGCGCATTAACAATTTATAATGTAAAGAGCTATATCAAATGCAATTTCATCAGGATGACACGGATCAAATTAACTAAATTAACCAACCACGAACGTTAGAACCAAGCATTAACCCAATTTATTTAAATTATACTATCGGATTACAAATCAGTCCCGTTTCAGAAAGCATTTCAAGTCATGTCCTGGAATAATCTGGCGGGAAAATCAACTGCCAGCACATTCTTTCTAATTCAGAGGCAGAAGATATGCGGCTGTCTGAGACATTTTAGAAGGGATGGAGAGCAGAGCGTGGGATGGAGCCGATGTGGAGTGGACTTAGGTTATCTGCTGCTACTGTAGTACATGGTGACTTTTCTTTTTAAGATTTTTTTCTGATGTGGACCATTTTTAAAGTAAAAATCTGTTACAACATTGTTTCTGGTTTTTTGGTCATGAGGCATGTGGGATCCTAGCCCCTTAACCAGGGATGGAACCGGCACCCCCTGCATTGGAAGGCAAAGTTTTAACCACTGGATCACCAGGAAGCCCCGAGTCTCATACAATCTCTGGATAAGAAAATTTATATTCCTCAATAATCTCTGGTGACTCTTAAAACATTTTGTATTCATTGCACCAGAGTTAAGGATTTTTTTTCTTCTTCTTTGTTATTAGCCTTCTGTTTCTTTCTAATGTAAATACATTTGGCCACCTATGGTATTAATTAGATGAGAAATGAGTATACATGAATGAATAAAAATACTTTGAATTCTCTTCGATTCTGAGTTAGTAACACATCCCAGAAGAAAATGAACCAGTTTGCCTTCCTGAATCTATTTATTCACAGAAAACATAATAAAAGAAAACCCTTCACTGGGTCCAGCCTGGTTTTGTCTTTTTGCTCTTTTGAGAATTAACAAATCACAACAGTGGGCATGCTACCCTGTTTCCTTAAAATCGAGTAGTTTCAGATTAACAGTGAGGTGTATTGTTATAACAGTGACCTGTCCTCGCAGGGGACTAGCTTTGAATCCAGATGAGCTGCTCAGTGGGAGGGAAGGGGATGTAGCCTCCTTTGGTGGTGGGTGAGTGGACCAGTCCATCAGTGAGTGGGCTGCAGCCCCTTGTGCTGCCTGACCCACCAGGGGCTTCCAGATACATCCAATACTCTTGGGCCACTGAGGATACAGGTGGCGCCACTTGCGGGCTCTCACAGCTACAACAGACTGCATGTTGAGCAGAGGCAGCTGTCCTGGAGCCCCTCCTCCTCCACCCCTCCCTGTGCCTGCCTCTCCCCACCTTGTGTTCCTTATGGTCAGTCCTCAGGCAGTGGCTACCTTGTGGGCAACAGTGGCTGGGGGACTGTTGCTTCGGTTCTATGTTGGTGACAGGCAGTGTTGCTCCCTAGTCAAAGTGGTGAGTGTCCCCCATAGTCTGGGGCCCTGGCAGGTTGTATCACCTGCAACAGTAAGGAGATTGCCAGCCATACGGTGCCATTCTATCTGCGGGTGGAACAAGCTAGACCTCACAGTGTGCATTATGGCGGGGCAATGGAAGGATTCCAGGTCTGCATCGACCAGCTGTGGCCCTCGGGCAAATCAGTTAATTTTTCAGAACCTCTCTTTTGCTCAAACGAAAAACCTTTCAGAATATATATAACACAGAAAGAGGGGGAGTTATGTGGATTGGAATGGGGAAGGCCTGGGAAGCTTGGTGGCTTGGGCCCCACCCTTTGTCTTGGGCCTCCAAGGAACTCTGGGCCTGTGGTACTCCACTGGAGAACCATGGTGCTAGTGGACCTCTGAGGTCCTTTCTGACCTAAAAGTTGCTGCTACTCTAGGAAGGTGCTTAAAATGTCACTTCTTCTGACCCCCCACCCCCATCTGTCACTTTATTCCTAGAAATGGAACAATTGGTAGAATTAAATCATATGCTGGTGATCTTTCCTTTGAAGTCACTATTCCATCACCCATGATAACCACAGAAAAGAAAACGCAGACCTGAAAAACTTGACTGAGTTTTATGGCTTGTTTCTTTTCCACCCCAAGACAATGATCTATACTGTTTATTAAAGAATAGCCAGGGGTGAAAATCCAGTTTAGAAGCAGGGGGCAGTGCTTGAGTGGATGACCACCTTACTGAAATTCTGGAAGGCCGGTTGATTTGGAAGTTTAGCGCTCTGGTGGGGAACCCAGTGAATTATCGTCTGATCTAAAAGTTTATGTGGTATGAGCTACTGGAACTTACCTCTAGTCTACCACCACTATTTACTGTTATGGTTTTGTTGAGCAGTGAAGGCAGCAAAAATACAAGTTACACAGTTCTGTGTATGAACCATTACTGAGGCCAGACCAGTGAACACAGGGCCTGGGTTTTCCCAGAAAGTTTTATTTCATTCTGTTAGACTTTTATCCTGTTGTCATGGAAATAACCACATTTAGGCATCGGAACTGTAAGGACTACTTCTCATATCCAGAAATGATCTTCAAATCTTTGGTCAGACCATGTGTTGCAACTTTGACCTAAACTATACTATTGCTGTACTTAATTCTTGTGGCATCACAGAATCAGCTGAAATAAACATCCCTGTACGAGGCTGGTGGTCCTATGCCTGTTTCCATACACGTTCTGTCAAAGCATGGGAATTTTGACTTGAAATACTTACTCCATTCCAAGTTGAAATTGGCAATGCCAGTCAAATAAATCGGGCAAAGTATGATGGATGGTGAGATGGATAAATGAACAGTAAGGGCTTCAGAGAAACCACCAAATTTATCTTATTTAATACTTCATGACAAAGACAGTTTAAAGTACAGTGTGATGTGGTTCAATCTGATGCTCTTTATCTTTTATTGACACAGTCAGGTAAAATAGTGACATAAAGAAGAGTTTTAACAGAAAATTTGCATACAATAACGTTAAAAAAACTTTAAAACGAACATAATCTGAGAATCAGTGGAATGCTGGTGCCTCCTGTTCTCTCCGCGCACACAGGAGGATGTGGTTGGTGGAGTGAGACTGCCTGCGTGGGAGTCCTAAGTCCACCACCCACCAGTTGTGCCGTGAGCTTGGGCACATTTTAACCTCTCTTTTCTGCAAGATGGGTATAACAACAGTACCTGTCTTTAGGGCTGTTGTAAGAATGAAACTCATCGATACATATAAAATGCTTGGAACAGTTACCTGGCAGGCAGGAAGGCATTTAATAAACATTAGCTATTATGACTTATTTCCACAAAAGAAAGTTTCAGAGACTACTTTTATAGAATGCAGGCTAACATTTTAATTCAAAAGCGACTATTATTATAGTACAGTGCTGGATGTGTGTATAACATGAGGCTTAAAACTCAGCGATGTCTTTCTGCTTCTCTCATTGCTCTTAGGAGGCAATGTGAAGGGGTGGAAAGGAAACAATCCTGGGAGAACACCAAGAGCCACATGCTCTGTGGGAATGCTTTTGTTTCCCTCAAGGCCTGGCACCTGGGGCCCGTCTCGTTCTAATCTCATATTCCCATCTTCCATCTTCCTGGGAATTCACAAGCATCACAATGTTAGACCCATAAGATCTCACAACATCATAACCTAAAGCTGAAAAGGACCTGAGTGATTAGTCATTTAGACCCCCTCCCCAATTTTTGCCACAATAAAATGAGGGGTGGTGGCCACTGAACAACTTGTCCATGGCTACAGTCTGTGTGAGACCAGACCAAGTCCCCTCAGCCCCACTTCTGGAACCCTGATCTGGGGCTGTTTCTCATACCCTTTGTTGTATGTTTCATCCCCACTGGCACCTTGCATAGTATTTTGGGGTTCCTTTTGTAATATTTGGGGAGAGGGAATGGATCACCTTCTCAAACACTTTTCCCTCCAACCTACTTCCCAGTTCATATCTCATTGAGTATCCAGAGGAAAATCAATCCCCATCCTTGTTTGCACCACACTCCTTTCCATTTTTATTTATTTTTAAGTTTTTTTTTTTTTTGACGTGGGCCATTTTTAAAAAGTCTTTATTGAATTTGTTACAATTTTGCTTCTGTTTTATTTTGTTTTTGTTTTTTTTGCCCTGAGGCATGTGGGATGTTAGCTCCCAGACCAGGGATCGAACCCACACCCCCTGCATTGGAAGGCGAAGTCTTAACCACTGGACCACCAGGGAAGTGCCCCCTACATTCCTTTTCAAAATGCCATTTTCCAATACCACTGTTAGGACTCATGTCCTCATTTTTTCCTTCTACATCTAACTTAAGGTATGCCTAGAATCATAGTCTATGGGGTCGCACAGAGTTGGACACGACTGAAGTGACTTAGCAGCAGCAGAATCATAGCGATGAAAGCAACTGTGACCTGTTCATTTAGTTCACTCCCCAGCCTGCACCTGGGCAGGCAGGACAGGCCAGGATTCAGCCTGTGAGGGAATGTACATCATCACGCAGAAGAAAGAGGAGGTGCCAGCTAGAGCCTGGCATCTACATTAGGTTTCCTTCTCCTGCCTGTTTCTTTTCCCTCTTTCTCTCCAATCCTGGTACATTCTCTGTGAAGCCTTGCCCAAGCCCTCCCTTCCAGCTTAGAATTCTTTTCTCCCTTTAAAAATTGTTGTAGCATTTTAATTATGGCTTTTATTACATATTATCAATCACTTTGAAATTAATTGTGTTTAGCTATCCAAGCAATATACAGATTAATCCAAGTTGTAAAATTTCAAATATTATAACAATGGTTACGGACGGGTATGATTAATATGACTAAACTCCTCCACAATCCCTTTAATTCTTGTCTCTCTTAGTGGGTGTCTTATTCTACACCTTTCCTATCCATTTATGTATGCATTTTTACTTATACAAATTCATGGTTTTATTTTGTTTTCATGAAAGTGGTACCATTCAATATATATTGTTTTGCAATTTGCTTTTTTCATTAATAATAAGTCTCAATGACCTTTCTGTCTCAGTATATATAGGTATACTTCATTCTTTTTAACCATTTCCTAATTTCCAAGAAGATGTAGAGTTTATTCAGCCATTCTCTACTGATGGCCATTAGGTTTTTTCCATTTCAAAATTACCAAAACTCTGCCATGGAAGGGAATAACATAATATGTGTACACGCTTGCCTGCTTCTCTACGATATATACTGAGAAATGGAATTGCTGGGTCATAGAATGTGCACATTATTAATGCTGCCAAACTGCCCTCCAAATAGGCTATATCAATTTACACACCTGTCAGCAGTATATAAAAGTACCCATTTTCCCATGAGTTTGCCAATCTTAATCTCCTTTCCCCTTCTTTTACCTTCATATATATTTTATTTCCTAGGTTTGGGGGTGTAAGTGCTCTGAAAGCAGGGTCTAGGATCTCCTCATATTTGGAATTCTTCCACCATCCAGTGGGGTTTAATAACTGGTACTTCACAAATGCTTGTTGAATGCTCTCTAACCATAAGTTTTCTGTTCACCTCTGCTTAATATACACTTTTCAAGAGCATTTACCAAGATAGCATCTAACTTTGAGAATGAAAAAAATTCTAAGAAAGTTGGTTGTGGGTTTTTTTTTGCACATACCTCCTCCCTGAACAAGTTATAGATATCTTTCATTTAAAGTTGTCTAAGACAGGATTCTCTCCCGCCTTGCTGGCAGGAAGCAGTGAAAACAGACCTGGTTATCTCAGACAATAGCTAGCAGGGTGTCCCACCCGCTGGGAAACAGGAGACCAAAGGCGCCTCAAAACCCCCGGGAACTAGACAAGACGGAATAGTGAGGGAGCAGGGTCACAGTCTTTGGAACATTCTGGATCCAAGAAGGTAAATTCTTTTACAGGGTTTTGAAATAGAGGAAACCATTAATAATGTCCAAAGTATGGCAGTAAATGGATCTGGGTGAGGAGGAACTGTGACAGGGTAGGAAAAACCAGAGTGAGAACTGGGCTTATTTTTAAAGGAAATGTGGATACAGGAAATAAGGGTTTTAAAGGTGTGAATTACGTGATTCAAGAGAAACTTCCCTCCAAGCAGTGCCTATATTTATTTATATGATAATCTTGAGCTAAAGCAATTCTAAAAACCGACTAGTGAAGTTCCAAATCTTGGTGTTCTGACATTAATTTGAAAATAAGAAGAATTTTACAAAGGGGTAAAAGATAGCTTTCAGCCAAATGTGAACTCATTGAGAATTACATGTAACTTGGTTTGCGTTTCACAAAGGAACTGCTCCTAAATAAGAAACAACATACAGGAAGACACATGTTCGCTCTTAATAGTGTTTCTTTTTCTCTCACCTAATGAACCGTTTCAATAGCAACTGCGCAGCCCAGCGAGGGTACAATTGCATTTCGACACAAAAACAAATGAAAAAAATGAGGAAGTCGTTTGCTGTGCTGGACCGATTGGGGAATGGGCCCCTGAGGTCTCAGGGGGCTTAGACCTAGGCCAGGTTTTGAATTCCCCTGGGCTGGAGAAAGGCTAGAAAGGCTAATACTTTAGTTCATTAGCGCTGTTGGAAAACCCAAACTGCCATTAGCCTACCATCAGGGCTTCGGGGCTGTGGTCCCTGATACACCCCCTTAAAATACACAGGGACCCGCGCTGTGGTTTCTCAGCCTATCCTCGTCCCTTTCATCCCTTCGCCCACCCTGGGGCCATTGCCAATAAACCCAGCAGTGACCAGGCTTAATTCAAGTCCGCGGCGGCCGATTTCAGGCCAGGAATAATCAGGGTCTGGAAATTGGAACAGGAGGCGCGTTTGGGCCTTTAGAGGCTCAGTGCCCTGGCCGTTGTTGTGTGGAACAAAGAGGGCAGGAGCGGAGGGCGCCCCCAGGAGGAAAGGTGGGGAAGGACACCCGCGGGCGGAATTCTGGAGGCGGGCGAGGCTGAACTAGGGTGCTCCTGGAGAGCGGGCTGGGCGCCCGGGGAGGCAGGGCTGGTCCCCGCCCCGCGCGCGATTCGCTCCGCATCTGGCGCCCGGCGCAGCCCTTTCCTGAGTCGTAGACACTTTACTTTTATTCCTTTTCACCCTAATTATTATTATTATTTTCCCGCGCAAAGCGGGAACCTGGGACTGCCCAAGCGAGCGGCGGAGGGGCCGCCATTTCCCGGGGAAAGCGCAGCGCGCGCGTCGGCACCGGGCGCCCCGGAAAGGAAACCGGAGGGGAGTGCCCGGCCCCGAACCCTCCTCCGCACCGGCCCGGGGCTCGCAGCCGCCCGCGGCGCCCCGCTCACCGCGCGGCAGCCCCAGACCCTAGCCCCCAGGGCCCGCGTCCCCGGCCTGACCTTCTCTGGCGCGGCCCGCCCCCGGACCCCGGTCTCTTCCCTCCACCCGGCGCCTCCGCGCCCCTTCCATTGTCAGCCCGGAGCACCCGGCGCCCGACCTGGGCACCCTCGGAGGCCCCCAGAGCGGCCTTTCCCGGGCTCTCCCGGCCCCTGCGCAGACCACCGCCCCCGGACTAGCCCTCCTCTGCAGCCGGGCGCCTCCCTTCTCTCCCTCTGCGCCCCCAACTCCGCATCCCCAGGAGCCCTCCGCTCCCTCGGGTCCAGCTTCGCCCGGGGCCGGCGGCTGGACCCCGCATCCCTTCTCCTCCCTCCCTCGTCGCCCAAGATGCCCCCGGTTCCTCGCCGGCCCCAGGAATTTTACCGCTTCTTTAGCAACACCCCCCCCCCCCCACCTTTATTTCCCGAGAAGGCAAGTTGGGCAGCTTGATTTATTAATTTTTCTTTTTCTTTTTTTTTTGCGGGAAGGATCGGCTCTCCGGGGAGCGCCCGCAGGGGCTGGGCAGCGGGGAGGGGCAGGGGGGTTTCTCCGGCCCCTGCACTGCCCCCGCGGCGCGTTTTGTTTCCAGACCCCGAAGCCCCCTGAACAATAATGCCACCGCCATGGCGGGCTCACCTGGTGCTGCGCCGCCTGCTCCGGGCGCCCGGTGCCCTCCGCGCGCCGCTTCCCGGGCGCAGGTTCGGCCGGCGCGGCGCCGGTGCCGGGCAGGACTCTTTGCCTTTCTTTGGGTTCTATCTGTGCGTGTCAATGGCGGCAAGCGGCAGTTCTCCGGGCCGCGGATAGTAGCGGGGGGAGGAGGAGGAGGGAGAAGGGATTGCTCCTTCTCCACATAACCACCTCTAGGAGGAGTCGCTCAGCCTCATCCCCCGCCAGCCCAGGCTCCGCGACGGGTCCGGGGCTTTCGGTGGGGCTTGATGAGCTATTGTCCTTCAGGAGCATTAATGATCAAACCGCGCGGTCTCCGCTTAGCTGGCGGATCCGCTGGATGCGCTGAGGGCTACTTGCTAAGATGAGGCTTCCCCCAGAGCTGGTGATTGAGGCGCTATGGTCTCGATCCAGAGTCTCCTGTTAGCGGGATCCACCTTTGGTGGAAGAAGGTGGCGTGGGCGTTCATCTGGTAGTCCTGGGGAAAGCCTTAGAAGGTGAAAGGGAAAAATGCCATTTTCCAATGTCTCGTGTCCTTAAAGAATAATAAATACATTAACGATTGTGTCCACCACTGGGACGATAGCGTTGGGTGGCCACAGCCACGAGAACTAAGACTTTATATCCATGCCTGCCTTTTAGCTTTTTATAAATTAAGACAGAATCCAGTGCTGCATATTCTTTGGAGTAGCAGATGTATGTTTTCATGGGTAAGACTGTGTGCATGGACATAATTTTTAGTTCAGTTGCCTTTACAGGGTGTTATTTTGTATTCTTTGTAGGTATTAAGACTAGCAGGAGGCTATTGTCTTAAAGACCAATTTCTATTAGTTTCTGGAAAAAAATACATTTATGGGGGTGTGGTGGACAACATCAGGTGTGAAAATGGAATTTATTGTAGTTCTGTTCTACTGGAAGCCAGTTCTGTCCTTTGTATTACGTTAGCTAGGGCTCCATGGCTAGGGGGGTTGAGTCAAAGGAATTTGTTTATTTCAGTGGGAAAAGCTAACTTGCTATGGGCCATCCTTGTTTCCTCTGATCTCCTGCTCTTGGTAAGTCAAAGGATTGACAAAAGGAGAGGCAAATTTTTGATGTCTTCACGAAAGAGAAACCCACAGGAAAACACAGTTCTCCAACACTGGCCAAATGGATGCATTTCAAAGCCTCTTCCATTTGGTAATATTACGTGTATTTGATCCTATTAATGTATAAGTGTTTAGGCAATCTTTCAGTGTAAAAGCCTCCAATAGACTTAAGTGGGAAGACCCCAAATGTCCATTACCCTCTGGATTTATACTAATTAATCAGGGCTGTTGATGGAATTAGATAGCACATTAAACCAAATGTGCTTCAAAGGGTTTTTTGAGCATTGGTTTATTTCCCAAAAGATTATAATGTATCATAAAGGTATAAATAAACCTCTCTCTCTTTAACTCTCACATGGCTTCTCAAAGTCTCCTGGACCCAAATGGTCTCTGTTCATTGGGACTTCCTTCCTTCACCTTCATACTCTTTTACACTCCCTGTGTATGACTTCACTGTTCTTTGTCTTTGAAGGTCACTTTCCAGGTCAGAATCTAGTCAGGACAAAGTTCACTTTTCCTAAGACATGTTTACAGAGTTTAAAAATGATCCCCTGGGGCATCTCATAATGGTTTCGATTTTCCCTTCCTACAGGAAGCCCCTACCTCCCCTACTGTATAGATTTCTGATGCCTATACTTGATCAGAAATAACCTCCAGGCCAACATTCAAGAGGGCTCAAGAGCCTTCTGGGAGTGCTTCAAAAATCCTCCTATCCTGTGACATAGGCAGCCAGGCTGACTGAGATAGAGCTGAATAATTCATCAATATATATTAGATTCACATTCTCCCTATAACTTCCCAATAAAAATGTACGCATGGTCATTTTTATGTGTAGTTTATATAACTTGTTTCATCGTAGCATTTTGTTATATGCTCTTCTGATAAAGGCTGAGTCGAAGAAATTTACTAGACAGGACCTTCCCCTTTCATACTGGTTGGTTCCTTCAAATAGATGATGTAGTTGAAATTCAGAGAATCAGGGGAATGTCAGTTTCATAGTAGTCTGGTTCTTAGAAGAGATCCCAGAGTTCACTTGGTCAAACCCTTTATGTGATAGGAAAAATCTAGTATTCAGGATGTAGAGGGGACAAAAATGTAACCTAATGTGGAGATCTAGTTAAATTGTCTATATTTATTATTGAACATTTAGAACATGAACAGGAATTTAGCACTGAGATAATATTGTATAGTTAAAATACATTTGAAATAGTCAACAGGATTATGAGTTCATCAATAATCTTGAGTTCTGCAATGGCCTCCCCACACAGGGAGCCTCTGAAAAGGTGAATAATAAATAATGTTAGTAAGACCTTACACTTATTGAATGCTTATTGTGTGCACTGAGCTTTTCCAGTACTAACTCAAGTAATCTTGACAGCAACTCTATGGGGGGGGTGTTGTTTTCTCCTTTTTACAGGTGTTGAAACTGAGGCAGTGAGCGGGAGAGAAACTTGACCGCAGTTACAATTAGGAAGTGGCAGCCTCGTTCTCTTTGTTTTGTGGTTGTTGTTTAGTTGCTAAGTAGCCTGCCAGACTTCTCTGTCCATGGGATTTCCCAGGCAGGAATCCTGGAGTGGGTTGCCATTTCCTTATAAAGAGGATCTTCCTGGCCCAGGGATTGAACCTGGGTCTCCTGCACTGCAGGCATATTCTTTACCGCTGAGCCACCAGGGAAGCATTTGCTTTAAGCAGAGCAATTTTGTGACTGGTCACAAGGTCGAAAGTCTCTTGGACCGTTCCTAATCCATATCCTCAAGGAGTCAGTGAAAAGCATGATTATAATATGTTTGGTTGATTACCGTTGCAATGAAAATATTTTCTTAACCCTTGACCTGTATGTGTGCATGATTTTATGAATAAATGTATTGATTGTGAGTTGACTCCATTAGCAACAAGGATCTCTCATAAACATTTTATTGAGATGCAGGATGAACTGTTTCTTCACTTACAGACAGGCATGTCACATGATTTAGAGATGAAAGAAATGAATTAGCCATGCTACCAGATTCATATTCTGTTGGGTCTGCTAGTAATTCATCCACAAAATCATCAATTTTAAAAATAGGCTCAATTTTGCCCACCCTCCAAGCCATTTTACTTTTTCTGTGATCCAAATGTTTGATGTTGTGTGAATTTAGTGGGCTTTTATTTTCCATGATTAGTTCTAATCTGGTTTATGACAGCTATTATAATTTGTGATTGTCTTACCCTTCTGAGATCTTGGGATACAATTACCTTATTAATTTCCTGATCCTCACCTCTTCCAGAAGACTATATCATGTAGGTGTATGTTTTTATCTGACATATCTAAGTACATGAGTATGAGATTTCTATGTCCAGAGTAATTTCATTTGAGAATTCTGATCTCCTTTGAAGTAACCTGAGATTCCCTGGGAGTGTCATAAAAACAGATGGAAATCATTGGTTTAAGCTCTTCTTTGAATGTAAGTTAGGCAATTCTAGATGGTATATTAATTCCATCAAGGCACCAACTGGCCTAACTCTAAATAGCAACTTGGAAGCCTGAGGTTATGAATGCCCACAAAACATCAAGCTAAACAGTTCTCCACTATGCTAAGAAGCAAACACAGCTTCTAAATGTACCTTATAGCCTGGAAAATATTAGGCAATCTGACGTTAAAGTTTTTTATTAGAGAAATGCGGAGTCTTTCCTGTTGTTATATTTTGAATTGTAAACATGATTAATGTTGAACATTTATTTCCTTCATCAGAACTGGTGGCTTTAAAATCTTAATCATTTTGGGTAGTGAATAATATCCCTAAAGAGAGAACACATAGGCAATTATTGTGCCAGCAAAGTGCATTCTTGGTGTCTCAGGCTAAAATGAACATCATCCCCTAACAAAAGAAACATTTTACTGGTTCTGGTTCTTAAGAACAACAATAGAACATGTCCTTTTAGATACTGTGTCCTGACCTTTTGGGCTTCTCGGGTGGCACTAGTGGTAAGGAACCTGCCTGCCAAAGCAGGAGACGCAAGAGACGCAGGTTCGACCCCTGGGTCGGAAAGATTCCCTGGAGGTGGTAACCCACTCCGCTATTCTTGCCTGGAGAATTCCATGGACAGAGGAACTTGGCAGGCTATGGTCCATAGGGTTGCAAAGAGTCAGACACAACTGAAGCCAGTTAGACACAACTGAAGCCAGTTAGAATGCAGGACATTTTGGTTTGAAAGGGGGATTTACATGAGTGGGTGTGATGCATATCTATGTATATACATCCACATATGAACAAATAAATATTTGGTGTGTATGTTACATGTGTGGACGTTATAAGATGGGTAGTGACTGAGACTGCTGTAGGTTCAGAGTTAAGCCCAGTTTGGGACTTCTCTGGTGGCGCAGTGGATAGAAGTCCGCCTGCCAATGCAGGGGACACGAGTTCAGTCCCTGGTCTGGGAAGATTCCCCATGCTGTGGAGCAATGCCGTGTGCCACAGCTACTGAGCCAGTGCGTTAGGGCCCCCGAGCCATAACTCCTGAGCCTGTGAGTCCACAAATCCTGAAGCCCACACGCCTAGAGCCTGTGCTCCGCAAGAGAAGCCACCAGTGAGAAGCCCACACATGGCAAAGAAGAGTGTGCCCCTGCTCACCAAAACTGGAGAAAGCCCAGGCCAAAAAAAAAAAAAAGGGCTGATTTGGATTTTAAAGAAACCTACCAAAGGTTTAGCATTTAACCAATGAGCTATGTTGTAAAGGAAAATGAAATGTTTCATGTTTCTAAGGGAAATACATTGTCAGCCCCAATTATGCAGAGTTTTAGTTAGGGAAATAAGGCACGTGATGTCATTAAATTGAATGGAAACAGAACCTGGAGCTCAGGGGAGTGTGCCAGTTGGTATCTTGCTCTGTTTGGTGCTGGAGCTCCCTGGGAGATCATCCCAGTACCCCCAGGCAGAACTCTTCATGACAGTTTTGATGGAAAGTGGCAGCGTGCGGCTAGAGACTTTGGACTTTAGCATCTGTGTTGGGAGATTGTGCGATGTGGCCTCACACCTCAGTGAAATGGCCCTTTACAGTTCAGACCCATTCTAGAGAATGGGGGCATTGATTTTCTGCACACAAGCAGAATCCCATAGTAAAACTATAATTTATTTATACAAATGGTGTGTTTTTACAAAGGCCATCTGTCAGTTGACTCTCTGATCTAAAACAAATCTGTTTGTTCCCCAGAAGAAATAACATGTCTGTTGAAAAAGGATTTATGGACGACAGGCTGCCCAATCCACCAGCCATTGGTATAACAGTAACTATTTATGATATATTTACTTCTAAGGGAGTGCTGTGAGTAGAAACTATCACTTGTAAAAGTATGGTAATTAATTTTTCATTACCTCAAAGCCAAGAAATGGAGCCCAATCGCATTTATTAAGATTGCTGCACGAGAAACATGTTTTTTTCTAGAAAAGTAAAAGCATTCAGAGAGCTATGGCCTCATGGTAGTGCACGGCTCTGATGGATGGGGTAGGACTATGGGCTTGAACTCAAGCCCTGGATTTGGTTTTGGAGGCCAAGAAGGCAAATCACTATTGAATGGTCCTGGCCACTTGATTTCTAGGCACCAACTGGTAGCCCTTATTGAAAATTAGATCTTAGCTTTAATACTGAAAGAAAAGAGGACTCTAGGTGAGGGAAACAAATGAAAGAGAAGGGAAAACCCCCTGTCCCCATCCCTCTACACAAAACGGATACTCCACTAGATGATTTTGGAATGGAATCTAATATTTCTTAATATGTGCCCTTTTAAAGAAACTGGATTAGGTCACAGGAGAGGTACAAAAAGGTATGTTTTCTTCTCTTAGGAAGCTTGCCATCCACCTGATAACTCAGGACATGGTGATAGATACAGAAATCACCTTGAGATTATCAATAAAAAATGGTTCACCAGAGTCAGTGGTTATCTTATCTCTGAACCCTTTCCTAAGTCAACACCAGTTCTTATAGTTTGGTTTTCCAAAGTATTCTTAAAATTAGCCCTACCAAGTTTCTTCCCCAAATATTTAATTTTATTTTTATATTTCAGACATTAAGATATATATGACACACAAATAGAAAAGTGCGAAGGTAGATGGTCCAAGGGGTCCTTTCCCTGCGTCCGCCAGGCAGCCAGGTGCATTCCCCAAAGTTAAGTTGCTTCTCTGTCCTTCCAAGCACCACTTTTCCCCTGGGTGTCTCTTTGTGGACAAAAGTGTTATTTGTCTTCTCCAAGGGACTCTGGAAGAGTCTTTACAGTCAAACCTCAAAGGGGACAGATTCTATGACAGCACATTAACTCCTCTTTGTTAAGATCTCAGGCAGAAGTTTGGGCACAGAGACTTGGAGGTGAGATGTCGGTGAATGTAACCACGAGGACCTCCGGCTGGTGAGCCAAGTGAACATTCCTACCCCCACCACTCTGGATCTAGAAGAATCCTCACGTGATGTAAGTCAAACCCCAGAGACAAGGCCGGCACTGAAATACATTGCGTCTATCAGGCTGACGGTCCAGAGTCCCAGCTCTGAAGGCAAGGGGACCCTCCCTCAACTCTTGATGACTGCTTGATGATGCCTGGATGCCATTCTGTTTTATTTCCTCGTAAATACCTCCCAGGAGTGGGGCTAGAGATGAAATGGGCACTGCCCCAGACCCCCGTTATGTGGACAAGTCTCCCAGGGCAGTTGGACTGAACCCATTTACCCCCAAGCTCCCCACTTCAAAGGGCATCAGAATCGATGAAATGTCTGTTGACCCACATCACATCCAAGGTCGTGTCTGCTTGGGATCTCTGCAGCCTGGGGCCCCTGAACAGGTTCACCTTCAGCTGGCGCTGCTGCTCCCTGGTTTGGGCTGCTAACCTTCCCACCTGGAGGCTGGTTCCAGCTCAGCCTTTCAGGGAACTGAAAGCAGTGGACCAGGGCACAGAATGTTCCTGGAGCCTCCATGGACAGGAGGCTGATTTAGCCAAGGCACTAGAGAAATGAGCTCTGGAAACAGTGGGAATGGGGCAGCTCATGGCTTCCTGCAACCTTTCAGCTGTGGCCTCCTCAGGTCTGGTTCTCAGTAGCCCTTGTGTTGCTCCCTCCCCTATTCTTACAGAGGAATTTATATATATATATACATATATATAATATATATATATATATAGAGAGAGAGAGAGAAGAATTTAATGCTTGGGCTTCAACAGAAGACTTTCTGCCTCACCTAAGTATTCCTTCTATTTGATTTGGGTTGGAGAAGAGTATCAGAGTGAATGGGAAGAGAGTTTACGTCAAAGGAGACTTAGTCACTCACACCTTTGCTGTCCATAGAGGTTTCAACCTGTTTCTTCTTTTTTCCCCTCCCTCCCTGTCTCCCTGCCCCACCCACCCCGACCTTCTCCTTTCCTCCTTCCCTTCCTTCTTTCTTTCCCTCCCTTTTTCCTCTTTGAAAATTCTTAGCTTGGGTTTTTGGGCACAGAAAGGTCCACTGAGAGCTATTGAGCTCTTGGGAGATACTAAGGCTCTGGGACGATTTGTGTGTGTGCGTTTTTGTTGAGCTCCATCTTATGTTGTTGGCAGCTTCTCACGGGGATTTCTCCCACAAAAGATAGCTGCCCACTCAATCTTCTCATCTCACCCCAGACTCCTCACCTCACCAGCTAGCTCTGGTTCCTTTGTTACGTACTCCCAGAAAACCTCCTTCATAGCAGATTGAAAACATTTTTCTGTAAAGGGACATATAGTCAATATTTTAGATTTGTGGAGGATATTATGTAGGTATTTATATAGCAAGAGAAGAAACAAATGTCCATAATTTTTTGTTAACACAATTCTAAATATAGTAATAATAATGGAATATGATTTTTGTTTTTATTTATTTAAAAAATTAGTTTACTTTAATTGGAGGATAATTACTTTACAATATTGTGATGGTTTTTGCCATACATCAGCATGAATCGGCCACAGGTATACGTGTGTCCCCCCCATCCTGAACCCCCCTCCCAACTCCCTCCCCACCCTACCCCTTTGGGCTGTCCCAGAGACTGGCTTTGGGTGCCATGCTTCATGCATTGAACCTCCACTGGCCATCTATTTTGCATATGGTAATGTATGTGTTTCAATGTTATTCTCTCAAATCATCCCACTCTCACCTTCTCCCACTGAGTTCCAAAGTGTTGTTATTTACGTCTGTGTTGCCTTTGCTGCCCTGCATGTAGGATCATTGGTACCATCTTTCTGAATTCCATATATGTGCATTAATATATAGTGTTTGTCTTCTCTTTCTGACTAATTTCACTCTGTATATTAGGTTCCAGGTTCCTCCACCTCATTAGAACGGACTCAAATGTGTTAAATATTCATTAGAAGGACTGATGCTGAGGCTGAAGCTCCAATACTTTGGCCACCCGATGTGAAGAGCCAACTCATTAGAAAAGACCCTGATGCTGGGAAAGATTGAAGGCAGAAGGAGAAGGGGATGACAGAGGATGGATGGCATCGCTGACTCAATGGACATGAGTTTGAGCAAGTTCTGGGAGATGGTGAAGGACAGGGAAGCCTGGTGTGCTGCAGTCCATGGGGTTGCAAAGACTTGGACATGATTGAGTGACTGAACAACAGCAGTATTTCATTGTGTATATGTACCACAATTTCCTTATCCATTCATCTGTCAAAGGACATCTAGGTTGCTTCCATGTCCCAGCTATTGTAAATAGTGCTGCTGTGAACATTAGGGTCCATGTGTCTTTTTCAATTCTGGTTTCTTTGGGGTATATGCCCAGCCATGGGATTGACGGGTCATATGGCAGTTATATTCCCATTTTTTTTTTTTAAGGAATCTCTACACTGTTCTCTATAGTGGCTGTACCAGTTTGCATTCCCATCAACAGTGGAAATGTTGAGGGTTCCCTTTTCTCCATACCCTGTACAGCATTTATTGTTTGTAGACTTTTTGATGATAGCCATTCTGACCGGTGTGAGATGATACTTCATTGTGGTTTTAATTTGCATTTCTCTAGTAGTGAATGATGTTGAACATCTTTTCATATGTTTATTAGCCATCTTCAAGTCTTTGGAGAAATGTCTGTTTAGGTATTTTGCCACTTTTTGATTGGGTTTTGTTTTTCTGGTATTGAACTGCATGAGCTGCTTGTATATTTTGGAGATTAATTCTTTGGAATACAGGTCTACTAATGAGAAGAACGGGATTCTATTTTAGGGGTGATAACATTTCTCCTCCTCCTTTCTCTCTTTCTTCTCCTCCCCTTCCTTCTCTCTCTTCCCCCTCTCTTCTTCCTCTTCTCATAGACATTTCTCTTGCATCTCTCTCTTTGCATACTCCAGGCTGTGCTGCTTGCTTTCTAGGATTGCTGTCTAATTATTTGAGGGATTTATCTCTCCCGCCCCTTTAACAATTTCCTTCTCCCCTTTTGCTGTCCTTCTTATTTTTGGTTGACTTCCTTGTTTTGGTGGGGAGCATTTTCCAGGAACTTCCTGAGAAAGGGTGCATAGAGGTAAAACTATTTGCATGTCTGAAAGCAGCTTTAGTCTATTAATACTCTCACATTTGATACTTTCATCTGTGCTCATTTCTCTTACACTTTTTCTCCTTAAGGGTTTATGTCTGTGAATTCCTTTATTTTTTTAGTGGAGTTTCAGGAGGAGGTGAAAATAAACATAGGTAACAGAGTTAAAATTCCACCTGCTAGTCAGTGAATTTTTCCTTTTTTAGAAGAACCCCCTCCCCTAAATTTTAGTGAGATAGTCAGAATAACGACTGTTTTTCCTTGTTTCCCTTGGAGCTCGATGTGGCTGTGTTATTAAGTTCTGGCTAGTTCTGCATGTGATATGTGTGTAACTTCCAGGTCAAACTCTAAACGGAAGAGGCTGGTCTTTTCCTTCTCTACCCTTTTGCCTGGAACATGGTTATGGTGGTGAACCATCCTCAACCTTGCAGAAGAAGGTAACACTTGGGGAGGGCTGAGCAGCAAAAGAGAAGGAATCTGGGTCCCCAGCATACTGGGGCACCTTATCAGCTCTTGGCTTCTAATGAACCCTGGTATGTGGGAGAGAATTACACCTCTGTCTTGTTTAAGTCATTGTGACTAGACTAATGCACTGCATGTTCAATCTGTCATGTTCAGGTGGAGGAGGTTCTTCATTACATGTAAAATAAATCTCTCACCTTTTTCACATGAGGGAATTAAAAGGCTCAAAAGTGGTAAGCAGTGGAGGAGGTAACACATGTCTCAGCTGGGTGATAGGTGAACTGTTGTCACATGACCACACTCCTAACTTATTTTATTTTTCTTCATGTGGGTTCCTGGAGCTTAGAAATGAAAGATTTAGTTCTAGTCCTAGTTCCTCCACTGTGTGACTTTGGAGGTGATAGAATCTCTTTGAACCTTAATTTCCTCATCTATAAAATGATAATAATGGTTAAGAATGGGGTGGGCAGTGTACCATATTGTACTTTTGTAATTAAGTCTTTAAATGTTTGCTCTAAAATGAATCTTTAAAATGAATTTTATTTAACATATAAACTTACTGTACTCCTCTGTCCATGGACTTCTCCGGGCAAGGATACTAGAGTGGGTAGCTGTTCCCTTCTCCAGGGGTTCTTCCTGACACAGGGGTCAAACCTGGTTCTCCTGCATTGCGGGCAGATTCTTTACTTCTGAGTCACCAGAGAAGCCCCCATAATATCAATAGCTATTATTTGTTGAACATTTTCCATGTGCCTGGGTCTGCAAAGCACTTTTAGAATAGTAATGATGTTAATAATAATAAACTCTATTGCATGCTTATGATGTGCTGTGTATTCTGCTAAGTACTTTGCATGTATTATCTCATAAACTTCTTACAATAATTGCGTATGACCCAGAAATCCCACTACTGGGCATATACCCTGAGAAAACCATAATTGAAAAAGGCGCATGTACCCCAGTGTTCATTGCAGCACTATTTACAATAGCTTGGGCATGGAAGCACCTAGATGTCCATTGACAGATGAATGGACAAAATAGTTGTGGTATATATATATATATATATATATATATATATATATATATACACACACACAATGGAATACTACTGAGCCATAAAAAGGGATGTATTTGAGTCAGTTTTAGTGAGGTGGATGAACCTAGAGCCTGTTATACACAGTGAAGCGAGTCAGAAAGAGAAAAACAAATATTGTGTATTAAAGCATATATATGGAATCTAGAAAAATGGTACTGATGACTCTTTGCAGGACAGGAATAGAGATGCAGACATAGAGAACAGACTTTGTATACAGCAAGGGAAAGAAAGGGTGGGACAGATTGAGAGGGTAGCATTGAAACGTATACATTACTGTATGTAAAATAGATAGCTAATGGGAAGTTGCTGAATAGCACAGGGTGTTCAGTGCAGTACTCTGTGACAACCTAGAGGAGTGTGGGGGGTGGTGGTTCAAGAGGGAGGGGACATATGTATACTTAAGACTGATTCATGGGTTTGATCCATGGTCAGGGATACTAAGATCCTGCATGCTGCTTGGCATGGCCAAAAAAACCCCCCAAAAACTAAAGATGTACATTAAAACAAGTATTTTGGATAAGATAAAGAAAAGTCTTTTGCAATGAATCATTGAGACGTACCTAGGGCATGTTTTCCTTTCTTCTTCTAGGCTTCTTTGGCAAGAGGCACAGTTACATCACAGTCTCAGAGAGAATTTGTCTTCTAACTTTGTCTTATGGGCCCAAAGTCACACAGCTAGTGGCCCAACAGGCATCAGAACTGGGACCTTCTGATGGAGAGTCCAAGGTTCTTTCCATTTCACCTAACTGCCTCTGGTAATCTCACTGCACATCATTGTGTGCGTCTCACATCAGAGGTTAGAAGAGACTCCAAAATAATTCAACACAGGAAGATTTTGCAGTTGGATTTTATGTGGACAAATGAAAATGACCCCATTTCTTTATTGATACACATTCATTTTCATAAAAAGATACTTTTCATGGAAGCAATTAAGTAGATGTGCCCAGAATCTTCTGGTGTATTCATAGATTTATGACCAAAGGACAGTGTAGTCACTATTTACCGATGAAATCATTTTCTTATCTGTACAAGGTCACAGCTGCCTTGTCCTTTGAGTCTGGTTTTGTCAAGAGGCCCAGTTCTCTTTCTAGTACACTGGGCTACCTCTCTCTCTGGTTGCCACATTCATCCAGCTCGTTAAGTGAAGGTAGTCACCACTTCGCTCTGTGTCGATGGTCATGAAATTGAGTGCTCCCAAACAGTGTAACAAGTGAGCAAGAAGAACCTTACTTAGAGCCAGAGGTGGTGGTGGTTTAGTTGCTAAGTGGTGTCTGACTCTTGCAACCCCATGGACTGTAGCCCACCAGGCTCCTCTGTCCTTAGGATTTTCCAGGCAAGAATATTGGAGTGGGTTGCCGTTTCCTTCTCCAGGAGATCTTCCTGACCCAGGGATCAAACCTGGGTCTCCTGAACTCCAGGCAGATTCTTTACCTACTGAGCTACCAGGGAAGCCTGTCAGAGCCAGAGGGGCTGGTCACAATTAAGATCTTTAAGAACTTTGAAAACGACATCCCTGTAGAGTGGCTATGGCAGCTGCTGCTCATTGAGACGAGAAACCATTGGCTCCGAACCAGCCAGCTCTGAACAGCAGGGCTTCATGCGCTACTCCAAAGTGTTTATTTCTTTCCATGGTGGTTGCTGAAATGCAGGCTCTAGGAATCCTGCTTTAAATGTGCCGCTGGAGACTCTGGGCTATTAAGGGTTATTGCTAGTGGTCCTCCGTCTAGGAAATGATTCCAGTTCTGTATTATCCGTCTTTGACTTGGCTTAAAGGACTGCATGTATTACTGCAGAACGTTGTGGTGATTTTTGTGTTTGCTTTGGTAACCCGTATAGTCATTTGTAATGAAAATTATGTTGAGGATATTATGGTACATAACCCAAAGAAACAAATGTTTACCCATCAGATGCTCTCAATTCTTTTTAGAATAAATTCTGTAAACTAAGCTTCACACGAACATGTTTTTATTTTCCAAGCAGAATGTGTGTTCAGATTACCTTTAGCTCACATTTATATATCCTTAAAATGGTTATGTGTATGAATGATTCAGTTAATAGCCCCAGTTAAATAGTTCTCTTGGAACTATTTAAAATTTTCTTATATTGCTTCAAGGCTAGATAAAATCCCAAATTTTGAAACTCTTTGTCATGAAAAAAAACCTACATTATATGTAGTGAGAGCTCATGACATCCCATGTACCACCACATTCCTTTTCACATTTTAAAAAAATCGGTAATCAACCTGGACATTCCTTTTATTTTTTTAAAGTACGTTGTAGTCCCTTTGCTAATCTTTTGAGTGTGTAAAGTGTTTTCTTGCAAATGCTATCGGGCTGACATTCTTTTGTGGCTAATCTTACTTGACCCAGCCCTAGTCATTCACAAACAACAGATGTTCACGGGCTATTTTTCACTTTCCTGCTTGCTCTGTGAGCAATTAAGTTTGTAGTAGGCTGTGTCTTTGTCAGGTCCTCAGATTTCCAGTCAAACCTGGTATTTTCCTTGAGCTGATTTTTCCTCCCTTGGGACACGGTCTTTTGGTGCGGTTGGAGGTTTGTGGCAGGCTTCACTTACGTTTGTTCTGGTTTGGGGTACAGCTAATTCAGGCATAAGGTTTCTGTCAGATGATATTTAGAGGCATTCTGTATTTCTGTTTGGAATACTGGAACTATGGCTCTTTCTACAGGATTCATGAGTGCAATACCTCAGTCTCTTTGTTTACAAAATAATCACAAGACCTTCTAGACAAGACCAGAGTCTCCCAGGGTCTCTAACTATTAACTCTAGCTTTAGGATATCTCTCAGTAAAATATTATTAGAGCAAAAGATTGACAAAAATGGGGTTTTAGTTGCCTTTAATTCAGTTCTGTACAAAAAACTTTTGGAATATCTACTGTTTACTAGATATTGACTGTTAGCACACACTCCAAACCAATTTGGAGAGAGGTGGGCAGGACTGATGTAATCAAAGCAAAGATGCAAAGATAGTTAAATGAGTATGAATTTTTTCCCTAAAAGACCACATATCCAATTTGTGGATAAAGTGTTTCTGTTCAAAGTATTTATTGGTTCTATTTATTTTTTTCCTGATTGCAAAGTAAATAATATCCATAGTAGGCATTTTGGAAAAAAATAAGAAAAGTAGTCTTCATTGACACTCTCAACATCCATAAACTAACTATTTACACTTTAATCTCCTTCCTTTTTTCTAAGCATGTCTATATGATTCACAAAACTCTTCATATTGTTTTTAAGAACTTTGTCTTGTAATATAAAACCTCTATCTAGAAAATGACTCAAATGTATGGCTTAATATAAGTTATCACGAGGTGAGCACTCATAATTAATATCTAAATAAAGAAGTGGAACTTTACCAACACCAGAAACCCCTCATTCTGCCCCATCACCATTTCAACCCCCTCACCTCCCATGAAAGTAACCACTATTCTGATTTTTATCATGTATAACATTTTATCATTTATAACTTCTATGTATGCTACAAGCCTCAAAATACATTATTATTATTTTCATTAAACTGCCAACGATCTTTTAAAGAGATTTTAACAAATAAGAAAAACACTTTATATTTATGCAAATATTTCCATTTCTGGTGCTCTTCATTCTATTGTATAGATTCAGATTTCCATCTAAGTTTCATTCCATCTGCAGGACTTCCTTTAACATTTCCTAAAGTATAGGTCTGCTGCTAATAAATTCTTTTAGCTCTTTTATGCTTGAAAAAGTCTTTATTTTACTTTTGTTTTTGAAAGGTATTTTTTTCTGAGTATAAAATTATAGGATTATAAGTTTTTGTAGTCATTTAGTTCTTAAAATGTTGCTCCATGGTCTTCTGACTCGCTGTTTCCATTCACTAGTTTTTATTTTTAGATTTTTTTTTTTTGATGTGGATTTTTTTTTTCCAAAGTCTTTATTGAATTTGTTACAATATTGTCTCTGTTCTATGTTTTGGTTTCTTGGTCATGAGGCATGTGGGATCCTAGCTTCCCAACCAGGGATCAAACCCTCACCCTCTGCATTGTAAGGCAAAAGTTTTAACCGCGGGAATGTCAGGGGAGTCCCTAATTAGTTGTATTCTTATCAGTTGGCTGCTTATAAGATTTTTATCTTTACACTGACCTAAGCAGTTTGGCTAAAATCTTGTTGTTGCTCAGTCGCTAAGTCATGTCTGACTCTGTAACCCCATGGTCTATAGTGTGCCAGGCTCCTCTGTCCTTCACTATCTCCCCGAGTTTCCTCAAATTGGTGTCCGTTGAGCCAGTGATGCTACCTAACCATCTTATCCTCCACCACCCCTTTCTCCTTTTTCTTTCAATCTTCCCCAGCATCTGTGTCTTTTCCAATGAGTTGGCTCTTTGCATCAGGTGGCTAAAGTATTGGAGTATGCCTCGGTAAAGTTTTCTTCTTGTATTCTCTGCTTTGGGTTCGTTGAACTTCTTAGATATGTGCATTTGATAATTTTGATAAATTTTGGAAAAATTTCATCCATTATTTATTTCTTCAATTTTGGCCCCACATCCCTCCTCTTTTCTCTTCTTTGGGGACTCTAACTGTTCTTTTTCAGGCTGCTGGAAGTTACCCCATTGCTCCCGGGTGCTCTGGGGTTTTTCTTTCCCAGACTTTTTTCTCTGTATGTTTTATTCTGGATAGTTTCTATTGCTAGGTCTTCAAGTTCAATACTTTTTCTTCTGCAATATTTAATATGCTGGTCCTCTTGCCCAGTGTGTTTTTTAAAATCACAGATACTGTAGTTTTCATCTCTGTTCATTTGAATCTTTTAAAAATATTTTGTTCAAGTTGCTGCATGCTCAACCTTTCTTTTACTTTATTAACTATGTGTATTGTAATTACAATTGTTTTATGTCCTTATCTACTAACTATTTGCGTCATTTCTGCCTCTCCTTTTTATGGGTCGCATTTTCCTGTTCCTTTTTATACCTGGTAATTTTTTGTTGGCGCCAGATCTTATAAATTTTAACATGTGGGATACTGGATATTTTATATTTCTGCAAATATTCTTGAGTTCATGTCTGGGATTCAGTGAAGTTATTTGGGAACAGTTTGATCACTTTGAGGTTTGCTTTTAAGCTTTGTTAGGTGAGGTGCAGGTCCTCTGGAGAAGAAAATGACAACCCACTCAAGTATTCTTGCCTGGAAAAACCCATGGACGAGGAGCCTGGGGGTCTGTGAGGTTGCAAAGAGTCAGATACAACTTGGTGACCAAAAAACAGCAACAGGTGAGGTCAGAACAATTTTTGTTTTAGGGCTGATTTTGCCCTACTACTTAATGCCTCATGAATTATAAGGTTTTTCTAGGTAATGGACTTTTCCTGGATTTACGTGAGCTCCAGAAATTGTTCACCTTTCTCTGTTTGATGGTTCTTTCCCCAGATTTGGGTGGTTTTTTATAGCCGTGTGCTGATCAGTACGCAGAGGTTGTTCTCTGCGGACCTCTGTTGCTCTTGTCCCGCATTCCTCTCCTCACCTGTAATTTGCCCCGTGGACTCTAGCCACCTGGCCTCCTGGACTCCCAACTTTGTTTCCTCAGCTCAGGAAGACGGCCGGGTTTCTCCTGTCTGCATTTTGGCTTGGATCTTTTCTCTAGGCAATAAGCTGTGGCAGTTTTAGAGTTTACCTCCATTGTTTCCCATGTTTTAGGGATCACTGTTCTGTGCAGCCAGAGAGCCAATACCTAAAAATGCCCGCCCCCCCCACATATATTTTGTCTATATCTTGGTTATTTCAGGTGGGAAGCTCAATTTGGTCCCTGTTACTCCATCTTGATCAGAAACAGAAGTCCCTATCTTGACTTCTATAGTGATTGCTCATTTATTCTACTTGGTAGTTTTATCACCCAGGGGTACATCTCTAGAAACTTTAGTCTTGCCCATAAAAAAGTTATTCTGCACCTTTTAAGTCTCTTTTAACATATAGATTTCTTCATCCTTTTCTTTCTCTTTCGTTTGATCTGTGGAAGAACTGAACTGTTTGACTATGCTCTCACATGCTCTGGCTTTTGCTGATGCATATTTTTGGTGTAAGTTTAACATATTGCCCGAGTCTTTTATATTTCCTGCAAATGGGCAACCAGATCCAGAGGTCTGATCAGTTTTGGGTTCAATCCCTTTGGCAAGATTTCACCAGGAGGTACATAATGTCTGCTTGTTTCTCTTTTTGTAATGTTAGCATTAATGTTTAATGCCTAAATGTATTCATTCACTAAGGATTGCAAAATGGAGATATTCTAATTCTTTAATTTATTTTTCATTTATTAGGTGGAATGCTTTATAAAGAGACACATGTCCTCATTACTATTTGATTATTCATGGTACAGCTTATATGGGAAGGTAGAGTAAATGATTCATTTAAGATAACAAATTGGTTTCATATCATTCTCTCAAGATGACTCATTAGTTTAAAAATTCATTTTTAATATCATTATTAACTCATTGATTGATCGGTTTTAATCAATTGCAATTATACTTTTTGAAGCTCAAATTGCCCTGTCTCTGGTTAGGGGGAACCTCTTCAAGTTGGCTCTGAGTTTTTTTTTTAACTTTTTATTTTGTATTGGGGTATAGCTGATTAACGAACGATGGGACAGTTTCAGGTGAAAGCAAAGGAAGGGCTCTGAGTTTTTTTTAACATCTTAATAGCTTAATAAATTCCTTTGTAATATGCCAATATATTCCAGGCTCATCTTGTACATTTTTTGCCCCAAACCAGGAATGGGAACTTGCCCAAGAAGTCTTTTCATGGAAAATTACATTTTAAACACTCTGCTAGGGATGATCATTGCTGTTAGTTGATCAGTGTTAGATCATTGCTGTTGGTCATTGTTTTCAGGCTTCTTTAGTGCACAAAGCTAAGATTTTATGTGTATATGTTTATGTGTGTGTATTTTTTCTTTTAAGAGAGAGACTATCTCATGCATTCATATTGATACTTCTAATTCATAATGACAGATTTGTAAAATTCAACTTCTTCTATATTACATTTATATTTCCTGTCTTCTACACCAAGAATCTTGATTATTAAGGACAGAAGAGATGATAGAAATATGATATCCCATAATCACTCATCTACTCTATCCCTCACACAAAACACCCTTAGAATAATAACTGTAATATTACAACCCCCAATGTTATTACTAAGGGCAGTTAAAATAATTTTTTTGCATATAGCGCCCCACTTAAACTGTATCTACTTGTTTGCACTTCAGCCATTTCATACTATAAACCTCTCTCTGTTTTAGACCTCATTTAGTGTTAGTTCTATAAATAGCTTCTTGTTTACTACTTATCACCAATCCTTATGTTAAATGTTCCTTTAATCATTTTGCTTGACTGAAGCTCCTTCTCTGGTATATTTCTCAAGAAGTTCTCATGGGAACAATATTTCATAAGTTTTTGTGTGTTGGTAACACTTTATTCCTTTGTACTTGAATGCTACTTTTACTGTCTATAATCTTAGGCTTGTATTTTCTTTCTTTGAATATCTTAAAAGTATTCTCCATTTGCTTCTGGAGAAATGCTAGTGTAGAAATGTTTCATGAAAATCTAATTTTCTTTCTTTTATAACTCAACTACTGTTTCAACTAGATATCCAAAGTATTTTTTTTAAGTTTAGCAATTCTATTAGAATATTTTGTGATAATTGGTCATCCTGGGTTGATAATCTTAGATACATATGATATGTTCTTTTAAAATGTAGTTTCAAAATCTTTTCTTTTAATTTAAAGGAAGTTTTTAAAATTATGTGTTTTGGTATTTATTATATTCCTTTGTTTTAATTTTCCTCTTTGGAGACTCCTAGTATTCATACACTGAATTTTCTTATAGACTTTATTCTTAAGAGCACTTTAAAATTCACAGAACAATTATCTGAGATCACTTACTTTCGTCTTAAAGATTCATACTGGATCTTATTTACAATATCTAATTATTGATAAATAAAAAGGCACCTTAATTTTTGAAAGATAGTTTTGCTGGCTGCAATATTCTTGGTTGACAGTTCTTTCTTTCAGCAATTTGAATATATCATCTCACTGCCTTCTGGCCTCTCATTGCTGAAGAGAAGTCAGCTATTAATCTTATTGGGGTTCCCTTATATGTGATGAATCATTTTTCCCTTGCTGCTGTCAAGATTTTAGTTTTGGGTTTGAGCCTCAGTATTTTTACTACGATGCATCTGGTTGTGGATTTTGTGTGTGTGTATTAGTATTTATCCTACTTAGAATTTACTGGTTATTGTAGTGAGCCCAGGCTGCTTTAACATAACACATAGGCTGGGTGGCTTAAGCAAAAGAAATTTATATTCTCAGTTATAGAGGCTACAAGCCCAAGACCAAGGTGTCATCATGGTTTCTTTCTGATGAAAGTTATCTTTCTGGCTTGTAGATGTTTGCCTTCTTGCTGTGCCCTCTCATGGCGGGGAGAGAGAGAGAAAAAAAAAAGAGAGAGAGAGAAAGAGAGAGAGAGAGAAGGAAAGGGAAGGGAAGATGAGAGGATAGAGTTATGGTCTTTCTTTCTTTTCTTATAAAGGCACTAATCCCATCATGGGGATTAAACCTAAGTACCTCCCAAAGTCCTTACCTCCAAATACCAACAAATTGGAGGATAGGGCTTCAACATATGAATTTTTGAGTGAAAACAAACATTTAGTCCATCTCATGCCTCCAAATTTAATTGCAAGAAAATGACTCCCAACTTCACATTTCTAACAGAAAAAAAATTTATTTACTGCCATCATATTTATTTATTTACTCATGGTACCTACAGATGTGAGAGCTGATCCATAAAGAAGGCTGAGCACTGAAGAACTGATACTTTTGAACTGTGAGAAGACTCTTCAGGGTCCCTTGGACTGCAGGGAGATCAAAACAGTCACTCCTAAAAGAAATTAACCCTGAATCAACCTCTTAATTTCCCTCTGCACTGTCCTTAATTTCCCTCTGCACTGTCTGTATGCTTGATTCCATTTCTGTTTTATTATATTTGTTCATTTACTCTGTTTTTAGACTCCAAAATAAGTGAAATCATACAGTATTTGTCTTTCTCTGCCTGACTTATTTCACTTAACATAATACCCACATAGTCATCTTCTTCCTTTTTTTAAATTGAATTATAGTTGATTTACAATGTTGTGTTGGTTTCTGGTGTACAACAAAGTGATTCTGTTATGCATATATATTATTTTTCATATTTTCCACTATGGCTTATCAAAAGGTATTAAATATAATTCCCTGTGCTATACAGTAGAACCTCATTGTTTCTCTGTTTTGTATATAGTAGTTTGTATCTGCTAATCCCAAACTCCTAATTTATCCCTCCTCCACTCCCTTTCCCTTTTGATAACCATAAGTTGGTTTTCTATGTCTGAGTCTATTTGTTTCATAAATAAGTTCATTTGTTTCATTTTGTTTTTTATTTTTAAAATTCATTTATTTTTGGCTGTGCTGGATCTTTGTTGCTGTGCAGGCTCTTTCTCTAGTTGTGACAAGCAGGGGTTATTCTCTAGTTACTCGGCATGGGCTTCTCATTGTGGTGGCTTTTCTTATTGCAGAGCATGGGCTCTAGGGCACACAGGATTCCAAAGTTGTGGCACATGGGCTCAGTTGTTGCAGCTTCCGGGCTCTAGAGCACAGGCTTAGTCGTTGTGGCTCACAGGCTAAGTTGCTCCTCGGCATGTGGGACCTTCCTGGACCAGGGATGGAACCTGTGTCCCCTGCATTGGCAGGCAGATCCGTTACCACTGAGCCACCAAGGAAGTCCCATTTGTTTCATTTTAGATTCCACATGTAAGTAATATCGGATGGTTATTTGTCTTTCTCTTTCTGACTTCTCTTAGTATGATACTCTGTAGGTTCATACATGTTGCTGCAAATGGCATTAGTTCTTTCTTTCTTTATGGCTGAGTAGTATTCCATTGTGTGCATATACCACATCTTCTCTAACCTTTCATCTGTCAGTGGACATTCAGGTTGCTTCCATGTCTTGACTATTGTAAATAGTCTGTGAACATCAACCCTTAATACTCATTGGAAGGACTGATGCTGAAGCTGAAGCTCCAATACTTTGGCCACCTGATGAGAAGAGTTGATTCATTAGAAGAGACCCTGAAGCTTGGAAAAATTGAAGGCAAAATGGGAAGAGGGCGACAGAGGATGAGACGGTTGGATTCAATGGACATGAACTTGGGCAAACTCTGGTTGACAGTGAGGGACAGGGAGGCCTGGCATGCTGCCATCCAGGGGGTAGCGAAGAGTTGGACACGAGTTAGTGACTGAAAAACAACAAAAACTACAACGTTAACATTGGGATGTATGTATCTTTTCAAATTACAATTGTCTCTGGATATATGCCCATGAGTGGGATTGCAGGATCATATGGCAACTCTATTTTTAGTTTTTTAAGGAATCGCCATACTATTTTCCACAGTGGCGGCACTAAATGACATTCCTGTCTCCAGTGCCTGAGGGTTTGCTTTTCTCCATACCCTCAAGAACACTGGTTATTTGCTGTCTTTTTGAATAGCCATTCTGATAGATGGGCTTCCCTGGTGGCTCATCTGGTAAAGAATCCACCTGCAATGCGGGAGACCTGGGTTTGATCCCCCGTTGGGAAGATCCCCTGGAGAAAGAAACAGCTACCCACCCCAGTATTCTGGCCTGGACTACATACATAAAGTCCATGAGGTCAAAAAGAGTTGGAGACCACTGAGCGACTTTCACTTTCACATTTCTATAGACATGAGGTATCTCTCATTGTGGTTTTAATTTGCATTTCTCTGATGATTAGCAATGTTTAGCATCTTTTCATGTGCCTGTTAGCCATCTGTATGTCTTCTTTGGAAAGGTGTCTATTCAGGTCTTCTGCCCATTTTAATTGGGCTGTTTGCTTTTTTTTATGTTGAATTGTATGGGTTCATTGAATCTTTTGGATATTAACCCCTTGTCAGATTATATTGTTTGCAAATAAAAAGAAATTAAAATGTTTCCTCTATTGATGGACATATAGGTTTGTTCCTATTTTTTAAATAACAAACAATGTTACATTGAGTATTCTTGTGCATTTTCTCTCTATATATGTATAATTATATATGTAATACATTGGCATATATTTTTATCTATATAATATTGATAGATGATATATAAAGTATATTGAAAAATATTTTGAAGTTGTACACAGGGCAGTTTCTAGAACTATTGAACAGAATGTTTCTGTTTATACTTTAAATAGACAATACTCATGTTCCAATGAAATAATTTCCCATTTATTTTCCACTCATTTTTCTTTTCTTCCCACTTGTTTTCATCTACTATTAGGACGATTTTAAGAGAATCATTGGGAAAAAAAATCAACCATAATCCTATCACTTTACATAAGGAACTTTTTTTGTGTGAGTTACATTTGTTCATTTTGTCCATGTATTACTAGAATCTACCATTGTGTTTCCTGGACAGGGAAGCCTGGTGTGCTGCAGTCCATGGGGTTGCAAAGAGTCAGACATGACTAAGCGACCGAACTGACTAACTGATCTTGTTTCCTGTTTATTTTCATTCCACTTAAAACTGTCAAAAACATTTCCCTGTGTAATTACATAGTCTTTCATCATCATCTTTATCATTATCATATGGTTTTATGATGGCATGATAAACTGAACAGATAAGATAGTAAATTTACTTAACTGTTTTGATGGAAACCATTCTCAACTGCAATTAAGAAAGATGTTCCTATCCCTTTTGCCCCAAAGATGCATGGATCTTTAGGTCTCTATTTGGAAGGGCTAGGCTACTTTCTGGAGGCTAGTCAGAGAAATACCAGGTGCTCAGGGAGTTTCCTGTCCAGTCCAGAGACACATTTTTAATAAAGGTTTTCATTCCAAAAGCAAGTTTGGAATTTTGTTATGGAAATTTTGGAGGGAGAGAGAGAACATTAGCCATCGATACTACCACTGTAGTATTAATATCTCCTTTCACTTAAAAATTAATTTATTAATTAATTAGTTTTTGGTTGCACTGGATCTTCATTGCCACACATGGGCTTTCTCTAGTTGCGGTGTGCAGGCTTCTCATTGCGGTGGTTTCTCTTGTTGCGGAGCACGGACTCTAAAGCAAGTGGGCTTCAGTAGCTGTGGTCCACAGGCTCAGCTGTTGCTTGGCATGTTGAATCTTCAGCAATCAGTGATCAAACTCGTGTCCCCTGCGCTGGTAGCTGGATTCTCAACCACTGGACCACCAGGGAAGTCCCGTTTTGTTTTTTGTGTTAGTGCATTTCCCCCTCAATTTGGTTTCTTTTCTTTCCTTGTCTTCTGTCTTAAAAAGTACAGAATACACGAATACATTCTTACTGTGTAAAACATGAAAATAATTATTAAATGGAGAAGAAACAATATACCGCTCTTCATTCTAGCACAGGAGCCTCCCTTCCCTCTAGAAGTTCATTACTATTAAATATTCGGTGAGCTGAGCACAATTCCAGTTTTATTTCTTTGTAGCTATATATATATATAAGTACATAAACAGTTATTTTCTTTTTACAAGTAACATCTTTTCTCTATTGTTCTGTGACTTGCTTTTTCAGTTCACAACATAATCTTACAGCTAGTCACGTTAGCACTACATTGTTTTCTTTAACATCCATTTGATATTCTACAGAAGGGATTATGGCGAATTTTAAAATATTTCCTCTATCAGTAGACATTTAGATTTGTTTCTACTTTTTCTATAACAATGTTACAGCACCTACATTCTTTTTTACATATCAAAACATATGAAAAATTCTGTATGGTAGGTTTAAGTTGAATTTCAAGTTCACTTAGTAGACATGTTCAAAAGTTTGAGAGATGTAGTCAAACTGTCTTGAATTTATGTCCTTTCTAACAGTATAGTGGAGTGTCTGTTTCCTTTTATTCTTGCCAATTTAATATTGTTCAGTCGCTCAATCATGTCCGACTCTGCTACCCCATGGGCTGCAGCATGCCAGGCTTCCCTGTCCATCACCATCTCCCGCAGTTGGCTCAAATTCATGTCCATTAAGTTGGTGATGCCATCCAACCATCGTGTCTTCTGTAGCTCCTTCTCCTTTTGCCTTCAGTCTTTCCCAGCATCAGGGTCCCTTCCAATGAGTTGGCTCTTCACATCAGGTGGCCAAAATATTGGAGCTTCAGCTTCAGTATCAGTCCTTCCAATGAATATTCAGGGTTGATTTCACTTAGGATTGACTGGTTGGATCTCCTTGCTGTCCAAAGGACTCCCACGAGTCTCTCAAACACCACAGTTCAAAAGCATCAATTCGTCGGCTCTCAGCCTTCTTTATGGTTCAATTTTCACATCCATACATGACTACTGAGAAAACCATAGCTTTGACTATATGGACATTTGATGGCAAAGTAATGTCTCTGCTTTTTAATATGCTGTCTGGGTTTGTCATAGCTTTTCTTCCAAGGAGCAATTGTCTTTTGATTTCGTGGCTGCAATCACCATCTGCAGTGGTTTTGGAACCCAGGAAAATAAAATCTGTCATTGTTTCCCCATCTATTTGCCATGAAGTGATGGGACTGGATGTGATGATCTTAGTTTTTTGAATATTGAGGTTTTTGCCAGTTTTTTCACTCTCCTTCTTCACCTTCATCAAGAAGCTCTTTAGTTCCTCTTTGCTTTCTGCCTTAAGGGTGGTGTCATCTGCATATCTGAGATTGTCAATATTTCTCCCAGCAATCTTGATTCCAGCTAGTGCTTCTTGCTGCCCAGCATTTTGGTTGATGTACTCTGCATATAAGTTAAATGAACAGGGTGACAATATACAGCCTTGATGTACTCTTTTTTTCCCAGTTTTGGGACCAGTCCATTGTTCACATGGACATCACCAGATGGTCAACATCGAAATCAGATTGATTATATTCTCTGCAGCCAAAGATGGAGAAGCTCTATACAGTCAGCAAAAACAAGACCAGGAGCTGACTGTGGCTCAGATCATGAACTCCTTATTACCAAATTCAGACTTAAATTGAAGAAAGTAGGGAAAACCACTATACCATTCAGGTATGACCTAAATCAAATCCCTTATGATTATACAGTGGAAGTGAGAAATAGATTTAAGGGCCTAGATCTGATAGATAGAGTGCCTGATGAACTATGGACGGAGGTTCGTGACATTGTACAGCAGACAGGGACCAAGACCATCCCCATGGAAAAGAAATGCAAAAAAGCAAAATGGCTGTTTGGGGAGGCCTTAAAAATAGCTGTGAAAAGAAGAGAAGTGAAAAGCAAAGGAGAAAAGGAAAGATATAAGCATCTGAATGCACAGTTCCAAAGAATAGCAAGGAGAGATAAGAAAGCCTTCCTCAGCGATCAATGCAAAGAAATAGAGGAAAACAACAGAATGGGAAAGACTAGAGATCTCTTCAAGAAAATTAGAGATACCAAGGGAACATTTCATGCAAAGATGGGCTCGATAAAGGACAGAAATGGTATGGACCTAACAGAAGCAGAAGATATTAAGAAGAGGTGGCAAGAATACACAGAAGAACTGTACAAAAAGATCTTCACGACCCAGATAATCACGATGATGTGATCACTGACCTAGAGCCAGACATCCTCGAATGTGAAGTCAAGTGGGCCTTAGAAAGCATCACTACGAACAAAGCTAGTGGAGGTGATGGAATTCCAGTTGAGCTATTTCAAATCCTGAAAGATGATGCTGTGAAAGTGCTGCACTCAATATGCCAGCAAATTTGGAAAACTCAGCAGTGGCCACAGGACTGGAAAAGGTCAGTTTTCATTCCAATCCCAAAGAAAGGCAATGCCAAAGAATGCTCAAACTACCGCACAATTGCACTCATCTCACATGCTAGTAAAGTAATGCTCAAAATTCTCCAAGCCAGGCTTCAGCAATATGTGAACCGTGAACTTCCTGATGTTCAAGCTGGTTTTAGAAAAGGCAGAGGAACCAGAGATCAAATTGCCAACATCCGCTGGATCATGGAAAAAGCAAGAGAGTTCCAGAAAAACATCTATTTCTGCTTTATTGACTATGCCAAAGCCTTTGACTGTGTGGATCACAATAAACTGTGGAAAATTCTGAAAGAGATGGGAATACCAGACCACCTGACCTGCCTCTTGAGAAATCTGTATGCAGGTCAGGAAGCAACAGTTAGAACTGGACATGGAACAACAGACTGCTTCCAAATAGGAAAAGGAGTACGTCAAGGCTGTATATTGTCACCCTGCTTATTTAACTTCTATGCAGAGTACATCATGAGAAACGCTGGACTGGAAGAAGCACAAGCTGGAATCAAGATTGCCAGGAGAAATATCAATAACCGCAGATATGCAGATGACACCACCCTTATGGCAGAAAGTAAAGAGGAACTAAAAAGCCTCTTGATGAAAGTGAAAGTGAAGAGTGAAAATGTTGGCTTAAAGCTCAACATTCAAAAAACGAAGATCATGGCATCCGGTCCCACCACTTCATGGGAAATAGATGGGGAAACAGTGGAAACAGTGTCAGACTTTATTTTTTTGGGCTCCAAAATCACTGCAGATGGTGACTGCAGTCATGAAATTAAAAAGACGCTTACTCCTTGGAAGGAAAGTTATGACCAACCTAGACAGCATATTCAAAAGCAGAGACATTACTTTGCCAACAAAGGTTCGTCTAGTCAGAGCTATGGTTTTTCCTGTGGTCATGTATGGATGTGAGAGTTGGACTGTGAAGAAGGCTGAGCGCCGAAGAATTGATGCTTTTGAACTGTGGTGTTGGAGAAGACTCTTGAGAGTCCCTTGGACTGCAAGGAGATCCAACCAGTCCATTCTGAAGGAGATCAGCCCTGGGATTTCTTTGGAAGGAATGATGCTAAAGCTGAAACTCCAGTACTTTGGCCACCTCATGCAAAGATTTGACTCATTGGAAAAGACTCTGATGCTGGGAGGGATTGGGGGCAGGAGGAGAAGGGGACGACAGAGGATGAGATGGCTGGATGGCATCACTGACTCCATGGACGTGAGTCTGAGTGAACTCTGGGAGTTGGTGATGGACAGGGAGGCCTGGCGTGCTGCGATTCATGGGGTCGCAAAGAGTTGGACACGACTGAGCGACTGAACTGAAACTGAACTGAACTGATTGTTCCATATCTGGTTCTAACTGTTGCTTCTTGACCTGCATACAGGTTTCTTAGGAGGCAGGTAAGGTGGTCTGGTATTCCCATCTCTTTAAGAATTTTTCAATTTGTTGTGATCCACACAGTCAAAAGCTTTATCGTAGTAAATGAAACGGAAGTAGATGTTTTTCTGAAATTCTCTTGCTTTTTTGATGATCCAATGGATGTTGGCAATTTGATCTCTGGTTCCTCTGCCTTTTCTAAATCCAGCTTGTACATCTGGAAGTTCTTGGTTCACATACTGTTGAAGTCTAGCTTGAAGAATTTGGAAATTTATTATTATAAAACAAAAATGTTTAGTAATTTTTGGGAATGCCTTATTATTTTTTCAACTTTATATTTTTAAAAAAGCATTTATTTTTAATTGAAGGATAATTCAGTTCAGTTCAGTCACTCAGTGGTGTCTGACTCTTTGCGACCCTATGAACTACAGCACGCCAGGCTTCCTTGTCCATCACCAACTCCCAGAGACTACTCAAACTCATGTCCATCGTGTTGGTGATATCCAATTATCTCATCCTCTGTCGTCCCCTTCTCCTCCCGCCTTCAATCTTTCCCAGCATCAGAGTCTTTTCCAATGAGTCAGTTCTTCACATCAGGTGGCCAAAGTATTGGAGGATAATTACTTTACAATAATTGTGTTGGCTTCTGCCATACACCAACGTGAATCAGCCATAGGTATACATATGTCCCCTCCCTCCTCCTCCCTCCCAGCTCCCACCTCCTCCCATTCCTCTAGGTTGTCACAGAGCACCAAGTTGAGCTCCCTGAGTCATACAGCAACTTCCCATTAGTTATCTATTTTACATATGGTAATGTGTATATTTCTATGCTACTCTCTCAATTTTTATTATTGTTTTAATTCATTTTTTTTTGCATTTTGGTACCTCTGTCTTCTTTCACATAACACAATGTTTTCAATATTCACCGATGTTGTAGCATGGATCAGTGCTTCATTTCTTTCTTTTTTTTTCTGACAGCATACTATTCCATTATGTAGATCCATCACATTCAGTTTATCCATTCATCAGCTGATGGACATTTGGGTGGTTTATACTTTTTTTTATTATTATGAGTAATGCTGCTATGAACATTAGTGTACAAGTTTTTGTGTGAACATATGTTTTCAGTTCTTTTGGGTATATTCCTGGGAATGAAAATGCTGGGTCATTTGGTAGCTCTGTGCTTAACTTTTTGAGCAACTGCCAAACTGTTTTCAAAGGAGTTGCACCATTTTGCATTCCCATTAGCAGTTTATTAGGGTTCTTCTTTTCCTGCAACTTGTTAACACTTACAGTTATCCATCTTTTTTATTATTGCTGTCTTAGTGGGTGTGAAGTGGTCTCTCATTGAGTGATTTGCATTTCTACACAGGTACCAGAAATGTCTTTCTGTCTTTCTTTTTTTGGTTGAAGTACACTTTCTAGTATTGGGTAGGGTTGGCCATCTTGTTATAACTGCAATGAGAGTTCGTGGTCTAAGAAGTATTCTGAGTCCTGCACATCTGAATATGTCTTTATTTTTTCTGATACTAGAATAATAGTTTGATTGGATATAGAATTTAGGTTCAAAATTATTCCGTCTCAGCACTTTGAAATTATTCCCACATTGTCTTCTTTTTAAATCTATTTTTTGAAATAATTTCAAAGAAAAATTAGAGTAGTATAAAGAGCTCCTATATACCCTTCACCCAGATTTACCATTTTTGCATTTTCCCACATGTGTTTTATTATTTTATTTTTGTCTTTATCCCTTTCTATTTTTTTCTGAACTATTTGAGAATTGTAGTTATCCTTCCCCTTTACTTTTATTTATTTACTCACTGTGCATCTTCTAAATGCAAGAATAATCACTCATATAACTATAATACCATTGTAGAAACAGAAAATTTAAGATTGATACAATACTATTTAAGCTTCAGACCATATTCAAGTGTTTGCAGTTGCCCTATAGTAAATTTTATAGCTTTCCTTTTTTCTCATCCAGGATCCACTTCATTCTCATGTCTGTTTAATTTTTATTCTTCATTATTCTGGATCAGTTCCTTGATCTGTCTTTGTTTTTCATGACATTAATATTTTTGAAGAGTACAGGCCCGTGTTTTTGTTGAATCTCTCTCCATTTACATTGTATTCTTACACCCGATGTTGTTAGTGAGAGTTTGGAGGTGGAAGGACTGAAGGAGAGTGTATTCAACTCAGCTTGACCCCTTCTCACTCTTGAAGAGCCAGGGAGGTAAACAATCTATTTCTGCGATATTTGGTTCCCAGGCTCTTCAAGGCCTGCTCAAGCTCAGAATCCCTAGAGATGCCCTTTGACAGCTCATTTAGGAGAATTTACCGTTCTCTCAAATGGAGCCTGAGCTGGGAAAGAGATCTCTATGTGTTGGTGCTGTCCAAGCCAATCTTCCCTCAATTCCCACCTTACAAATCTTGTCTCTGAGACGTAATGTGCTGACTTTCTTCAGCCACACTCACAGCTGTCAACAACAACAATTATAGTCATATCACATAAAAGTACCAATGATCACAATTGATCTTTGGCTATCGCTGTAGGCCATCATAGTATCAGAAGAGATTTTGAGTTCAATGATTTCACTTTTTTGGCAAAGTAGAGGCCTCAGGAGATGGAGAGCTGGGGAAGGTCTCATCCCTGGTTAGCGCCACAGCCCTGTCTCAAATGAATATTATGATTTATTATTTAAACTCGAAGTCCAGAAATCCTAAGGAAACCACTGTTCAGCAGTGGCAAGACTAATACAGTGGCCACTTTAGTTAAATTAATACGGAAAAAAGTGGAGCGGGTGGGGGACATAGTTCATGTCTCCAGGACTAAGATGCTGTGAATTTGCCAGCCTGATTAAAAAGGCCAGGTGGGTGATATGCATGAAGCATCATTGGCGAGGGGGGGCAGAGCTTTATGAGTTCAAAAAAGAGAGACCGCAATTCATTATGCTAAGAGCATCTTAACTGTCAGCACATTGAATTAAGGGGCCAGTAGCAAAGAGGGCCTTCTTAGTTAACAGTCACAAACGTGAGGGGTCAGGGGTCTTTAATTCAGAGGAACGACTCTAGTCGTGTAAACGTAGAGATTTATTGCTTACCCAGTGATGAGTGCCGTGAGATCCAGGGTCAACACCCCTCACCACATCTGCTTTTGATAAGCTCTGCTGAGTTAGTTATTTATGTCATGGGTTCTTAGCCCCAAGCTAAGTGGGGGTGGGGGTAGGGTGACAGTGGGAGAGACAGTGAACAGAGAGAGGGGAAGGGCTCAGAGCTCACAGAGGTCAGAAGGTTAACGCTCAGATATGGGGCTCCATCAATAGCTGTTCAAGGGTTTTCCTGATTATACTTTTACCAGGATAACGTATGAGTTGAAAAAGATGATGGGTTTTAATATTGGTGAAATAGGTCTGGGTGGTAAATAAAGCAGAGCATGGCTTTACAATTGTGAAATATATTTTTGTGTTTTAATGGAAAACTATGTTTCATCTACAGCAGGGGTCCCCAACCTCCGGGATGTAATGCCTTATGATCTGAGGTGGTGCTGATGTAATAATAATAGAAATAAAGCACACAATAAATGCAGTATGCTTGAATCATCCTGAAACCATCCCCCCCCTCCCCCGCCTCCACCCCGCCTCCCCCACCGCCATAAGCCATGGTCTGTGGAAAATTTGTCTTCCACAAAACCAGCCCCTGGTGCCAAAAAGGTTGGGGATCGCTACTCTACAGCCCATCCTTCTGGGTCACCAGTATTTTGCAACCCTTTGTAAGTTGTAGGTGATGGTCAGATTTGTAAATTCTATCCCCGATGGTAATAATTGGCTTTGTTCCCTTTGCTATTCCCCTCAACATTCCTTTCATCCACACACATATGTACATTTTAGACTTTTCCTCTGGACAGGTTAAGACAATTGTCTGGTTCTCTCATCATATGAGTCAAAATCTTTACCATGTGTTCATGTTATATCTGTGAGAGCGTCATGATTTTACCTTTTTCTGAATATTATCTTTTCACAGAAAAATACTTCCGTCGCCTGATTGTGAAAAAGTTCAGCCCCTCTCCTCTTCCATGTCTTTCTGAGATTTTGTTACGCAGATCAGCTCCCTGGAAACTTCTTCACGGGCACGTTTATATATCAGTTGTTTAAAACAAAAAACAGTTGAAACCTTCCCCCTCCTCCTTTTTGATGCTATTTTCTGCATTGTGGGGTTTAATCATTCGAAACTACAGGTCTATGTATCTAAAGTACTTGTCTGTTTTACCAATTTTACATTAAGGAGCTGATACAAGTTTGGGGATTGGGGTGGGGGAGGACAGGGGGAAAGAAAATGTCAGGAAACAAAACAGAAGAGGTGTTTGACGTGCCTCACCCCAGTGGGAGCAGTTCAGGTCAGGAAGGGCTCCTGGTCACATTTAATGGCAGAGTCAGATGCGGAACTCGTATCTCCTGTTGAGTTGTTGGTCTGTTCTGCTTCAGAAGAGGAGAGGCAAGGTAGACGTTTTTCCTTTTAGAAGCCCCTCATCAGACCCCTAAATTGTTTGATGCAATGACTGTATTTCTGATGCTCTATTTTGAAGAGGGAGGGCCACAGGTGACAAGGTGAATGCCCCAAGTTCCCTCCCACCTGCCTTCCCCAAGCATCATCTAAAGGTGATTTATTTATTAACTTTGGCTGTGCTGGGTCTTCATTCCTTCGTGCAGTCTTTCTCTAGTTGCAGTGAGTAGGGGCTACTCTCTATTTACGGTGTGCAGGCCTCTCACTGTGGCGTCTTCTCTTGTTGTGGAGCATGGACTCTAAGATGCCCGGGATTCAGTAGTTGGGGTGCACAGGCTTAGTTGCTCTGTGGCATGTGTAATTTTCCCGGACCAGGGATCAAACATGTGTTCCCTGCACAGGCAGGCGGATTCTTAGCCACTGGACCACCACAGTCCACAAGTATCACCTAGAACAGTAGGCAGAGAGGGAGACCCCATAGCCCCAGAGAAGGGCCTGGGTGGCCCCTTCTTTATCCCTAGCTGTTTTTCTCATGAACTGGAGAGACCATGATGTTGAATCACAAAAATTCTTTTTCTCATATACATGAGGAGGGGACTGGAGATGATTTCAAAGGCTTGTTTCTACTCTGACATGGTAGGAAGCCAAGATCAAGCCTTTTGGTCAATTGAAGTTGGAAGCAACCTGCTATTCATCATGACTTTCTTTTGAATTGTATGGCTTCAGTTTGGTCATCCACAAAGGATAAGATGCCACTTCTCAGCTTTGATGGAGTTACATGCAGGATTTCCGTGGCTCCATCACAGAGTTTGCCTGAGACCCTCCTTGGGAATTCCTACCCACTTTCAATGGATTGTCAATTCCAGGTTATTTGACTATATTTCTGCCTTGGCAAAGGTTTTTTTTCATGTGATGTTAGACATCGATGAAACAATTTTGGTCAAACCAAGAACATATTCAAAGTTTGACTATTTCATTAAAAACTGTTGGAATTTATTTTTTCCCTAAATGCTCTTAAAGCTAATAAGATAATTCTGGTTATTAATCATGGGTCTTATACATAAGAGCCCTATTAATCATGGGTCTTATACAATGGAAAAAGTTCATTTCACATTCAGTTTCTTTTTGGTTTTGTCCCCAAATAGAATTGAAGCAAAATAAAATACTAAATAGAAACCTCCCTTATAAAAATATTCATAGTCCAACCAGTTGGCCTAATGAAAATTAAGACTTAGTAATTCCAAGTGCATCTGCTACCTTTCAAATTTTAAAAACAACTGTGGCAGCTGTTTTCATTTTTAGATGAAGCTCCAAGAGGTTAAGTGACTTAGGCAGTCTCACATCCGTTAATGAAAGAGTCAGAACTAAAACCCACTCTCCTGAACCCTAATCCTTTCCTCTTTATATGGTACCATCTTACTTCCATTAGTTAGGAATGAATGCTCCCTTTAATCATGAAGCTCTTTTTCCCTTCTGAAAGATGTTAAAGTAAAGGTATATAATTTCTGGGGAAAAGAAAGAACAAGATGTAGATGATTTGTAATTTATTACTTAGATCAACTTCCATTTTAGAAAAGACAAAAAGAAAATATATAATTCATATTTACATCTTTTGCCATGGAAAGTATTTACACCATAGATATTAAGTACAAAATAGCATATAAAACTCTAGGACGACACAGACAGGAAGAACCGCAATTTTGGCAGGGAGTTTTCTGTCTCTTTTTTTCCTCACGGGTTTAAGTGCATTAGGCTAACCGTTGCCTAACATTTTGCTGATTTAGGCAGTTACTGTTTCATCTTTTTAGCTTGATGGGCTCTCCAAAAGAGCCTTTGTTCAGAATAATTAGTAATTGATCTTGCCACATCACTTGCATGGGTTCACCTTTGAGCTTTAGGATACTGTGGTTCAGGCCACTGGCCTTTGTGGGTTTCCAGTGGGTACGGCTTTCTACTTAAAACCGTAGTTGGACTTATTTGCTGCAATGTTACTCATCTGGGAGGAGCAAGGGTACATTTCAAGGAATAGGCTCATTTGCTATTTGCTCAGCCATGTTTTTCAGTAGAGAGAATTCCAATTGCAAAGACTATTCAGCCTTGAACTTAATGGGGCCAAGGACCAGACTAGACTGGTCACTAACTAGTCTGTCAGTTAGTGAACCACTGGCGGAACTGGGATCGAAGCTGACCCTGTATGTCAAAAACACTGAAGAAGCCACTTGTGAAGCCATCTAGAAATAGGTCCTTAGGCAAGTACTGATCACCTGGGATGTTTTCCCTGTGGTTCACCTGTAGCCTGGAAGTTACTGAAATGGAGCAAAGACCCCACTGCCATGCTGTCTTTGACCTGGTAGGATCAGGTTGGCAAACTGAATCATAGGCAATTAAAAATCAAAGTAAAAAATGGAAAGGACAGAACAATCCAGCAGAGGAATCAGTTTTGTTGAAATAGCACCTGATAAGAAGAAGAAAACCATATAGGTAACATGTTAAAGGACTGATCTTTTAATGTCAATATCTGTCTATCAAAGAGCTTGCTCACTGCTTAAAAAAAGTGCTTTCCTATGTCTACTATCCCAAATAACTAACATAATGCCAAAATATCAAAGGTGATTAGAAAAATAAATTGAGTGCACCAGAAAAAAAATTCAAAATTAAGAATGATAAAAGAATAATAGTGCTAGTGATCACAATTAAAAAAAAAGAGGCAATGCTTAAAATACCAAGATATACCAGAAGATATTTACATGTATAACGTTAGCAGCAGCACAAAATGTATCAATGGGTGTGTACAATGAAACACAAACTGAAGATTGTGAGAAGCAAAAGAAACTGTTCCATTATCAAGCTCATCATGGAAATAAGACATTGTGCATTTAAACATTGTACTCCAAATGCACCAAATAACAAGAAAAAAGCTTAAATGAAAGTGTAAAATTAACAAATGCATAAAATCCAATTGCTTCAATAAACAGGCTGGAAAGATCGGCCTGGGATTACAGTGGAAGTTTGCAAAGTCCAGCTGGGCAGAAAGCAAATGCTGGGAATAAGGGAATCAGGCATTTTGCCCTTTTTGCTTTTTTTCCTGGTAAAATGGCATTTTTTTTTGGCTGAATCGCTAGAATATAATAGGAGATTCTATACCGTTTCTTTCAAAGAAAATTATCAAAATAGATTAATTAAAATTCTTTGAAGGCCGTTTTTAGAATATGATTGGAAGAGGTCATGGTGCTTAGTGGAGTCTGGCTATTGAAGCAAAGTAGGGTCTGAGGCACAGGGATTCTGCCCTGAAGCGGTCTCTGTGGCCAGTAGAGAGAAGCGGAGGTTGAAGGTAGGGCCTTGGGCCGACATGCTCTGGAGTTCCCACCATCTGGTGAGTGTCTCTGTGTGGTTGGTAGCAGAGTCCACGAGGCCCCAGGTCTCCAGGGCCCCAGGAAGGCATCTTGTTCTGTGGTCAGCAGACTGGGGTAGACCAGCTGGGAAATGTGGGCACTGATGTTCAGAACTGGACTTGCTCTGAAGAGCCCGGTGTGAATGCCTCAGGACTAGATGAGGGACGTCCTCACCAATGGCTACTTCAGAAATGAAAACTTTAACTGGAGAAACCAGGCTTCTTTCAGGGTCTCCTTCCGAGTGGGAACCTGCTTGGTTTATGATTAGGTTAACATTTGGACTGGAGGACTGTGTCCCAGCAAAGAACCAGCCAGTTTCTCCAAGTCTGTGTGCCTGGGAAGTGTGTTTCTTGGCCAGTTGGTATCATTAAACGTTGCTCTCTCCTGCCCCTACTCCTTCTGGGCAGGGGCTTAGAAGACTGTCCACGCACTATCCTTTTCCCAGGGACATCACTTTGTCCTGCATGAACTTGCAGTAATGCCTTCTGATAGCACATAAAACACTGTTAATTTTCTCTTGGACACAGTTATACACCCTTTTGGCCACAGGACAGCAACAGAACTACTTAGAGATTGACTTTCTCACATTGATCATTCAGGAGCACACACTGCACTTTAATGGCCTGGTGGCAGGGACCCTGCAGACCCTTGCTCATTCATGGGAAATACTGAGGGTCTTTTGTGGCGGGTCTTGGATGGCCATGGAATTGACTTGTTTCATTTTGGCTAAGCTATAAACCAAAGATTCAGTTTTAAAGAAAATGATCAGCTATGTTTTTAGCCACAAATACTTGGCACTGGGTTTCTCTGAATGTCTTATCGTGTGTTAGAGACTATCCTGGATTCCAGCAATTCATGCATGGAAGGAAACCAAGTGAGTTCCCAAAGAAAAAGGAAAGAACCAGCAAGGGAGTTGTTGGTTCATTCAGGTTTCTCTGAATGTCTTATCGTGTGTTAGAGACTTTATCCCAGATTCCAGCAATTCATGCATGGAAGGAAACCAAGTGAGTTCCCAAAGAAAAAGGAAAGAACCAGCAAGGGAGTTGTTGGTTCATTCAGGTTTCTCTGAATGTCTTATCGTGTGTTAGAGACTTTATCCCAGATTCCAGCAATTCATGCATGGAAGGAAACCAAGTGAGTTCCCAAAGAAAAAGGAAAGAACCAGCAAGGGAGTTGTTGCCCCTCCTTGTCCAAAGCAGCTTTCTACCCAGGTTCGGTGGGGAGGGGGTGTTTCTCAACGCAGGCTTGAGCCAGACTCCCTCTTTAAACTAGAAAACATAGACATCTGGTTGAAAACCAAACCAAACAGATCCCTGATAGGCATAAGGAAAAACGCATTTGACCCACTGAAATCAGCAAAAAAGCTACTGAATTATAGAAGCACAAAATATTAAATCTAGTCTCAACCTTTTACTTTAAGGATGAGGAAAAGGAAACTCTCCGCACCATAGCCTCTAGGCTTCCTCTGGAGACAGAGCAAGTCACAGGTCTAGACGAAGAAATTTGCTGTGACTTATTGAACTTAAAACCAGTAAGAAAAAAAAACCCTGGAGACTTTACTTATGACCCTGAAGCCAGAAAACAAAGTATTTCTTCACTGGTAGGTCCTAATAACAATGTTTTATCAGATTCAGAATAGAAACCCCAAATAAAATCAAATAAAACAAAGGTGTGGATTTCTCTTCTTATGAGGAACATAACAGGATAAATGTTACATCTGTCAACAACTCTATGTAATTGAACGGCAGCAGGAGTGTTTGGTAGGAAAACAAAGCTGTCACACATGTTGACCAGATTGCAGATCTTTCTCCGCAGGGGTCTTGTTTTGCAGAGGTGGGCTACAATGATGCTCAGAGGGCTGAGCTGAGAGAAGTGTGGGGGACCTGAGGGGTGGGTGGGTGGGGGCTGAGGGTAGGGAGAGAGGCAAAAGGAGGTGAGGAGAGAGAGATGAGGGAGCCAAGTGGTCTGAGGGTGAGAGAGTGGAGGTGGTGGGTGGTCTGAGGGTGGTGTGAATGGAGAGAGAACTGAAAAAAATGAAGAAAATGGGTCAGGGGTGGAGGCAAGATAAGGAGGTGAGATCCTCAGGGGGAACCAAAAGGAAAGGCTGAGAAGACCATTCAGGCTGAAGGGCTGGGGCTTACCCCTTGCAGGGTCAGAGATTGGTAAGAGGCTTTGGGAACCATCTGGGAAAGTGACAAAGGCAGTAGGAAGGTAGAAACCTTCCAGGCTCCCGTCATCTGCTTGACAAGCGGAGGAGATGCAAGCCCAGGACACTGAGGGACGTGGTGAAGGGGTACCATGGAGACCAGTGACTGACCTGGAGCTACGAGAGGTCCTGCTCATTGAAAATTGATCTCTTTTTGGAAAAAAGCACTAGGATGTGACAGGGGTTCCTGCAGTGGTCAGGATAGGAGAGCCTGTTGTTGTTCAGTAGCTCAGTCGTGTCCAACTCTTTGTGATCCCATGGACTGCAGCATGCCAGGCTCCCATGTCCTTCACCATCTCCCGGAGCTTGTTCAAACTCATGTCCCTTGAGTTGATGATGCCATCCAACCATCTCATCCTCTGTCATCCCCTTCTCCTACTGACTTCAATCTTTTCCATCGTCAGGTTTTTTTTTTTTTTTTTCCCAATGAGTTGGCATCAAGTGGCCAAAGTATTGGAGCTTCAGCTTTAACATCAGTCCTTCCAATGAATATTCAGGACTGATTTCCTTTAGGATTGACTGGTTGGATCTCCTTGCATTCCAAGGGACACTCAAGAGTCTTCTCCAACACCACAGTTTGAAAGCATCAATTCTTTGGTGGTCCAAATCTCACATCTGTACATGACTACTGGAAAAACCATAGCTTTGACTAGACAGAACTTTGTTGGCAAAGTAATGTCTCTGCTTTTTAATACGCTGTCTAGGTTTGTCATAGTTATTCTTCCAAGGACCAAGTGTATTTTAATTTCATGGCTGCAGTCACCATCTGCAGTGATTTTGGAGCCCAGAAAAATAAAGCCTGTCGTTGGGGGCACCTAAGGTGGGGAATCTAGTATAGAATGCCTCACTCCAGGAAGTTAGCACCAGGTTGCCTTCACGGGAGGCGCTTTTGACCCAAAGGAGAGCTTGGAGGAAATAACTTTTTAAAAGTCATAGGAAAAATACAATTATTAAAAATAAAAAGAAGACATCTCACCTTAACATCAAAACAGAAATGCTAGAGAAACTTAAATCATCAGCAAACTCTATGCAGGTAAATTTTTTTTCTTCCATACAAGAGACCCACTGCCTGCAGTATGGATAGGTCCTTACAAAAATAATTACACAAGGAAAAAAAATGTAATTCACCAGTGCTTTTATCATCAAGGAATTACTCTTGAAAATCTTTTATTTTTCCTTACTCTCTAATCTATATAATCAGTCAGATAAGCTGTTGATCTTCATTATGCAATTCGGAAAATTAGGTTCTGACTCATTTAAAAAATACACCAAATGTTCAATTAACTGCACTGAAGTTTCCTGCAAGACGCAATGCAAGAGAAGTTTTTCTATTGAAATACCGAGGAAATGATTGTTAAACTTAAGACGACAGATTGATTGCATGGGGAATGTTGGCTTCAATGTCCAAGAGGCCACAGGCAGGGAGCAGAAGTGGGGAGTTGCTGCTGGGGAGATGGTAAAAGGCCTAGAATAAATAACACATCTTATTTTTGTTGTTGTTTTGTCTTTAGGACACACCACGAGGCTTGTGGGATCTTAGTTCCCTGACCAGGGATTGAACCCATGCCCTCAGCAGTGAAAGTGTGGAGTCCTAACCACTAGACCGCCAGGGAATTCCCAATAACACATCTTATATTGGAGCCAACAAAAGGGAAAAAAGTCCTCATTCAACTAGGAATATGGGTAACTGGAATTTTAAAGAAAGATTTTAAAAATGTGCTGATTTTTCTCTTTTTAGAGAAAATAAAATAAAAAGTATGAACATTTAGGACATTTAGTTTTAAAAAGCAACTTCCCTGGGGTGGGGAAGTCAGTTCACATCTATCCTGTCCCACATCAGGTTGGCCACCATTTCCACATCTCCATTTTTCAGTGTCCACGATGTCTGTCAAGCAGGTCCTCTGTGTGGACACAAGGGGGCCTGCTCTGAGCCGAATTTCTCCAGAAATCTTAATGAACAATTTCTCAAGTGACTCCAGTTAATGGAGGTTTGATTACAAAAAGCAAGGTTTTTCCCTGAACTGAATACTAACCATCTCCTTGTCTAACCTTTATACAGCTCTCTCCCATGTTCCACGTCCTTTCATGGAGATAGTCCTCCCATGGCCTGTGAGGCAGGGAGAACCTTCCCCAGGTTACAGAGGAGGCTTAGAGCACGGCAGGCACTTGTCCAAGGTGGCCCAGCCGGCACTGCGCAATCAGGCCCAGCTCACAGACCTCCTTCTTCCCAGGCCAGAGTGCCTCCCACTGGTGGGGGGAGTTGCAGGCTGGCTTATTTTGGCAGACTTTTGCAATAAAACACTTTGTCTTTGGAATGAGCAGAGTGCAAGAAAAATGTCTCATAGCAGGCGATTTCCCTGTATTTTTTTTTTTTTTAACAGTAAAATGAACCCAGGCGCCGGCAGTTTCCTCCTTAAAAGGTGGCCATGATGGATGTGTCTTCCTCCAGTGTTGTAGGTTCAGAGCTGGTGGTTTGCCAGCACGTGACACAGACCATTTTACTACTGATACATGCGCATGTCCAGGATCCTGTGAGTCAGTGAAAGTCCTCAAATCCCTTCACTCATCTGTTAATACCGTGTTCTAGAGGGTTGTATTCTATTTCTCCCGTGGGCCCAGGGATGGAAGGAGCATTGGATGGCTGGTTAATTTGGCTGTAAAAACCCAGTGGCACCCACTGAGCCTCTGCGTATGGTGACCAAGGAAGAAGAAAGGCAGTGGTGGGTACATCCCAGGCACTGTCCCTTCAACCTAAAGGAAGAAGGCTTATTCCAGATGCTCTTGGAAGCAGGTAGCTTGCTGCCTATCTCCATCATCCCAGGACTGTACACGAGAGACGTGAGGCCCTCGGCTCTGAGGGCCAGCCCAGATGTCCAAGCTCATCGCCCAGTCGTGCTCATGGGCTTCTCTCCTCTACGACACTGTTGTGCCATTCTCTTGAAGACACACGCGCTTTGCTTTTGCAGCTTGCTTGGTATGTTGATCAGCTTACAACATTTGAAAGAGCCCAGGAAGTTAAAAGGTTAATGGTGGCAGCACCAAAGGAAGTTAAAGGAAATCTGTTGAGAAGGAGCCGGGAAAGGTGACCAGTCTCTGGCCACAGCCTCCTGGGGAGGCTTTTAAGGTCAGAGGGTGACCATGCCGGCAGCCACTTTGCAGAGAGGTCCGCTCAAAGATCCACAGTTCTTCACCGCCTAAATGGCATCCCAGCGCCCTTGCAGCGCGGCAACGTCAGAGGGCGCTAGCTGCCAGCAGAGGGCGCTAGCTGCAGGGCCGCGGCAGAAAGCCCAGCAAAGAGCTGGAGAAGACAGGCAGGGTGAGGACAGGTGTCTCTCGGTCTCCTGCGGTCACCCTCTGATCACCCTCAAGCCAGACTCCCGGGAAGGGTTCGGCCCGCGACCCTCTGTCCAGAGGCAGCTCCCGTCTTCTCCCTCCTCCAGGGTAAAACGCTTTTCCCAAGGCTTGGGCTGCCTGGCCTCACTTCTTGGCGACTAACCATGGACTCTGGCCCTTGAGGAGGCAGAGAGAGGCGCGTGTTTGAGGAGGAGCCCCGCTGCTGATGGGCACGTAGGGATGCCTCCCTGAACCAGGGGTCCCACCGACCTGTGAACTTGGAAAGGGCCCTCCCAGTTTGGACCCACCCTCTTTATATTCCCTTCCTTCCCCCACAATCCTGTTTGCCCTCCTGTAATTCCAGAAGCTAGCATGACCCAGGATCCCGCTCACTGGAAGATTCTGTGAGGAGGACGAGACGGGGAAGGGGCCCCCGTCTGCAGTGGCCAGCTCCTTTTCGCTGCTGTTAATTCCTTCCTGGCCCCCGGGTCCTCTCTTCATTCTTGCCCCTTGGCACCATAGCATCCTCAGAAGTACCCTCACTTAGCTCTCGGCACAGTCCTTGCACAGCCTGGCACCGTATCAGCTCCCGGAGGGCAGGCTTACGGTCCTTAGTGGCCCCTCTTCCCTCCCACTGCCTGCACACAGTAGGTGCTTAATAAAGTATATTGAGAAGTCAGCAGTTCAGGGATGTTTATGAGTCCCAGCCATGGCAGGGAGAGACCTGAGCTAGGTCCCTGAGGAGCCCAGTGAAAGAGAAAGTCCTTTTCCTCTAAGAGCTCACTGTCTAGTATGGGAGACCTAATTTCCTCCTCTAATAGAAGGTGGAGGGGAAAAAAACCAAGACACAGTTCTTGGTCGTTTCGGAGAGGGAGACTCATCCAACAGAAGAACCCAGAAAGGCCTTCCTAGGGCCCTGGGGTTTGAGCTGGACCTTAGAAGGAGGTGGAATTTTGACAGGTGAGAAAGCAGGCATTCCAAGCCGAGGGCTCCCCACAGGCCAGGTGTGTGTGTGTGTGTGTGTGTGTGTGTGTGTGTGTGGAGGGGGAAGCAGAGGGTGTGTGCAGGAGCCGGTGAACAGACCTGGAAAAGGAGGCCCCATGGTGTGAGGCTTGCATCCCTGGCTCAGCCCTGCGTCCATCTATGTTTTCCTTCAACAGACACCCAGCTGCTTCTTGGAAGCAGGGCTGTCCCAGGAACTGAGGATCTCTGCGTGTGGAATTCTGCCTAGGTCTGTCAAATCCAGCTCCCTTCCCTGTGTCCTCCTCCCTGGCCCTCCTCCACTACTAATTCAAGGAAACTTCCCCCTTGAAAACTCCCCTCCTTGGAGCAATGAGCTGCTGGTTTTTCCCTGTCCCTTCCTTCCTTCTCTGCCCTCCGTCTCTGTGTGGATCTCCTCCTCTTTTCTGGACCCTCTTTCGGTGGTGTGGATGGGGTCTTAGGTGCTTGACATCTCAAGTTGCCTGAGAGTGTGTCCAGGTGCGGGGCTGGGGCTGGGGTCAGGCTGTAGGTGTGTGGGTGGGGCCCCGGGAAGGGCACAAGAGCCTGGAGTTAGAAAGGCAGCCATGTCTCTGTACATTCGTGGGGCTTTGGGACTTCAGCTGCATGCCGGGTGGTTAAAGGTGTGCTGTTGAGTCCCTGAAGAATGTGGCAACTTGGACACCATTGGGAGAGACCAGGTCTGCAGTCACCGCTGCCCCAGGAAAGCTGACCCCGCTCACCCACTCCCCAGGGCATGCCAGGAGTCTGGTCACTCAGGGTTACAAAGCACATGCATGCAGCACATGGACTTGCAATGCCAGCTCCATGCACAAAACTGTCACAGCTGAAAACGACTCTAGGTTGAGGGGCACGCCATGCTCCAGTGTCCCAGTCCTCCCAGGAGCCGACCAGTCAGTGGAATCTGGGTTTCAAGATGTCAGAGGTCACCTGTCATTGATACCTGGGGAAACTGACTGGTGGAGGAAGGGCTGGTAGCTGAGGCTCCTGACTCTTGGCCAGAGCCGGCCCCCTTCTCGGGCTGACGCTGACCCTCCCCACGTCTGTGGCTCTCCATTCTGCCAGGTGAAGCTGGGATTCTGGGAAGGGAGACCAGGTGGGGAGGAAGCACCAAGGGAGGCTGTGATGGGGTCATGGGGCGTGTGGGAGGCGGTGATGGGGCCATGGGGCGTGTGGGAGGCGGTGATGGGGCCACGGGGGGTGTGGGAGGCGGTGATGGGGCCACGGGGGGTGTGGGAGGCGGTGATGGGGCCACGGGGCGTGTGGGAGGCGGTGATGGGGCCACGGGGCGTGTGGGAGGCGGTGATGGGGCCACGGGGCGTGTGGGAGGCGGTGATGGGGCCACGGGGGGTGTGGGAGGCGGTGATGGGGCCACGGGGCGTGTGGGAGGCGGTGATGGGGCCACGGGGGGTGTGGGAGGCGGTGATGGGGCCACGGGGCGTGTGGGAGGCGGTGATGGGGCCACGGGGCGTGTGGGAGGCGGTGATGGGGCCACGGGGGGTGTGGGAGGCGGTGATGGGGCCACGGGGCGTGTGGGAGGCGGTGATGGGGCCACGGGGCGTGTGGGAGGCGGTGATGGGGCCACGGGGCGTGTGGGAGGCGGTGATGGGGCCATGGTGGGTGTGGGAGGCGGTGATGGGGCCATGGGGCGTGCGGGAGGTGGTGATGGGGCCATGGGGCGTGTGGGAGGCGGTGATGGGGCTGTGCGGCGTGTGGGAGGGGCTGTCTCCTTCTGAGGGAGATGCACAGGTACAAGTGGCCGACCTTGGTGAGACTCCTTCCTTGGACCTAGAGGACCTGTTATACCATCACTCAGGAGGGGGCTGACTCAGTCTTTCGTCTAGCTGGGTGTTTGCAAGTCTCCAGGCAGACAGTGCTTGCTACCAGGTGCATTTGGTGCCAGAGCAAATGGTACCAAATGAAACCAGGCTGATGATTTTTTTCCTCTTACCAACAAGCCCCTGGAGGTGAAACTAGAGAGGTTCTTCCCCACCTCTCCCGGGCTCTCCTGCCCCCGCCTCTGACTTGTTTTCCTTGACTCTGCCTTACAAACTTTTCTTTACACATCTCTCTATTTTATTATCTATATTCTTGCCAGTGACTCTGAATCCTTTGTGATATCAGCTGAGGAGTAAGAAGTAAATGAGGGCTTCCCTGGTGGCTCAGTCAGTAAAGAAACCACCTGCAAAGCAGGAGACCTGGGTTTGATCCCTGGGTTGGGAAGACCCCCTGGAGAAGGGCATGACAAACCACTCCAGTCTTCTTGCATGGAGAATTCCATGAACAGAGGGGCCTGGCAGGCTACAGACTATGGGGTTGCAAAGAGTCGCACACGACTGGGAGACTAAGCACAGCACCGCACAGCAAGAAGTAAATGAACAAAAGATGAGGATGGAAACAAAGTAAGGTTTGGGTTTGCCCAGAGTTTTTCAGGGTGTTCAGCTAACACAGTATTTCAACTTCTGGAACTTTCCAGGGCATGTTTGACCCTATTTCAAAATCACTAGTGGGTTCTGATTGCTCCAGTGAGACCCTGAAGTGGAATGAGGCAGTGAGTCTGGAAAAGCCAGGTTACACTCTGATTCCTTAGGACCTCGGGTGAGGGGTGAGGAAGCAAAAGAAACGGTGAAGAGGGTGGCATTTCAGGAAGCACAAGTCAGGAGAGCCAGGACAAGAGCATGTCTCCAGAAGGAGAGGATGGACAGACCTGTGCTGTGACTTACAGGCACCTTTGACTGTGCAGACGCTTTCCTTCAGAAAAATACAAAAAATGATCAAGGTGCTACTGCACAGCATAGGGACCTCTGCTCAGTGTTACATGGCAGCCCAGATGGGAGGGGAGTTTGGAGGAGAATGGATGCATGTGTATGTACGGCTGAGTCCCCTTGCTGTCTACCTGAAACTATCACAGCATTGTTAATTGGCTGTACTCCAAAACAAAACAAAATTTTTTTAAAATTACATTTTATGACTGCTCTGGTAGAAAGATAAATATAATCCTGGCTGGATGCATGGTTATATATTCAGTTTTTTTCTTTTGGATTTAAAAGAAATGAAAATATTAAGATATTGTCTTATCCTCTGAAAGCCCCCCAAAGGCCCAGGCTTGTGTTCACTGCGCCTGGTGGGGCAGCTGGCTCTGGGTGGGGTCTGGGGAGTGGGCTTAGGCATTATCAGAGAAGTGCGGCATCCTGGGATCCCCTCAGTAGGAAAAGTAACTTGTGCCAGCTGGCAGCTGGGGCCTGGGTCCTTCCTGCTTCTGCCACCTGGTGAGGGGACAGATGACCACAGAGAGCAGCTCTAATTCAACTGCTTCACTTTGCAAACAAGGAAGCCAAGACTCAGGGGAGGAAGGTGTCTGACGTCCAAATTATCTGAGTGGACATTTGGTAAGAACACCAGTAAGGTCCCTGGGGTTTGGGCAGCATGTGGACCCATGCAGACAAGAGTCTGTGAGTGCAACCTCACCCCACAACGCGGCAGGGGCCCCGCGAATGTGAAGCTCACTAACTTAGACTTCGTGTGACTACATGTGGACAGGGGCTGTGCTTCAGTGTGCTTTTGTGCTGTCTATGATGAAAGGATATATGTATATAAAGACAAAGTATGAACAAAACGGGGAAGGGTATTTAAATTAATCAAGTACTTTGGTATGTTCAAGCCCTTCAGAAGCACCAATTATGCTGTAATACCTAACAGTAAACCTGTGTGCTACCCCATAGGTAATATTCGCCTAGTCATTAAAACAGGTTTGTTTTACTTATGAGCAGTGAGACCTTTATAAACAGTGTGCTAAGAACAGTACAGAAAGCAGTAAAATTCTATTTCTTCAAAAAAAAACCCAGAATGCCAATATCTTAACCAGATTTGCTTCTGAATGTCCTTTGTTGGAGCGAAAAGACGGTTGGGGCAAACTTTTCAGCGGCTAGTTGCGAGTGGACCTTGCAAATCTATAGCAAATGAATGGCCATCATCAACATAGCTGCTGTTAATGATTGCAGCTCAAAAGGAAGGAAAACAAACCAAAAATCAAAAGTACTAGCACCTAGCCCTTTATAACCATGGGGGTTTGAAGGGTTTCAGCACAACTGAACCTTACCCGTGTACATGGAGCTGTCATGAACGTGGGGTGCATTACAAAAGACGTCGCCTAATACAGTCCTGGCCCTTCTCTGTTGGACTTAAAATGGTTCAAACCATTATATTTCTTTCTTTCTTTTTTTTTGGCCACACTGCAAGACATGTAGAACTTTTTGGACCAGGGATCAAACCCTTGTGCCCTGCAGTGGAAGTGCCGAGTCTCAACCCCTGGACCACCAGGGAAGTCCTCAAACCATTATATTTGTGAGGACCCCTGCTTCTGGGACTTCCTGATTTAACAAGACAAGAATGTAATTAATTTAGTGATGAATCAGGATCGAGAATTTCCATGTTTCACTTTTTTTAATAGTGAAAATCCATAAGCGTTTAAAATATTCTGAGACACACCTAGCTTAGCGAACACCATGGACCTTCTTGTATCTGTGACGTCACACACAAACCAGCCAGCACCTGAGTGCTGGTTGGCCCCCTTTGGCACTGGAACACAATAATTTATTAAGCTTCAATACTTAATAAGTGTGCACAAATATCATGCAAACGTACAGCCGTACTCACAAGTGAAAAGTGTATTAGAGTCTTAGACGTATGCAAAACATCTTGTAAACAAAAGGGAAGAGGTTGGTATTTTCTGTACAAAATATGCAGGTTTTCCTTTTTTAAAAAATAATCTGTAAGATGCATCATACTTCGGGCATTTTCAAAAAGTGAAAACTGTATAAAAATAAATATTCTATGTACAAACACACACACAGGCCAATCCCAGGTTAGAGGCATCACTGCAAAACAAAAACAAACACAGAACAACACGGGGTTAGTGTCTGATTGTTTATTTCCCTTGTGGAAAGTGAGGTAGATCTCGTTCTGGGTTGGATAGGAGAGCTTTGGGTAGGGGACCTGGGGGAGCCGGGAACCCCCTCCTCCAAGACCCTGGTGCTGACTGTCAGCATCCAGTGGGAAACTATTTAACACTTTTTCTTTCCAGTCATTCCCCTCATTGGTCACTAGAGGGCACTTTCTCTCTATGCAGCCTTTGGAGGCCTGGTTGTTGAATTACCGAATCTTCCCAGAATGAATTTATGATGTGAATCAATAGACATCAGGCTCTCTAGCTGCTTCTTGCTTCTCCAGCTGCTTCTTGCTTCTCCCAGACATTGTACCTCTTGAGAGTAGCTTTTCTTCCCCTGCTAAGCTCAATCATTTCTATCTCCTAACCATCCACAGCAACCCTGAAGAAGAAAATCTTTTTCTTAGGGGACACACCTCTTTCCTGCTTCTTGGAGCTTTAACTAGGTCTAGGGGAATTAACCAAGAGGATGAAGTGACAGACAGATTCCCGGGGAGGCATCTCCCTTGAAAGCAGAGCTTTTCCTCTCTCTGGCTAGGGGGTGTTTTAGGTACCTGGGTGAGTAGATGCTCAACCTACAGCTTGATGTCTTGGTGGTTTCACCGCTTTTACCGAATCTTGTGAGCTAATGAGATGGTGGACACCTAGCCAGAGGAGTAGATTCATCTCACTGTAAGTGAGTGCTGTCACTGGGCAGGACTGGATTAGTTAAGCACAAACTCTTGGGCAGGTAAGGATCTCCAGCTCTTTAATGAGAATGAACCAAGACCTTGAGACAGTGGTGGTGGAGGGCTGGTGAAAAGTCTCTGAACAGGAGGAAGGTGAAGGGAAGCCATAGGTGGGACTGCATGGCAGGTGCTGCCTTTTCCAAGACCAAGTTGGGTTTCTGGATTAGGAAACCAATGGCCCTGGTCATGCCAGGGAGCCTTGCACATTGGGGGCCCTGGATGAGTCAGGTGACTATGTTGAGGGCACAGCCCTTTGGTGTCAGGTGGCTTTAATGATGACAAATGCCAAAGGCAAGTGTGAACAAATGAAACCTCCCTGTTGGTAGGAACTGTGGAACTCCAAGAGAGGGTGGGCAGGTCTCAATGTGCAGAAGCATGAAACTCTGACTATTTAAGTTCAAGAGGAAGGGTTGAATGACGAGCTGGCAGGTCTCTGTGAGGAGGTATAGAATCCATATGACTTTATACTTAAAGCAACTGAGATTTCCTACATCTGGATAAACGTCATCATCTGGCTTAAATGGCCTCTTATGAACACTATGAGACTAGCTAATGATAACTGATTTTGAAACATGGTTTAGAATTCCTTGTAGAAGAAGTATGGTATAAATTAACCTCACGAAGCATAAAGATGTCATCTGTCCAGGAACATGGAAATTCCATACACTGGGTTTGCTGATGCCCTAAAAACCATTTTTAAATGTTCTCAAATGCATGCAGTGAGTGGAATGTTTAATGGGCACCCTGATTTTGGGACTGTTCCTTTTTGGACCCATGTCTTGCTGCCTCATCTGCAGGAAGGCCTGGAAGGGAAATCGTGCATGCTTTATCCCACGGCAGAAAATGGAGCCCACGTACAACTCTGCCCTGAGGCCCTGGAACCCCGGGAAAGCTTACCTTGTTCCAGCAGCCCTGGACTGGCAAGCCATCTTCACCCTGCAGTGAGGAAGAAAGGCAGACAGCTCAGACTCACCGAGATGGCCCAGCAAGCAGCAGGATAAGGGGAACAAGGGCCACAAATACCGTGTCAGCTGATCAGGGTGCGGCCCACCTGATATTGTTTGTTTCTCTTCTCTACCCTAGGGCCTCGGAAGGAGGCAGGAAGCAAGCCCGCCTGTCCGCTTGCAGCCCAAGCTCACATGTAGTGACAGTTCAAAGCTGAGATGGGCTGTCCTATCGCCTGTGGGCCCGTGAGCAGAGGCGACCTGAGCGTGGTGGAGAGGACAGTCCGGAGGCCTGCTGGTCTCCTCTCTGGCTGTACTGGGTGTGAGGTGCCCGTGGGCAAGCCACTCAGCACCTGGAGGCTTCAGTTTCCTCCTCCATAAAACCTGGGGAAGGTGCGGCTCTATGGAACGAACACACCCCACTCTCTCATTCTCTGATTTCTCTCTCTTCCTTAGCAGCTGGGGGCGGACATCCAGGCAGCTCCCATCTGTTGATCAATAAGGAGGAGGAGGGTTGATTTCGCAGGCTTTCACCGTGGGGCTGAGGTACCTTCAGCAAGGAGGCGGGGCTCCCGGCACAGCCTTTGCTGTCTCTGGGGACTGGGGGGGGGGAGGGGGGGGGATGTGCAGTGGTAGGATGAGAATCCACCAGGTGCCACTTGTCCCCTCTGCTGGTGCACCTGCTGAGCACCTGAAGCCTCAGGACATCCTGAGTCTCCTCCGCCCGGCTGTCCCGGCTGCTCTGGTGCACCCTGGGGGAAACTAGAAACCCCTGAGGAGCAGGCAGGGAGGGTGAGGCTGGACCAGGGCAGCGATCTGGTTCTCAGTCTGAGTCTATTAGAACTGCAGCCCAGGTTCTAGAACTCCAGGTTCCAGGGCAGAGAAGGAGATGCACACAGGGTTTCAGGAGACCCGAGGGGCTGGAATGGGAGCCCCCTATGCCTGAACCTACTCATCCACCCACGACAGGCGTGGAAATCACTCACCTGCAGCCCAGCAGACAGCTGGCCCTGCACGGGTGCTGAAGAAGTCTAGTTACCTTGTACTAAAAATCCTGATCAATAGCGCCGCTTCTCCTCCACCCCCGCCCCTGCCGCCCACTGCCCCACGCCTACAGAAACACAACGCAGGAGACAGCAAACAGCAACAACGCCAAACAAGAAAGGGAAGGTATGTAAACTTCCACAGCAAAATTAAAAGACAAATGATACATTATTGGAGAAAATGCCAGTTTGCATTAAAGGTCAAATCAAGGTGACTTTCACCGTCCCTTCTGGGTTGGGGAGGTTCTGCAGGGGAAGGTGGTGCATCCCAGGGTTCCATGAAGACCTGGGTCCCGTTTCCCAGCCCGCCACAGTGCAACACTTCCCATGGACTCTGGGAGGGACAGGCGCCTCCGCGGGCCACAGCGGCTTCCCATTGGCACGTGGACGGTGGCAGGGGGGACAGAGGAGGGCTGGGCAGGCAGGGAGGGGGTGCAGCGGCAGTGTGTGGGTGAAGAGCAGGGTGAGGAGCCAGGGCTGCAGCCGGCAGAACTCAGATTTCGGGATCCTGGAAAAGGCTGTGGTAGAAGGGATGACTGGTTGATGATCAGTGGAGGTGCTGTGGAGGGCGTGGGAGATTCCATGGCTGAGAAAGGTGCCTGTGAGGTGCATGCTGCATGCTGAGGATTCAGGAGACCGGGTGGGGGACAGGAAGCAGCCACTCTGTCAGCTTAATCTGCCTCTCCTGGTCCCTGAAAGTCCCTTCAAGGGGCTCTGTGGTCAATTGTCAGGGTCACATAGCATCTTTTCTTATAGCTTTTTCTCCTCTGTCCCAAGATAATTCCCATGTGACCCTGGAGTGGGGATGTGAGGCTGGGAAATTCTCATCTGACAATTACTGGTATGAAAATAGCTCCACGAGCTCCAAACCTCCTCGGGAAATTTATGGAGGGCAGGAAGCTTGTGAGCAAACTGCCGTGGAGTGAAGGGCCATCTTCTGCTTCCCCCATAGTGCGCTGAAAGGATTGCTGTAGAAGCCTAGAAGGTCCCTGCCTGGAGAGGGACTGGGCCTTGGGGAACCAGAACTGTAGCCACTTAAGCAGGTCTTATGCTTGGGAGTGGGTCCCCGATGTCTCCCTTCCTCCCTGTCTCCTCCCTTCCCTTCCTTAACCACATTCTCAACCTTTCCATGTTCTTTTAGACTTTTTGGTGGCAAACCACTGAAAGATGGGGAAAAAAAGAGGAAACCAAGGGAGGGTCTTGCAGCATCTTCTGGGATTCAAGCAAAAAAGGATGAACCCTCTAGGATCTAGAATCCTGATTTTGGACCATCCTTTGATACGGGGGTGTCACCTGGACAGTGATCCCAGATCTGTGCTGGAAGGTCAGGCAGAGTACCCCCTCCTCTAACTTTGGTTCTAGAACTCCTCATTCTGCCCTGTGTTTATAAGGGTGTCCATCTGTCCTCTGCTAAATAGTGAGATGTTGGTGTGGAGAGGGACATGGGGCCAACTTGGGCATCTTATTCAAATGTTCATCCAACTAACTGCAGTGTGTGAAGGCGGAGAAGTCACAGTCCTGAGAGCTAATGCAGAGACTCTACTTCCCTGGCTTCCTTTCTGGTGGCAGTTTTGTCTAGAAGCTGTTCTGAAAGGAGGGTCTGATGCAGCTAAAGCTGGCATTGGGTGGGCAGGACCAGCTCACATTAAGGTGATGGGCTTTTGAAGCGGCTGCAAGAGGAAGAAAAAGAAGCCTCCTGGCAGACTTTGCATGCAAGAGGGGGCCGTGCAGGAGCCCCTGAGGGCCAGCCAAGGCAGGGTGACCCTTGGTGTCCACAGAGTGAAGAGGTGGGAAGCGGAGGCCAGATGGAGGGAGCAGGAGTGTGTAGGGCAGTTGGAGAGGCACACAGGCACAAACCGCACACGTGGAGAAGGCCATACTGGCCATGCAGGCAAGGGAGGGTGATGCCATACCAATGGGCACGGGGCATCCAGTCCGTCCAGCCCTGGTAACCCCGGCTCCCCTTTCTCTCCTTTAAAACCTCGGTGTCCCTGTTCACAAAACCAACCACGATGATTATTTAGGTCAAGGCTGGCCAGCTCCGCCTGTGGCGTGGAGAGGCCCAGTCTTATCCTGGCCAGGATGCAGGACCATTAGGGCATCTACAGGTAAACCTCAAACCCCAGTTGATTCCCGCCTTCCCAATTCAACCTTTGTGCTCTCTCTGGCTCCAGGAACGCTGAGCTTGGCGACGTGTCCATCCAGCCCCCTCTCTATTTGGAGATGCACTTGGCGTCAACACACACGAGCTAATGCATCATAATTTCAGGACCTTCCAATGGGTTGAGGGACATTTGAGAAGCCCAGCAGATGTGCCATGAATCATTCCTCATCGGCTGTTTTGGGAAGGCTTCCTGGGGGTGTCTGTCTACTGACCTCGGTCTGCAGTTTTGCAGGTTTTGGCTGGATGGCTGGTGGGCATTGAGAGGCTGTATATAAAAGCCCCTCTCTGGCCTCATTCTGCCCCATTTGGGGCAAAGATGACCCTCAGGCGATGCTAGCCCTGGCGTCCTGCATCCTGACCAAGTGGGAATTCAGATGACTTGAACTGCTGGCCACAGAGGTGGCCCCAAAACAAAGAAGGCAAATGGGGGTGGTTCACAAATGCTACCCTGGCTTCCAAAGCCATCCCGGAGCTAAGAGCCGAGGCCTGCTCCCAAATCCCTTTCCATGTGGTGTCTGCATTTCCACACATCAATTGTTCAGCATCTTCAAAGGGAAGGGATTTAGTGGGAATTGCTTGCAGCTGTGGTTTTAAGGCAACACCAACAGCAGGCAGAATTTCACCGGCCACGTGAACAGACCGGTTTTGGTGGTGTCGATGGAGTCATTCGGTTTTCATCTTAGTTTATTTGCCTTCTTTGTTTCCAGCTTGCAAACCTCCAGGAAAAACCAGAAAAACCAAGTGATAGATAGAAACATACCAATGGACAGGGGGCATCTAATCCAGGCGCTCCTTGGTCTCCCTTATCCCCCTTAGGCCCTCTAGAGCCTTTCTTCCCCCTTTCCCCCTGTAAATAATGGTTTAGTCCAAGAAAAAAAAAACATCAAAACTTTAGGATCATTCATGTGTTAAGGTTAGAGACAGAAAAAAAAAAAAAGAGGGGAAAATAGATTCTCTCAATTAGGATAGTCTCCTCAACAGGATTAGGGATCAGTGTCCACCCCACCCCACAAAGAACCTGAGTATTTGGCTAAGGCAGGTGTGTGTATGGGTCAGTAGGGCTGAGAGCCAGAGGTGGGAGGAAGTGCAGATGGATGATACTAATTCTGAGCCCGGAATGCATCTATATAATGGACAGGGGGACCCATTTCCTTCTCTTTGAGGGTTCATTTTTTTAAGGGGTCTGGAACTTCCCTGGAGGTCGAGTGGTTAAGACTCCCATCTTCCAATGCGAGGGGTGTGGGTTCGATTCCTGGTTGGGGAACTAAGATCCAATGTGCCACACAGCCAAAAATAAATAAAGATCATCATAGATCACTCATATTAGAGAAAAAGGGTCTGCCCTGACAGCTTTTGTCCCAGTTGGGTCCATCCCTTTGACATTCTCTTAGGAGGCAGGGTGATTTTGTTCAGAGCCCTGGTGTGTGTGTGTGTGTGTGTGTGTGAACCTGGCATGCAGGCATGTGCGGCACACATGGTTGTACATGAGCTTGTGTGTGTGTACATAGTGTGTGCATGCACGTGTGTGTACAAGTGCATGTGTGTATGTTGTGTGTCTAGGTTCTCAGCTGGGTCCTCCTATTCTCTGGCCCATCCTGGTCTGAGGTCATGGGCAGCTACTTGTATATGGATATGTTATTGACTCAGGAATTCATTTGTTTCTGAAAAGCTTCAGCAAACATCATCTTTCTAAACTGAACCCTATTTTACATGTGTCAAGGTCACTCTCCATTTAAAGAAGGGCTGTGGGAAATTCTGTGTAATGAATTTGAGTTGGGGTTTTTATATGTGGGATTTCCTTATGAGGGACGGAGCATGCCCCTGGGAAGTCTCCCTGGAGCTCTCCTCTATTGAAGGCCAGGTGTCTCAGGCTTGGGGGCTTCCACTGTTTCTTGGGGTGGGTATCCTAATGGTCAGAGAGAAGGCTTGCAGCTGAACAGGATTTGCCTCCTATCAGCCGCTTTGGGAGCTTACTTAACCTCTCTGAGCCTCAGTTTCTTCATCTGTAAAGTGTGGATAATAGCACCTCCCTCAGAACATTGTTGCGAGGTCTTTGTGCACATTTAGTGCTTAATACTGGCATATAGGGATAAAGGGCTTACCTCATAGCTCAGTTGGTAAAGAATCTGCCTGCGATGCAGGAGACCCAGGTTCAATCCCTGTGTTGGGACGTTTCCCTGGAGGAGGAAATGGCAACCCACTCCAGTAGTCTTGCCTAGTGAATCCCATAGACAGAGGAGCCTAGCAGGCTACAGTCAATGGGGTCGCAAGAATCCAAGAGTTGGACACGACTTAGTGACTAAACCACCATAGTGATAAAGAACTCGCCTGCCAATGCAGGAGACGTAAGAGACTCAGGCTCAATCCCTGGGTCGGGAAGTTCCCCTCGAGGAGGAAATGGCAACCCGCTCCAGTATTCTTGCCTGGAGAATCCCATGGACAGAGGAGCATGGCAGACTACAGTCCATGGGGTTGCGAAGAGTTGGACACGACTGAGGCGACTTAGCACACACGCATGCACTGGCCTATGGTATGTGCTCAGTCATGACAGCAGCTTCATAATAAGAGCAGGAACAGTCGTCACTTCTCGTCAGCCGCTGTAGGAGCCAAGGCTGCCGTCAGAGGCTGGGCCTCCTGTCTACTGCGTTCCAGCAGTGGAAGGCTACAGGGTTCCTCAGAGGGAGGCAATGGATAAGAATACTTAAGACGTTTCTCCAGGCCTTTGAAAATTACCCACATTTCTTGATTTCAGAGGTTACCTGCAATTGCCAACACATCCTTCTAAGTGAGTTTTCTAAAATGCAAATGCCTACTTAGTGTGTTTAAGAAGAAACGTGTCTATGCATCTTAGGTGTCATGGCATTGGCTCTAAGATATGCCCACCAATGAGGAAATCATGGGACAGTTAACCTGCAGACAGTGGACAAGCGAAACCACTGGCTATTTGGATGAAGAAGCTCTGTGGGAAACTTTCTCAGGAAGGTGCCCCTTATACTCTGGGTGAGGCCAGCACAAAAGTGAGCACAGTTCCTTAAGTTCAGAGGGTGAGCACAGCTCCAGGGAGTGGGGCTCTGCAGGTCCTGATGATGGGCCTGTGGGGGGCAGAGGGTTAGCCGAGGTCCCTTCAGGATGGGAAACTTGCATTCTGGGCTGTCAGGTTCTAAGGGCACAGGAAGTGGCCTTGTTGGGTCATCAGAGTTGTAACTTCACCTACATCCTCGCTGCTCCCTTTCCCCAAAGAGGACCCCTCTGCCTTGGTGCAGAGGGGTGTCAAATTGGTATGGGAGGGGGGCAGGCAGAATCAAGTGGCAGGGCGTTCTTAAAAAATGAACAACACTGCTTTTAGAGGAAATAAACTGAAGCTGGAGGACTGGAAGGGAAAGGATGAGGCTATGGGATTATTATAATGGGTGAACCTGTCTAGAGGGAGAAATATTCAGGGAGTAAAGGGAGGAAGAAGCAGGCCCAGGCCAAGAGAGAGCAGATGGGGGAGAGGAAGGAGGCAAGGGGACCTGGGGAAGCAAGATGCAAAAACACATGTGCACACACATGCATGCACGCAAACATGTACATACATGCACACACATGCACTCTCCCCCCCACACACACCTGCACACACACACACACACACACACACATTGCAGACGGCACCTCTTGGAGAGTGACAGAAGCTGCATGAATGCTCCCAGACCTTTCAGTTGGCTCGTTCGCAGGAAGCTCCACAGTGAAACCCAATTTTCCTGATGCCCTGATTGCCAAATTCACACCACCCTTTACCCTGTGATGAATTTTTTCATCCTAAAAGTGGCTCTCAGGCTAAATTCATAGAGCTGTTAAGGGACAAGGAGAATGCCCCTAGTGACAAGGACAGACTCTTTCCCCTGGCATGTATGTATGTCCCCTAAGAAAACTGCCTGTCTTGGCCTCTGGGCCTTGCCCACCACTATGAGGACCGTCCTCCTTCCATGAGCAGGAAGGAGGCCCCAAGACCATTCTCTGGTGGGACTTGGAGTAGCATGTTCTTAAGGCTGTGTCTTGGGTCACTCGGAGATAGGATAACAGACCTGGGGCACCCATCCGAGCCTCTCTGATGGAGTGCCTCAGGTGTGACGTTAGGCAAAGTTTGGGAGCCCCCTTCCATAGCCAGTGGGCATGAAGGACTTTGAACATCTCCAGCTTCACCTCCACAAGCAGTAATGAAACTTCCAACCTGAACATCACCTAAGCACTTCTGGCCTTTTCCCTAGACCAAAGTGTCAGCCTTCTGAGTTTCCAGATGCCAGAAAAAACTGATCATGGCACAGAGCTGACTCTGCTTGGACCTTTCTTCATTTTGGAGGCTTTTTATCACCAAGCGCTCATCTCTCCCCTCAAAAGCCCCATTAAGGCCAGTGGTATAAAAAGGTCTGAAAGAGGAGGCGAGCTGTAGGGGGTACTCTTCTAGGACATTCTGGCGTCCTGAGAGTCAGATCTCTTGGATGGAAGAATTATCTGGCCCTTGATTTGGAAACCTGCCCTTTGGAAGAGTCTACTGGTTTTTTATGAGGCACTCCAAGGAAGGTTCATGTAACTTGCCTGTTTTCTGGACTTGATTTTTACTAAGTGACATATTACTAACTTATATGTGGGACAGGGGAGAAGTATATAAAACCTTAGAATAGGAACTGGAGAAGAAATATTTTCCCACTGAATCATGGGGCCTCAGTGGCTCATTCAATGACCTCAGTTCTTTAAGCATCAGAACCACCAGCCTCCCACCTTCTCTCCATCTGTGACAAGGGCATTGAAAAATTTTATTTATTTATCGGCTGCACTGCACGGTGTGTGGGATCTTAGCTCCCCGACTCGAGCTCCCTGCTTTGGAAGAGCAGAGTTTTAGCCACTGGACTCCCAGGGAAGTCCTGACAAGGGCATTTTCTTGCCTCGCTTCTGCCTCTAGAGCAACACAATCACCACCACTGGAAAGATTGGTTTTGTAGCTTTCAAATGGACCAGTGCCTCAAGCCAACTGAAAAGTCTTAAGAAAGAGGCTTAACAAGTATTAATTGAACATAACAAAGAAAACCAGAACACTCCAGAAATAAATTAGAAAGGAGGTTAGTATGCCAACTGAGAGGTGGAATGATCAATTATTTTAGTGGCCTGAACTCTGGGATGCCAGTGTTGGAGGTGGGCTTTCCAGGCCGCCGTAACTGGCTGGCCCATTTCTGGAAGTGGGTCTGTTTGTTCCAGTGGTTTATTCCGAGGCTCTCTGATGGGGTGCCCCAGGTATGATGTGAGGCAAAGTTTAGGAGCCCCCTTGCATAGCCAGTGGGCGTGAGGGGCTTTGAACATCTCCAGCTTCACCTCCACAAGCAACAGTGAAGCAACGATGGGCTTTTCATGGACAGTCTGAGAGGGCAGCTTTGCCTTTCCTTTCCTGTTCATAGAATATATGGGATAAGTGGATTGCTTCTGACCAGCTGCCAGAAAGGAAACTTTAGGAATATGGAACTGTTCAGTAAATCCATCTTAAATGGAAGAGACTGGTGCTGATGCCAGATATAAATGTACCGATTCTGGCATGTTCTATTCATGAACGCTCTATTATCAGTGTTCAAAGATCAGCCAGAAGACCGGGCTTCTGCAAGTCCCCTGCTCTGTGTCTAACTCTCGTGGGGATTCAGAACATGTTATCATAGTTTGGAGCATGTTTCTCCTTCTGTTCTTCCCACTCTTCTTCTACCTCTAAGATCCTTGAATATTATTCCCACTAGAAGATGCTCTTGGCCTTCTAGGGGATGTGCACCCCACTGAGAACCACCATGACGAGGCAGCCAACAAGACATTCTAGAAAGGAAGCCAAAGGCCAGCCCTTGGTCAGATGTTGTGAGATGATTGCTCCTGGGCACCAGTGTGCCATGTGGCCGTCAGGTGGCTGTGGGTGCCGTGGACGCTCAGAACTGTGTCCTGGTGAAGATGGCAGAAACCAAAGGGGGAGCAGGGTCCTTGAAAGCCGTGACTCATGTCATAGTCCTGCCGACTCTTTCCAAGAGAAACAATGGCTGGGATCCTTTTAAAAGGATTGCCTGTGTACAATAGTTGTCTGCTTGTTCTTGGAGCTGGGATTTATTTTCTCTCTCACCAGTGACCTGGGATGCCTAGTAAAACTGAGTGTCAGAAGACGAGGACTCGGCAATGATGGATGTAAAAATCTCGTATTTAGGGGCCCATTATCAGGGCAACCTAGAGAGAGCTGGGCTTGTGACTCCTGTCACTGAATGGCAATGCTAATCTGATGGCCGCCCTGGGACTCAGCCTCCCCTTTCCTCGTGGAAAAATACGTGCTACAATTTCAGGATTAGGTCCCTAGGCTCCCTGAGTGCCATGGATTAAGCCCCTCACTAGAAAGTCTTTTAATTTAGAATGATTTATCAGGAAAAACTGTATTTCCACGTTGAGTCAGGAATCCCCAGTTGGTCATTCCACCTCGCCCATGAAGACATTAGTGATCAGAGCCAAAGTGTGAGGACTCAGAACTGACCCGGTTTCCTTTGTCCCCGGGTGGTCCGTGTAAACCCTGCAATAAATCAGAGAAACAAAAACACGTTAAGGAGAAAACACAGGATGGCCACACAGTCCTTCCTTCCAGGCTCATAAAGCTCTTTGCTGCTGCTGCTAAGTCGCTTCAGTCGTGTCCAACTCTGTGCGACCCCATGGACTGCAGCCCACCAGGCTCCCCGTCCCTGGGATTCTCCAGGCAAGAGTACTGGAGTGGGTTGCCATTGCCTTCTCCAATGCATGAAAGTGAAAAGTGAAAGTGAAGTCACTCAGTCGTGTCCGACTCTTCGCGACCCCATGGACTGCAGCCTACCAGGCTCCTCCGCCCATGGGATTTTCCAGGAAAGAGTACTGGAGTGGGTTGCCATTGCCTTCTCCACATAAAGCTCTTTACTGGTGCCTGATTCATTAGAGACAGGTTTCATGAGCCCCATTTTATGGAAGGGGGACAAAGGAGAACACCTGCTCAAGGAACTTGACCTAGAGACAGATAATGAGTTATGGGTAAAGTCAGACACAGTTCTGGTTTCTCACTCTGCAGCCAACACCCTGGCCTGGGGTCGGGTTCGTCTAGATGGGAGCAAAGACTGCTCCTGGATAGGCAGGTGTTCGCATGGCTTTCCCACCTGCCGCTTCTTCTTTTTTTTAATTGGAGGATTACTTAACAATAATTGTGTTGGTTTCTGCCATCCATTAACATGAATCAGCCATAGGTATATATATGTCCCCTCCCTTTTGAACCTCCCTCCCACCTCCTACCCCATCCCATCCCTCTGGGTTGTCAGAGTACTGACCAGATTTGAGTTCCTAGATCCCACCTGCCTCTTGCTATAAAAATGACTCCAAAACTCCTGAACCCCTTTTTTCAAGATGCAAGTTGCTCTCTATTATTTTTTCCTTCAATTTTTTTTTATTGTGGTAAAATATGGTGCTATTGTTAAAGAACCTGGCTTTCAATGCAGGAGACATAAGAGATGTGGGTTCGATCCCTGGGTCGGGAAGATCCCCTGGAGGAGGGCATGGTAGCCCACTCCAGTATTCATGCCTGGAGAATCCCATGGACAGAGGAGCCTGGCACACTACAGTCCATGGGGTCGCACAGAGTTGGACATGACTGAAGTGACTTAGCACACAGCACAAAATTTACCTTCTTAACCATTTTTCAGCATTCAGTTCAATGGTATTAAGTACACTCATATTTTTGTGTAACTGCCACTACTTTCCATCTTCAAAACTCTTTTTACCTTGCAAAACTAAAACTCTATATCATTAGACAGTAACTACTCATTCCACCTTTCACTTAGCGTTCTACTTTCTGTCACTATGGTTTTGACTGCTATAAATACCTCATATAAGTGAAGTCATACAGTATTTGTCTTTCTGTGACTGGTTTATCTCACTTAAATGTCTCCAAGGGTCACTGTAGTGTAGAATGTCAGAGTTTCCTTCCTAAGACTGGAAAATACACTACTGCGCACATATACCACGTTTTGATTATTCATTCATGTATCTACAGACACTTTGGTTGCTTCACATTTTTAGCTATTGCAAACGATGCTGCTGTGACTAAACCTCTCTACAAGACTGCTTTCAATTCTTTTCCCCCTTGTCTTCTGCTGGAGAGGGATGTAAAGCAAAGACTGGCTGGAGGTGCCGAAGCACTGCCAAGCATGGAACCCAATTGGTGTACAACCTTCAAGTGGGTGGGAAACCAAAGTCCTGCCCCTCGCAGGCAGCCGACTTCTATAACCCAGCAAGGAGAAGTCCATTGCAAATGGGAAGCCTGTCCCTGGGAAGCTGCCTGTCTTGGGAGATGTCTTCCTGCTGTCTAGTGATCCGGACGTGGCTCTGTCCCTCTGTGAGGGCAGGGGCCATAGCACAGTCACCTGTTAGACCCTCACTGCATCGAACACAGAGGCCTTCAGGGAAGGGGCTCAGCCATGTGTGCCAGATGGTCCGCACTGGTGAGGACCTGGTTCCCTATCAGGGGCCATGGGTCCCAGGGTTTGCCTGGAGCAGAGCCCAGCAGGGGAGTGCTAGAGAGTGGGCAGTTGGCTGCTTCATCTGTCACAGAGATGAGACTTCTCTTCGCTTGGCCCTAGATTTTTTGCTCCAGGCCCTGGGTATTCTGTTTTAACAGTGCTTCTGTGGTGGGGGACCCGGGCGGGTGGAGCCTCTGATCCCACGAGACTTACAGGAAGCCCAGCTGCTCCCGTTGGTCCTGTCATCCCAGGGTCACCTTTGCTGCCCTGAAACCAGAGAAAGAACACATGAGCCTTCCCTGACATGGTAAGAACCTTCCGACAGCCACTTTCTGTTTTCATACGAGACCTGGGCAACCTCTCCAGTCTCTTCAAAGAGCCTCCCAGGAAGTAAGGGCTGGGTGGAAGGTGGGGTGACTGCATGGACTACATGCCCTGAGGAGGGGGCTTGGGAGCTCCTCTCACCCTTCTTCCACAGATCCTGGCCTCTGTGGACCATGTGTTTGTTAGGGCGGGGGTACTGGCTGGCCAGAGGCAGAAGCAGGGAAGGAGAGCAAGGAGCAGGAAATGGGCATGGCCAAGGCAGACAGGGAGAGAGAGGGAGGGGGCAATGGGGAGAGAAAGAGAGCTCCGATTTCTCTCCGAAGCTGCAGGCGTCACCCCTCAGAGCAGCCACCCTGGTTCTCCAAGTGGCTGCAGAGCTCGGGGGAGCCCACATCTCTCTCCAGAAGCTCGCTCCCCCACCCCACCCTCCCCCCGTTGTGTGGTCTGAGAACTAAAGAGACAAAGCCTCTCCCGTGGGCAGAGTCAGCAGGGTGGGCTTCCTGCTCTTACAGGTGGAGAGCCCAGCAGATGCCCACTCAGAGGTCCAGTGCCCATGCCAGCCCTCCAGTGATGCCAGGCCCTGAGAGTGTGGAAACCAGGCCTGGTTGGGAGGAGCTGGTGTGGGGAGCTTTCCTCCCCCAACCCCTGCACAAGCCCATTACACTGGTTGCGGGAGAGCGACCCACGAGAGCCGGTCTGATGCACAGGTCTCCTGGCTTCTTGACGTCCCCAGGATTTCTAACACCACCTGGCGCTATGTTCTGTGCTGTTTCCCTAAGTCACTGCAGAGCTCAGGCGTGTCTGGTGACAGCAGGGTCTGGGGCCTCGCCAGTCACCTGTGACCAAAGCCAGGTGACCAGAAACTGAGGGGAGGAAGCTCTCCAAGTCTCTGTCCACTTGTAGTTACAAAATGAGCACCCCTGGGACCTCCCTGGCAGGGGTAGTAGTTAGGACTCAGAGCTTCTACTGTAGAGGGCATGGGTTCGATCCCTGGCTGGGGAACTAAGAACCCACAAGCTGAGTGGCACGGCCAGAAAAAAAATGAGCACCCCAGGCCTGAACCCCCACAGGCTGGGAGGATCATCAAGAGAAGACGTGCATGAGGTGCTGGCTGGGTCTAGGAGGAACAGATTGGGGCTGAGACAGCTGGGCTGACACGGTGGCCCTGTGGGTCGCAGGAACCAGGACTGAGGGCCTGAGGCAGAGGAGGGGCTGAGGGACCCCTCGTCTACCTCGCTGGGCACTCACCCTCTCTCCCTTTGGTCCCGCTGGGCCTGGAACTCCGATTGGTCCTGGAGTACCCTGGGGAGGTGAGAAAACGCGGAGGTGAGGGCCCTGATGCTAAGGGGAGCCCGGGATCCCCGCCCGATGCCTGGAGATGAGCAAGGTCCAGAGGCCCAGTTTTCAGGGTTGGCGAGGCCCGGCTCGTGCAGGGTGGTCGTTGGACTGGACCGTGTTCCTGTTTGGTTTTGGGGGCCTCGGGGAGAGAGCTCTCCCCCCTGCCTCAGAGCCAGATTTGAGGAAGGAAACCCTTTCGCTTCACAACCAAGCTTGCCAAGGCTGAAAACGGCAGGAGAACGGTTGCTTAGTTTGCTCCCAGAAGCGCTCGGGAGGGAGTTGACGTCATCCCAGGGGTGGGGAGGCTGGGGGCTGGCACGCCTTTGCTGACGCAGCTCCACATGCAGCGGGAGGGTCTTCATGCCACAGAGACCGATACAGACGCACACACAGAGGCAGGCGTGGGAGGGTCATTCAGCCATCGTCCACCCCCACCCCGCCCCCACTGCGGGCCCTGGCCTGCAGCCTCTGGCTGGGCCTTCTGTCCCCATCCCAGGCCCTGAGGGGCAGGCTGGATTGGAGAGTAGATTAGTGGATGTCTGCTGACGCTGGCCTGGCGTGGAGGTGTGCCCTACGTGCCCCTGACTTGGGGCTGCAGCCCCACAGGCAGTGGGAGTGATCAGAGCCGTGCTGCTTAGAAACAGAGTGAGGCTTGCTAGGGCATAATTAAACATCTTCTTCAGGTTCCTGATTTACAGCACTGCTAGGCGAAACCTATAATTCAGAGCTTCCTATTGCTCAGCCTCAGTGATTGTATTTCTTGCTCAGGACATGAGAACTGGGCCTGGGCCTGTGGGCAGTTCCTGGTGGTGCTGGGATGTAGCTGTGACAGGTGGGGCGGGAGCAAGTGGGCAAAGGCTGATTTACTTTACGTGGAGAAAAGAGACAAGATGTTCGCAGTGGCCCCTTTGAGGGAGGAGGGAAAGCTGTGGACATCTGTGACAGAGTGTCAGAATATCACTCTGAAGTCACTGGTCAGCTTCAACTCCTCCCTCGAAGGCCTATAAACTGCGATATTGTGGAAGTTTCTTGGTTTCCTAAAGGGTCTGTTTTCCCACCTGTAAAATGGGAATGAGAACGGGAGTGTCTGCCTCCCAGGCTGCTGCCAGGTTAGAATGGATGAAAACGTGGCATGCGTTTGGTTCCGGGCCTGACACCTAGGAAGTGCCCAATAGATGTTAGTATTGGCAAGACAGGATCACTCTTCCCGTAAACATTTTCCTTTAACTTTCTGTTATTGATTTGATGAGGAAAAAACCTTCAGGTTCAAAGGGGACAGGAAATATAAATGTATACATTGCACTGCTCCCCTCTGTCCAATATGAATGGACTAAGTAGTTGAGAGGAAGTCATGGTTTCTCTGATTTCAGCCACAGATAATCCCTCTAGCTCAGACTGGCCACCTGGGAAAGGTGTGCTGGGTGCAAGGAGGACAGAGAGAGAGGGACTGTGGTGTGAGGCAGATGTGGTGAAAGGAGTGGATGTCAAAGGCTCTCAGGACACTAAGCTGGGACTTGCCTATGGCTCATCTATGCCCCACCCGCCCTTGCCCGTCAGTGCTGGCCTCACCCACATACATGTGGCTGCACAGGACTAGAAAGCCCTTGTGGGCAGACAGGAGATGGACAGAGCTCACAGGATGAAGACAACACAGCATGACGGGCACATACAGACACTGTTGTGTTTGGTGGGGATGAGTCACGGCCCAAACCCCTAGGGCTTGAGTCCCAGGCTGAGCTCAGCATTCCCTTAGGAACAGATTCTTTGTTACTGGAGCAGCCTCCCACCCCACATCCAGTGGTCTTGAAACTCAGATGTGAGGACCCTGTGTGCATACTATGAACAGGGAAATGGAGATGAAGGCCTATGGTCTTTGGTCAAGAGGCCTGAATAAGCACTTGTGAAGTGAGCACAGATGTCACTTTTTGGTGTCGGTGGTGGGATAAGCCATGATTTACTGAAAAAAAAAAAACCAACAACACACACACACACACACAAGGCCACAGCAGGACAGATGAAAGGGCTTATAGGCCAGGAGTGGGGTGGGGTGGGGGTGGATAGAGGGGTAATGGAGAAGTGACACTCACCGGTGGCCCAGGCCTGCCGTCCAAACCTGAAGCTCCCTGGACAAAGGGAACAGTTTGACCAGAAGAAGGGGAAGGGAGGAATGGGAGGGAGAAAAAGGGACCAGGGAGGGGAGAGGTGAGTGAAGCAGTGACTCTGGACAGACATAAATGCTGGTCATCAAACAAAATGGGAGAAATAAGCTTGGGAGGACAGGTAATGTATTCACATGAAAACCAACAAAAACATGGAGACACTGAGTGCAGTGTGGCCAACTGCTGAGCAAGCCGGATGGAGATCAGTGCCGACGGCCATCCCAATCCTCTGTACCCCCTGCTCCCCTCTCTCCTTTCATCCTCTCTCAGAAACCTCTCTCCCAAGAGGTTGCAGTGTTCCAAGGAAAGAGATACAGAAAGTACATTCATGGAGAGGTGTCTGAACCAGAGCGAGTGCATCCTTCTATGACCAGTCTTGCTTGGGGAAGACATGGCAGGTGGGGCCCCGGTAAGGATGGTCTTCCCAGCCTCCTCTGCATACCTGCTGATGTGAGTCCACACGAGGGGACCCCAGGAGGCTCAGCATTGGATTACAACATCCAGTAGATGCTGGCCTACTTCAGCTTCAACTAGGTGGGAGGAGCTGGGCCTTGAATGATAATACTAATGCTGCCTGACATTTCTCTGGCACTTTACAGTTGGCAAAGCTTAACACAAACTCAATCCATTCATGTTATCCCAGACAGGGCCTCTTTTATGGAAAAGAGGCTTTAGGAGCAGCTGACTGCTCCTAGGGCAGAGGTCTAAGGCCATTTACCCCTTGGAATTAAACTGGCTGGCAGGGGGGATGCTATTAAGACCCACTCACTAGGCAGCATCCAGTGATACTACAGTGGGAATTAGAGCTCTCGCTCCTGCGCTGGGCTATGATGCTGCTCCTTCAACCACCTAGGAGAGCTGATGATGCCAACATGACAGCCAGGGAGAGAGTAGCTAGGACACTCTAGGCTAGTGAAGACTGAGTTCTTGAGAATGGCTTCCAACTGAGCCTCAGAAATAAGCCTAGGCCTCAGGATTTTAAAGGTGGGGGAATACCCCCAGGAAAGAGGGGGGAAGGGAGCTTCCATCCTGGGGGAAGGATATCAGGTAATAGGATCCTTCAGGGCCTCACTTCTCAGTCAGGGGGCTTCCCTGGTGTCTCAGATGGTAAAGAATCTGCCTGCAGAGCGGGAGATTGGGTTCAAACCCTGGGTCGGGATGATCCCCTGGAGAATCGAATGGCTACCCACTCCAGCATTCTTGCCTGAAGAATTCCATGGACAGAAGAGCCTAGTGGGCTATAGTCCATGGGGTTGCAAAGAGTCGGACATGACCGAGCAACTAACACTTTCACTTTTTCACAGGGCCTTGCTTCTCAGTCCTAGGACCACAGAATCCTGGGACTGATCTTGCTTATGGCCTAGAAAGTTGTGGTTCTCAACCCCAGCTACCATCAGAATCTCCTGGGGGTGATGTTAAATATACAGATGCCTGGGCCCACCCCAGCCCAATTCAAACAGAGTCTCCAAGAGGGAGTCCTGGGGAATAGCACACTTGAAATCTCCAGGTGATTCCAGTGAACAGCCTGCATGGAGAATCTCTTCTGTAGGGTAAATAGGAAGAACTCAGTAGGATGTGCCTGGAAACACAGGTTGCTGCTGTGTGAACTAAAACACAGAGGTGAAGCCTAAAAATAGAACTTGAGCTAAGCATCCATATACTTTGTCTATGCAGTGTGTATATATATATGTATATAATTTATTTATTTATTTATTTTTTGCTGCATGTGAGCCTTCTCTAGTTGTGGTGAGCAGGGGTTATTCTTCATTATGCAGAATGAAGAACATGGTGCATGGGCTTCTCGTTGTGGCGGCTTCTTGTTGCAGAGCATGTGCTCTAAGCTCACAGGCTTCAGTAGTCGAAGCATGTGGGCTCAGCAGTTGCAGTTCCCAAGCTCTAGAGCACAGGCTCAATAGTTGTGGTACATGCTCCAGGGCATGTGGAAGTTTCTGAGACTAGGGATTGAACCTGTGTCCCCTGCACTGGCAGGCGGATTCTTACCCACTGTAAGACCAGGGAAATCCATCTATGCAGGATTAATACTGAGTTACCTTGAGCAGTCTGGAGCAGAGGGCATGATCTGGGGGTTTTAGAGCCATATGTGGACCACTGACATATTCTATATGGGTTGTAGTATTGCAAATAATTTTGACTTAATATTAGAAAATGAGATATTCCATCAAATGCCAGATGTCTGGCTTCCTTAGAAAAGTTAGAGTATGCGGAAATACTGGACCCTCACTCCCCTAAGGCAAGTCAGCTGAACTGAGCAGGGATTGGGCCTTTTAAGAAGAGACACACGGTTTCCAGGAACCATAGTCCCCACTGCTCCTTACTGTCCCTCTGTTAATTGTCCATGTTAATTGTCTTTCATGAATATTGTTTGTTCTGCTGTTTTACTAAGCCAGCAAAAGTACATCTCTGTTCCCTTGTCTCTATCAAAAGCTGAAAAATTAAAGACAGTTGGATCCTTTGTCTTCCCTCTGGTGCTTTCTTTGTTTATATTACCTGTTTGGTCTTCATGTCAACCTCTGACTGAATTCCCCAATGTTTACTAGGGTCGTTGGGGCCATGAAAGTGAACAAGGAGAGGTTTGTGGTTAAGTGGGGGACTGGAAGTCTCTCTAATAGTAAAAAACACTTAATCATTCTGGACACAGCTTAAGACATGGGAAAAGTATCTGCTAAAGTCATCAGTTGCTGTAGTCTGTCAGGCAAAATCAGCTCCTTAAATATTCCCACATTTGATGCAGTAATGAGGTGTAATCATACCTTTTGCTCTTGCTGTTTGGTCGCTGCGATTACATTAACCAGACCTTCTAGCCCTGCCAAGCTGGGGCAACTGGGCTTCCTATCGTTCCCTTGCTTTTTTACGGTTTCCCGGAGTGGGAGCTGGCCTTGTGCTCGGGAGAGAGGAAGCCCCAGTAGCTGGGAAAAGCTCTCTTTGCAAGGCTGTGGCCTCAGCAGAGGCTCAGCTTCTGGCCCAGCTGGGCCATTGACTTCATCTGTGAATTCAAGTGACTCACTTTTTTCTCTGGACCCATTAATCAAATGATTACAGGGAATCCTAAAGTTTCCTTCCAGATCTTGAAAAACAAACAAAGTGTGCCAACCTCACTGGGGTGTGAGGGAGGGTGGAGCCCAGGGCTCTGGGGAGGGCGGTGATGTGTGCTTCCCTGGAGACAGGTGAGGCAGTGACCAAGCCAGTGGGGTTCCCACTGGAGCTTGAGGCACAGGAATTCACTGATCCCAGGCCCCACATCTGGAGATGCAGAGGCCTGCCGAGCAGCCCCCGCCCTGACCTGTGGCCTTTAGCTGAGATTAGAGAGCTCAGGGAACCAAGACGTGAGTGATCTTAGCCTGCTGGGACAGGAAGATCTGACTTTTTGCAAGCTTTTTGCTGTGGCCAGTGCTTAAGAGCAGAGAGCAGGGGCTCTCTGGAGTCTGCCTGGGAAAGCAGGAGAGAGATGGAGCACACTCCACTGTCCCAGCGCTCTGAAGTCCTCTTAGCTTGGCCCCAGTAAAGGGAGATTTTTATTGCCTCAAATGAGCACAATTAGGACTGTGCACAATAAGGCTGTTCTTGGGCTCCCTCTGGTTCTCCAGCTGGGTACTCCTTGGGGTGGGGGTGGGGACTTATCTTATTCAAATCCACAATCCTCCAGAACCTAGGCCAGGCCCAGCCCAGAGGAGGCCCTCAGCAAGAGAATTCGAGCCCACAGTCTAGTCCAGGTGGGAAAGCAAAACCCCATGGAGCTCTGGGATGCTCACAAGTTTTGAACCTCGAGTTTTCCAGTGGTCTTTCCAGGGGCCCTGCTCAGCACCTCCTCAGGACCACCAGGCTGGGCTCCTCACACCAGTGCGTAGCGTCCGCGATACTTACGGGTAATCCCAGAGGACCTCGGTCTCCTTTTTCTCCCTGGACGCCCTTTTCTCCTTTTGCTCCGTCTAGTCCTGCTTCCCCCTGCAGGGAAGGGAGATGGGCGAGATCACAGAAGAGCATGGCCCAAACAACTCACCCTTGCATTCTAGGGTCCTGGAGACAGGGGTGGATGGTGGGGAGGGGGACAGACAGAGGAGGGAGGAGGTGGAGGTGGCTGATCCAGGGGTGGCTGGCTGGGGACTCCAGGAATCACTGAATTCTTAGCCTGGCTCCGCTCACGTTAGAATCCCTTGTGTCTCTGTAGTAACTTTGAGGTCCCCAAAGGGAAAGGGGATGGCAAGAGAGGAGACAAACCCACATCAGTTCCAGGCCAGGCATTGGCATAGATGACCATTTGCACAGCAGAAAAACTGGGACACTGGGGATCCTGGCTGGCAAATGCCTGAAATGCTGCCACTGGATCCCTGGGTCTCCCAGACTAATCAGGGAAAGAAACTGTCCCCCGAAGAATGTCAGTGCAGGAGACACAGGCTTCCCCATGCCAGCAGTTTGCAGCCTCTTGTATCCATTTGCAATGTTGGGGGAGGGGGTTGGGAGAATCCCAGGCCAGAGTCCAGTGGGCTTGGTTCCAGGAAGGGGTCCCATGTTCTGCCGCCCTCTGTCTCCCACCTATACTTCAGGGTAAGTGAAGGGTCTTGGATAGGTTACATGGAAAAAGGATCTCATCATTTGCTAAGAATCTAACCTGTCACTCTATAGGGTCAATTGATGGATGGGAAAATTCTAAATTCAAAGCCTGTCCAGCATCAGTGATGGATGTTAATGGGACCGCAGGACTTTATTCTGTCCTAATTCTACCCCACTGGCTAAAGTGTCACATAATTCCATCTAGGGAAGGGGTCAGCTGGTCTGCCTCTGAAGCACTTTCTCGCTTTTCTGTCTTCACTGACAGGGCTCCTTCCTCCACCCGCTCACCCAGCACCTGCCAGGTGACCTCCTCTTACCTTTGGTCCAGGAACGCCTTGGAGCCCCTGCATTTGGAATCAAAACAAGGCACCTGAGAACTGCATTTCTGGTTAAGTCAATCTCGTTGTCCACAAGTTGGACCGCAAAAGGGCAAGGGCATAGGGTATAAAGCCTGGCCTGGGATCCCCACCTCGGGGAGATAGAAGGGAATGCTAAAGGGGGTCTGCTGGGGCTTTCTGGAGTGAGGCCTGAGCCAGGCGTCCCCAGCCAGATACTAACTGAGAATTGCTCTGTGGCCCCCACAGCTTACTCATGAGCGAATACTCAGTGTCATGAAAGGAAGATTCAGAGGGAAACCAGCAAAAGTGAAATAAATTGATATGTGCAAAATGCTTAGCATAGTATCAGGCACATCGTAAGTTTCAATAAATGTTGGTGACTGCCATTATTGCTACTGCTACTACTTGTACCAGTGGCAATGGGGTGACCCATCTTCATGGGGACTGTGAACCCCACAGAGGCAGGGACCAGCATCTATTGGTAGAGGGGAGGCTTAGGGATCCTCTAGGTATAATGCAGAGGGGGTCCCTTTAAAGGTGCCTTATCATCTGTAACTATGGAAGGGCCAACCTAATGGAGTCAGTTTTAAATGGGTCACTTTCTATTTTAATCCTGCTGGCTGGTTAGTCAGAATAGAAGGAGAAGAACAGAAGTCTGATAGCAAAGGAACGGGGTGACTCTGACTTCTGCGAGGAAGGACCAGACCCCATGACCAGACCTCAGGGTTGTCAAGCCCGTCAACTCTTTCCAGGAAACCAGGCAACACCCAGGCTCCTTGGTGTCACAGAGATGATGCCTATTTAAGGTGGGAGGGAAGAGGAGCATGGAGGGGGCACATGGATGTGAAAATCCCTCCGTGGAAATAGATGATGGCTGACCTAAGGCTGAGGCTAAGCCCAGTGACTACCATGGAGAGGGGATGTTAGGGGCCTAGTGACAGTGGGCTGAAACACAGACAAGCCCTCCAAACTCACCGGAGGTCCAGGAGGCCCCTCTGGCCCTGGTGGCCCAGGAACCTGGAAGCCAAAGGGAAGCGGTTAGCCCAGCCCCTGTTATACTCTCAGTGGCCCTGCCTTTGCCATAGTCTGGGGTGCAGCTGGAGTTGCAAGGGGGAAGACAGAGCCTCCAGCACACGGCCTCCCAAACGAAGGCTTAGGACAGTCAGAAACTCACAACTCATTTCCCTACACACAAAAAACCTAATGCCTCAAAATGTCTATTCTTCTAGACGTTTTTGAAAAACCAGAAAATCTGGCAGCCCCAGGCTATTGTTCTTCAGTTCAGTTCAGTTCAGTCACTCAGTCATGTCCAATTCTTTGCTACCCCGTGGACTGCAGCACACCAGGCCTCCCTGTCCATCACCAACTCCCGAAGTTTACTCAAACTCATGTCCATTGAGTCAGTGATGCCATCTCATCCTCTGTTGTCCCCTTCTCCTCCTGCCTTCAATCTTTCCCAGCATCAGCGTCTTTTCCAATGAGTCAGTTCTTCACATCAGGTGGCCAAAGTATTGGAGTTTCAGCTTTAGCATCAGTCCTTCCAATGAATATTCAGGACTGATTTCCTTTAGGATGGACTGGTTGGATCTCCTTGCAGTCCAAGGGACTCTCAAGAGTCTTCTCCAACACCACAGTTCAAAAGCACCAATTCTTCGGTGCTCAGCTTTCTTTATAGTCCAACTCTCACATCCATACATGACCACTGGAAAAACCATAGCCTTGACTAGATGGACCTTTGTTGACAAAGTAATGTCTCTGCTTTTTAATATGCTAGGTTGGTCATAACTTTTCTTCCGAGAAGTAAGCGTCTTTTAATTTTATGGCTGCAGTCACCATCTGCAGTGATTTTGGAGCCCAAAAAAATAAAGTCTGACACTATTTCCCCATCTATCTGTCATGAAGTGATGGGACCAGATGCCATGATCTTAGTTTTCTGAATGTTGAGCTTTAAGCCAACTTTTTCACTCTCCTCTTTCACTTTCGTCAAGAGGCTCTTTAGTTCTTCTTCGCTTTCTGCTGTAAGGGTGGTGTCATCTGCATATCTGAGGTTATTGATATTTTTTCTGGCAATCTTGATTCCAGCTTGTGCTTCATCCAGCCCAGCGTTTCTCATGATGTACTCTGCATATAAGTTAAATAAGCAGGGTGACATCATACAGCCTTGATGTACTTCTTTCCTTATTTGGAAACAGTCTGTTGTTCCATGTCCAGTTCTAACTGTTGCTTCCTGACCTGCATACAGATTTCTCAAGAGGCAGGTCAGGTGGTCTGGTATTCCCATCTCTTTCAGAATTTTCCACAGTTTGTGGTGATCCACACAGTCAAAGGCTTTGGCATAGTCAATAAAGCAGAAATAGATGTTTTTATGGAACTCTCTTGTTTTTTCAATAATCTAACGGATGTTGGCAATTTGATCTCTGGTTCCTCTGCCTTTTCTAAAACCAGCTTGAACATCTGGAAGTTCACGGTTCACGTACTGTTGAACATGTTCTTGTTCTTGCCTGGCAACAATTACCTGAAGCTCAAGGAGCGCTTTCCCCACTGGGCGGGGCTTCAGTTCTTCGGTTTACCCTAGTCCTCACCACTCCCTACTGGTTTTGGCTATTGTTTTTTTTGGCTGTGCCACGCAGCATGCGCGATCTCCCTGACTAGGGAGCACACCTGTGCCCCCCGCACTGCAAGCGCAGAGTCTTAACCACTGCACCACCAGGGAAGTCCCTCTCTATTGTTTTGAACCCAGACCTTTTGCATTCATTTATTTCATGCTTGGTCCTGGCTGGGGTTTGAGTTTGAGACCTTTAGCTTAAAGAAACAGAGATTGGTTATCTGGAATGGAAGGAGACTGAGATGCTTCTCAAGAATATTCCTCAAGCTCCCCAGGTTGGTAACAGACAGGAGGGGGAATATGGGTCTCTATTTCCTTTGAAGGTAGGTTAAAGTAGAAGAGATTTGGACTGGAGAGTGAAGATGAAGGAATCCTGGGAGGTCTTCCTCTCAGAGGAGGATGCTGTGACGGGTAGATTCTGTCTCCGGTGAAGATGGACATCCATTTGTCCACCGTCAGTTACCCAAGAGGCTGGGAGGAGACCTGCCTGCTCTTTTCTGAGTGGGTCTTCCCACTTCAGCTTCTGGACTCTCCTTGAACACCTCACCTTTCCAGGGACAGAATCCCCTGGAGTGCGGCCAGCATGGGGACCCTCCGCCAGGTGACCACAAAGGGAGCCCCCGCACTTGGCAGAGAGGGAACTCCTGTTGTCCCTTGGCCATGTGGAGTTTTTAGCTTCACAATACTATAGTCACCTTGTAGGGAATGCAATCTTTGCAAACTCTACCTTCTTAAAAAAAAAGTTCACTACTTTTTTTTCTTAGTATAAACAAGTAAATCATATATCCTGATGGGAGTAGAGTTTATACAAATCATGCATATATTAAAATTCATAGACCTGTACACACATCCCTGAAAAGTCAATTTTACTATGTGATAATTTAAAATATTAAAAATTTTAAAGGAATACAAATTCATTAACACAGTAAATTAAAGAGAATGTATACGTATGGCTGATTCATGTTGAGGTTTGACAGAAAACAACAAAATTCTGTAAAGCCATTATCTTTCAGTTAAAAAATAAATTAAAAAAATAAATTAATTGAAAAAGAGAATTGAAAGAAGGAAAAAGCATAAATAGCTCTGAGTAATGCTAATATTTTGCTTTATTTTCTTCTACACTCTCTTGATACATAAAATGTATTTAAATGTGTATCTATACTTATGATGATATTATATATATATAATATATATGTGTGTATATATATATTTTTTCAGCTCTTCACTGAATGGAATAAAAATGAGTTCCTACTAGCCAGGGCTTGGAGCAGGGCTTGGCATAAGAAAAACTCTCCAACATGGGGACTATTATTACCATTAGTATTGTTGCGGTAAGTTATTTAATCATTTCCTCCTTGTTAGAAATGCAGGCTGTTTCCAATTTGTACTTTAAATACATCTGGAAGGAACATTTTTGCATATTATGTGTTTCCTGAATTTCAGAGCATTTCCTTAGGAGGCTATCCAAATAAATAACACACGTGTTCTATAATCAAGTCTGGGTTACTAAATACTGACGGGCTTGGTGACACTGAAGGGTGACTGAGGAGACTTCTCTGGGGACTGAGAAGGTTTGGGCGTCTCTCTCTGCAGTGGTGTTGGGGTGCCGCAGGCTCTCGCAACAAATAGCCTCTCCCTCATGCATCCTTGATTTCTTTTGCTTTCCTGGCTCTTTCCTTGAGCCTGATCCCCTCCTGTCTTATGAGAAGGTGGCTTCCATCCTGACTACCTCTCACTCCACAGTTCTCTCCTTTCCCCTTCACCACCACGCTTCTCATACGAATACTGTCTCTCTCTGGAAACCCTACCTCTGGAGCTTCTGGGCGAACTCCTACAGACGCTGCTCCAAAGACCCATCCTCCGGGGTGCTCACCCGACTCTCTGAGCTGCTGCCATTCTAGTGCCCACAGATGGAGATTGTTTGCTGCACAGGGGCGGTCTGTTTACTTCCTGTCTCCAGGCTCTAGCACTGGGAATGGAGCCTGGCAGGTGCCATGTGAATGCCACTGAGGGACTTGATCAGTGGAGCGAACTTCACAGTGATCCTGAAGTGCTCAGGAAATCTTGTTTCCTGCCCTCTTCCTGTGCCAGGCAGTTGTGGGTTTCATTCTAGAGCACGGCAATGCTGTGCCCACTGGAGGCTGTGGTGTGATGAGGTCCCTGTCACAATCCCCGTGACACAAGCCGCAGAGCAGGCACAACCTACCTCCGTTCCTGGGTCACCCTTCTCCCCTGGTTCTCCTTTCTCTCCCTGTGGACACAAAACAACACAGCATGGATGCCAGCACTCGGGGAGTCTGGGATAGTCACCCTCAAATCTTTGACAAACCAGACTGGGACTAGGCTGTGTCTAGGTGTCTGCAAGGATCGCCTGGGAAGCTATGGCAGGTAACTGGCCTGAGGATGAAGACCGGGACAGGGGGCCTGTGATCACCGGCTTCCTGAATCCAAGGTTCTATTAACAGCACATGGGAGGAGAGACTGATATTCTGCATGGATCCTATAGAGTAGAGACCTTGCATAGACCTGGGACTTGTTTCTAACCAACAGAATATGGCCTGTGGCAAAGGTGATGGTCTGTCTCTCTTGTGATTATGTTATAAGCTTAGGTACAAATTATACAGATGTTATACAACTGATAGGTTAAGACTGTGTTACAAGTATGTCACACACACACACACACACACCCCTCTGTCTTGCTTGCGTGCACTGAGACACTCCTGCTGGCCTTGGCCTTGAAGAAGCAAGCTACTGTAATGTGATCTGCCTGCTATGAGAAAGGCTGTGTGGTCGGGAACTGTAGGTGACCTGTAGGAGCTGGGGGACTCAGTCCTACTATAGAAGGGACTGAATTATGCCAACGGCAGTGAGCTCGGAAGAGGACCCCAGCGCTAAATGGAAATGCAGCTGATGGCAACCTGACTGCAGCCTCGAGAAGTGCTGGACGGAGACCCCATGCCTGGACTCCTGACCCATGGAAACTGCCATAACACATGTGTGTTGTTTTAAGCCACTGAATTTGTGGGGACTTGCTATGCAGCTACCGAAAGCAAATATGGCTCCAGAAGCAGAGCCAGGCCCACAGCGTGTTGATGGGGGACCCTCACACCACATAGGGAGCACTCCCTCCAGTTTGGAGGGGACATGGCAGGAGGCCACCAGCTGCCTGCCTGTCCTAGCTGAGTGGGCAGTCAGTGGCCTCCGAGGGCCCCTGCACGGGGTCAGAGGTGTGACTGGTTGACCTCTGAGGTTCTTTCTACTTCTAAGAGCAGAATTCCTCCAAGTCCAAGGTTCTGGCACCTTTGAAGTCTGTTGGCCCCTGGAGGGGGGCCATCATGTTGTGAGCGGAGGGAGCTGGAACCCCTGCTGACACCCATCTGCCCCTCAGGGAGCAGCTGCTCATCCAGAGGACCCTCCCGTCCCCAGGCTGGGATGGCAGATGAGGTCAGCGCAGCCTCATCACACCAGGCACCTGCTGGCAGGTGACCGCAGTCAGGACACCCCACTTGCTTGCCCGCATCAGCAGAGGTCCGCTGACAACCGTGATGCTCAGTCCCCTCGCCTTACTATAAATCCTGGGAGCCCGATTGGGCCAGGAAGTCCAGTCGCTCCGGGTCTCCCTTGGTCACCTGGTTCTCCTTTCTCCCCAGTTGGGCCGTCTAGACCCTACGGATTGACAAAGATCTCTGTTAATCAAGGGCTAGGTCATCACACTGAGGTCTGCGGACAAGCTGCGGCCTGCACGTGGGACCCCCTTCCCCCGAGAGCAGATGTCTAGGGTGCCGTCCATTTCTCAGATGGAAGCCGTGAGGCCCAAAGAAGGTTCCTAGGTCAAACCTAGCTGGCCTGCTCAAGGTCCCTTGTTTGTACCTCTCCTGGGTCTAGGGCTTCTGTATGCTGTCCCAAGAGACAGTTTTACGCCCACAACTTTATCTTCCCGGCAACCCAGTGAGGTATCCAGGGATGGCATTATCATCCCCATTTTACAGATGAGGAAACTGAGGCTCTGCCAGGCTCAGTGACTTTCCTGTGAATGGGAGGTGACAGAGCAGGACCCAGGTCTCTTGAGGCAGGAAACTAGCTTTCATAAAGTAAGGCTGGAGGAGAAAGCAGGTGAGCCCCTGTGCCTGGCTCCCAACCCTATTTCCAGCTGCACCTGGCACAGTACACAGCTGTATCATGCTAGGTGGGCCCTGGCGCTCACCGGTGGTCCCGGCTGCCCCGTCTCCCCTTTCTCCCCCTTCTCTCCTGGGCTCCCCGGGAGGCCGTCTTCTCCCTTCATTCCTGCAGGCCCAGGCTTTCCTGGGGGGCCTTGGGGACCAGGAGGGCCCACATCTCCTGGTTTGCCTCGAGGTCCCTCGAGAAAAGATCAACAACACGTATTAGATACACTCATGGCAGATCGAGGGGAAGAATGTGAAAGAATGGGGTGTAGGGGCCCCAGAGGACTTGGCTCTTTGGTGCTTTATACACTCATGGCAGATCGAGGGGAAGAATGTGAAAGAATGGGGTGTAGGGGCCCCAGAGGACTTGGCTCTTTGGTGCTTTATTGGACCAGGCAGAGAGTCTGTGCAGCTGCCTGTGGGAATCTGAGGGGCCTTGGCCACCAGCCCTGGCCCATCCCAGCGTGGGTCTGCCTGGCTCCTCCTGGGGCCAGCAGTGGGCATCGGGGGGCTTCTGCAGGGGGGTCCCCCCTCCCCTCTCCTCCCTTCCTCACAAGGTGTGCACCCAGGCTCCCTCCAGAGCCTTCTGCACCCTCACCAGCAGGGCAAAGACTATCTTTAGAGGTTTGTCTGGGCATGTCCTTACCTTTTCCCCATCGAGTCCGGGAGGGCCTGGCAGTCCAATCTCCCCCTGCAGCCAGAACAACCCAAGGTCACTCTCGGACCAGAGGAGAGCAGTAACTCTTATTTACATAGCACTTGCTGTGTCAGGTGTCCTCAGCACTCAGGTGGAAGGTATGCACTTTCACTGACTCTGTTTTACAGGCGAGGACCCCAGTGCAGAGTTGTGAGCCCAAGGCCTGTGGTTAATAAACAGTGGATCCCAGTTTGATTCCTAGGTAGGGAAGATCCCCTGGAGAAGGATAGTTTACCCACTCCAGTATTCTTGGGCTTCCCTCATGGCTCAGATGGTAAAGAATCCACCTGCTATGTGGAAGACCTGGGTTCAATCCCTGGTTTGGGAAGATCCCCTGGAGAAGGGCATGGCAACCCACTCCAGGATTCTTGCCTGGAGAATCCCCATGGACAGAGGAGCCTGGCCGGCTATAGTCCATGGGATCGCAAAGAGTCGGACATGACTGAGTGACTAAGCACAGCACAGCAAATAACCAGCTGCACCACCAAAGCAAGCTGAGAGGAAAGAGCAGCGAATTCCTCCTGGTAGATCAGGTAAGGCTTCAGGGAAGAGGTGGCAGCCTTCGAGCTGGGATTGAAATATGAGGAGTTTGAAAGGTACGGGAGACAAGAAGGGACTTTAGAGCAGAAGGCCTCATGAGTAGAAGACAGAAGGACAAATGAGCATGGCTTTCTGAGAAAACCCACAGGGATGAGGGCAGAGGATAAAAGGACGCAGGAATGGAGGGAGGTGTGAGACTGGGGAGGGGCCAGAGACTGATGGAGGGTTGGGTCCCTGCTGTGGGTCCAGCTAGGGTGGGAGCTCGTCTGGACCCAGGCCTCACCAAAACAGAGGGGCCTGTGAATTACAGGAGCCTGAGACAGACAGTGAGGGGAGAATGGCAGAGTTGAGGGTGTGGGAGGGATGGCGGGCAGGCAGCACCTTGGAGCTTGGGGAGAATTACAGGCTGGAGTGGGTGGTGGCCCTGGGAACATGAGAAAGACACAGATGGGGGCAGCCGGGGGTCCTGTGCTCAGAGTCGCACGCGGGGCTTCTGCAGGGTCTGCATCTGCCTTGTCAAGACAGTGTTACCTTCTCGCCTGGGATCCCTGGAGCTCCGGGTGGGCCGATCTGCCCAGGAAGACCAGGGGGCCCCTAGGAAAGGAAAGAGAGACCCGTGGGAGCACGTTACTACTGAGGAGGGATGGCCTGTCTCCAGGGAGCTGTATGTGGAGGCTGATTATTTCCAAACATTTCATCAGCAGTAGGAACACTTTTTTTTTTGCAAAGAAAATAACAAGGAGACTCCACAGTGTAAGGCAGGTAAGCTCTGAGTGTGTTTAGGCTAAAGACAGGGGTGGGGAATCCTACAGCCACACCTATCAGCCTCTTCCTCCCCTTCCCTCTACACCCTGGGGGATCCTTGGGTTCCTAGAAGACAAATCTGACCTTCCCTGACAGTGATTTTAAAATGTCTCTGGGAAACAACCCAAATGTCCATCAGCAGGTGAAGGTCTGGTACATTCATACAGTGGAATACTATACAGCAGTGAAAAAGAACCAAGCACCGCCCAGGCCATGCCAGAAAAGAAACTCTGGCACGTGATGCGGAGCAAAAGAAGCCAGATGCAGATGCTGACATACTTATTGACTCCATTCACAAGAAACTCCAGAACTGAAGACAGATCTAAGCTGTGGTGACAGAAAGCAGATCAGTGGGGTAAGTGTGGGATTGGCCCTTGAGTCTCATGAAGGAATTTTCTGGAGTGATTGAGGTGGTGGATACAAGGCTATATACATTTGTCAAAAACTCAACAAATTCTACACCTAAAGTGGGTACATTTTATTGTATGTACAGTTAATTCAAGATTGATTTTAAAAATTAAAAAAAATTTTTCCATGAAAGTTTTGTTTCAAATAGCTATTTCAAATAATATATTTTGATGTTTCCAAATGTAGCTCACTGATTCCAGAACCATTTGGTTAATATCAATCTCTGGGATTGAGGCATCATCTGACTGGTGCTTAATTCTGGATTTGTATCATCTCTAAATGTGTTCTCTGGCATATGGCCACTAAAAAATATTGAATGACATAAAATATGAGTAGTTTAAGAACTTCTTGATGTCTCCTCTTTTCTCTAACTTGGAAGTTAAAGCAGGTGGTGATCATTTTAACTGCAGATATTCACTGAGGGCCTATCACTGGTGGGCACCCATGCGGGATCCAGGCTTAGAATACACCGGTTTTCCAGATGCAAATAATGAAGTTGATTTCCAGGAAAGGTGGAGGATTGCTACTTATTTCTTAGGATTATACTTTATTAGTGAAAGGTTGGGTAAAAGGAGAAACATAGAAATATCTTCCTCCATACCACTATTTTTTCGATGCCGCTGCAGAGAGAACCCAGCATTTATCTTTTGACAAGAGCGCCCTGCTGAGTTGGTGAAGAGCCACTCCAGATGGCAGCTATGATCCTGCTCAGGCTCAGGCCAGTCCCTGCCCCAGCACAGCAGGGTCTACCCTAACCTTCTGGAGGGGAGACCTCCAGGCTTGGCTTTCAGGTTGCCCACTCCCAGCCCTCAGCCCAGCACCCGGGGGGAATCAAGGGACGAGGACTCACCATCAAGGCCAGTGTCCGGATCTCCTAAAAGTCAACACCACATGATCAGTTGAAGAGCAAATCAAGAGCCACCTGGAAGGTCCCTCAAAACAGTCCTTGAAGTGTGGGCGCTGGGCCCCTTGAAGGAGCACCACAGAGGTAGACCCTCTCGGGGACTCTGTGCCTCCCAGACTCACCCCACCCTCACCTCTCCCAGAGGGTCGTAATCACTGGACAGAGAACACCCCACGAGCACCAAATGCTGTCTACAACAGAGTCAGACATGCCTTAAAGGGGACTGCAAACTGTCCCTTTACCAGAGAGGGAAGAAAGAAACACGTCTTCTTTCTAATCACTGACTGGACCCTCCCTCCATCTCCCCCTTCTTCTAAGACCCAGATTTAAGGCTCTGATGTACCTCCCTTTAAAAAGATGTACCTCCCTTTAAACACAGTAGAGAAAAACACGGAGCTACTTGAAAATAAATTAGAGGGACAGTTGTTGGCATTAAAAAAAATCTGTACACCTTGAAAATGGATTCACATAGGTACAAGGATTCCTTTAAAGGAGCAGTTCTCAATCTGGGGTGATTTTGTCCCCCTGGGGACATTCGGCAGTGTGCAGAGACATACTTTGTTTTTTTATAGCTGGGAGGCAATGACATAGGTGCCATCTATTGGAATCTAGCGGGTTGAGACCCGGAATGCTGCTGAACATCCTCCGGCACACGGGACAGCCTTCCCACAACCAAGATTGCTGCTGCTGCTAAGTCGCTTCAGTCGTGTCCGACCCTGTGCGACCCCGTAGACGGCAGCCCACCAGGCTCCCCCATCCCTGGGATTCTCCAGGCAAGAACACTGGAGTGGGTTGCCATTTCCTTCTCCAATGCATGAAAGTGAAAAGTGAAAGTGAAGTCGCTTAGTCGTGTCTGACTCTTCACGACCCCATGGACTGCAGCCTACCAGGCTCCTCCATCCATGAGATTTTCCAGGCAAGCGTACTGGAGTAGGGTGCCATTGCCTTCTCTGATAAGCAAGATTAACCAGCCCCAAATGTCAGTAACACCCCACTTAAAAAAAAAATTTATGGCATGAGGGATCTTAGTTCCCCAACCAAGGATTGAACCCAGGCTCCCTACAGTAGAAGCATGGAGTCTCAACCACTGGACCACCAGGGAAGTCCCAAGAACCCCACTTTTAAAGCAGGGTACCGTATGAACCTGAGCTATTACATTGACACAAAGGTAGATGGGTTCCAGGAAGACAAGTTCTACCAAGTGAAGGGGGGAGTTTGTGTGCCAAAGAAATGGGAGTCCCAGAACCCCAAGTGGGCCAGCACCCCACAGGGCCAGGATGCTCCACTTACGACTCTCAGTGACCCAGAGCTGGGCCACTTGGATTTCAAATGAGGGGGCTGTGTGTCTGGGAGATAATGGGGGCTGCCGAAGGAGAGAAGACAAGGGAGCTCCCTGGAAGCTCTGCCTAGTGGCCAGGCCTTGGAGTGTTAGAGGCTCAGATCTCCCAGCAGGCCTGGGGCCCAGCCTCAAGGCCCACAAGTAACCCCAGATCTCTGTCTCTGGGTGGCCCCACTTACCTGGAGAGCCTCGTTGATGTTGCCGTTGTAGTCCACCATCTCTCCTTTCCCAGTTTCGCCCTTGGAGCCCTAGGAAACAAATGACACCTGTACCCAGAGCCTGGACCAGCGGGGACCTCAGGACAGGCACCTCCTCTTCCTGCCAAATGGGATCAGAGCCGACACTGGCCGCACAGGTGGATCCAGAGCTGCTGGCGGTGGCTCCCGGGGCTCCAGACACGCCCAGAGGATGCTCCGGGAATCCAGAACTAGTGGAGAACCCTAGACTAGACAGACCTGGGGGACGCTGAGTCTGATTGTGGCTGCAATGTCAGGCATCCTAGCCAGAAAACCCAGCCGGCCAGACTGCTCTTCCCGGAGAGCCCCAGACGAGCCATTTCACACCATGACCCCAGGGAGCGGGGATGGGGTGCCCTGATTCTCTGGATGACAGATGCACGTACCTTGGGGCCAGTAGGTCCCTGTTCTCCAGCTGGTCCAGGCTCCCCCTGTTGCAGGACAAAATTAAAGTGAAATAGGCATAAAGTGGGCACAGAGAATCTGATGTCCCCAGATAGTCTGTGTGTTGGGGCCCTGGAGGGGCCGGGAGGCTCAGCTCAGCCCAGGCCAGAAGGGCGCAGGGCTCCAGCTCATGCAGGGTGCACCCTTTGGAAGTGCCTCCACCAGCCCGCATGCTTCTCTCCCTCTGAGCTCCCTTCAGCTTCACACTGGAAGGTCTTATTTCTGTCCTGCATTAGCTGTTGGTGATTCTATCCTTGTTTTCCTGGGCACCTCTCTTTAGTCCCCTAAGTCAGCCACCTCCTTGGGAGCAGAGACCAGACCCTCTGCCCCTCTGTTCCCATCCTGCTCAAGGAGCAAGGGTTCAGAAACTTTGTGCCGATTGCCTGGGTGGTCGCCAATTGCCGTGGAGAGCCCCGGCGGTTCCTGTCTGCTGGTGGAAGACCCAAACTGTGGGAGGAAACGTGGGGGGCCAGGGTGAGGGATTAGAAACACCCTGCCTCCTGGAGCAGGTTGGGTGGGGGAGGATTTGTACTTGTTGGAAACAGGACAGAACCGTGGGGAATAAACGAAAAGTGGTGTAAGTTGTGAAAAGCGAAGCACAGTTCCATACTTGAGCTGGGAAAATGTGAACACTGAACACAGCTTTAAAAAGGAAGACAGAAAGTAAAAACAAAGGGAAAACAAACCCTTTAATATAATTCAACTTCTGCTGACCCTTCAGTTGGTCAGCTCAGGGAGCGTCACCTCCAGATAGCAGCCAGCACCTCCCCGCACCCACAGTCTTGCAGTGCCCACAGCAACACCATGCTGACCTGTGCCCAGAAGGAGCTGGAGAGAATGGAGCCCGCCTTTACCAGCGGTTGGAAAATAGTAGATGCGGGGACTCTGGGTCACTGCATTCCCCAGGCCTCCCTGTGCCTGGCCGCCATCTCAGAGGAAGTTCCCCAAAGCCCAAGGTGACCACAAGAGATGGCAGGCAGGAGTCATGGCCGTCAGCCCTGTGTCTGGGGGCCCAGTGGCAGGGACGGCCAAGACTCTCTCTCCCTCTGAGCTCCCAAGCTGACCCTCATCCTGCTCTTAGATCGAGGCCCTCTGTACCTTGTCTCCTTGCTGTCCTGGGGGGCCTGGCTGGCCATCTGCTCCAGTTTCCCCCTGGGCAACAGGAGAGAGATGGGATGAGGACACGCAGGGGGCAAGAGATGGTCCAGCCATTCATGTTGTAGCAAGTGTCTCTGGGCTCTATCTCTTTGTCTGCTCGTATCTACTAACTCCCCCTATTCCACCTGTCTGACTTCCCCACCCTTGGGTCCTGCCCAGGCCCACCTCCTCCAAGCAGCCCTCCTGATCTATTCCTTTCTCCCTCTAAGTTCTGTGCTGCCAGGCCCTCCTCGGTTCTTAGTCAACACACATGTGTCCAGCTTGTTGAGGCCCCTAACTATGGACCCTCATGAACTTCCGGCTGTAGGAGGCAGGTCATTTTGGAGCCTGGAACACTTACTCACCTCACCAGGTTCTGCCTGGGAGGCAGAGGCGAGTGGGAAGGGCCTAGGTATGTGGGGAGGGGGCCCCAGGAGGCCTAGGACCGGAGGAGCAGGGAGAGGCAGGAGTCTCTGTGGCTGATTCAGTGTCCAGGCTACGGGCCTTTCTGATTATCCAAAGACCTGGCAGCCATTGGTCCTTGACTCAGTTACATCACAGCCATTTGAGTCAATGGCTCCTACTTCCATCTGCCCCAGAGAGGGCATCTCTTTTGGAGGGTCAAGGTCACTGCTTGGAAGTAGGAGCTCAGTCCCAGGAGCTCGGACCTTCTAGAATCCACTGGAACAACCACACATTTAGGGGAGGAGAGAAGGCAAGGTGCCCAGGATACAGAGTGCTCCAAATGGACTAGGGATAAGGACCACAGGCACTTGAATTGAGCACTGATCCCAGGGAAATACTCACCTTTGGCCCTGGGGGTCCAGGAGGCCCTGGGAGACCGGGCTCCCCTCTGCCTCCTTCAATGGAGTTGCCAGCATCGCCTTTTTCTCCCTGGGGGTGGAAGGTAGAGTTACCATCACTAACTTTGAGGGAGGTGGTTGGTCTCTGTCCTTTTTCTCCTCATAGTTCAAAGGACTGAAGACAGCAGCCTGCCCCTTGGTCTGTGCTGAATGTTGGGGAACTGTGGGCTCCAGCATGGCTGGGGACCAGAGGCTTTCAGAAGCCTGGCTATGGGATGTGAGGAGAGAATGGAACTGGTTACTAAAGTGGAACAGGTGTAAGCTAGAACAAGAACCCCATCAGGACCAGAATCGAGGTTTCTCAAAGTGTGTTTCAGGGAGCACTCCTTCAGCAGGTTGGGAATCTTCAGAATGTAACAAAAAGGGGTCTGGTGGCCAAGCAATGTTGGAAAGGCAAAATGAAATGAAGCTTTCCAGGCTCCTTCACCACGGGGTGCCGGAAGCCTCTCGGACAGGCCAAGGTGCTTATGACTCTCTGAGGAGTCTGCTTTATGTATTTAAAGTTTTTTATTGGCATATGGCTGACTTGTATCAGTTCAGGTATACAGTAAAGTGACTCAGTTATATATACATACATATGTACTTATGTACATATATCCACTCTTTTTCAGATTCTTTCCCCATATAGGCCAGTACAGAGTACTGAGTAGAATTCTGAGGGTGCTGTTGTATAGAGCCAAACTTCTTTGATTTCTTTTTTTTTTTTTTAATGGAATGTCTATGGAGCTCACGTACTGTAGACTACATTTTCAGACCTGGTGGAGAGAAATCAGACCAAGTCATAGCTAGTAAATTATTTGAATTTGGGGGTTTCTGGGGACAGTCAGGACCTCCCATGTGGTTTCCCGTGCTTCTGTCCCCCAAGACTGAACCCAGCTGTGTTCCAACCGCTTTTCCCCAATCTGGGAGGGACCCCTGTAATGCTGGGGCCCGTGTGAATGTGCAGGGTGGGAAATGTGGGTGGGGATGGATGCTGGACCTCTACACAGAACCCACCATTCAGAGCTGGTTGCTACCCACCTTCTGCCCCAAGAGGCCGAGTGGCCCGGGGGACCCCGCAGCCCCCTTCTCACCCTGTGGAGGAAATGCAGACAGTTTGGGTTAGGAACTGTTTCTCTAGTATGTTGGCGAAGACACCAGCCCTCCAACGTAGGGTCTTGACTTTTTTCTCTCCTGCCTCCCTGCCCTTACCTGGGCTGTTCTCTGAAGGACTCACTTCCTGCTGGACCCTATCAGGGACCTGATTCCTTCCTTGGGACACTTCCCACTGGTATCATTGTCCTCCCAGTCCTGTGTGGGCGGGGCCCTTGGCACTTATGGAGGGAGAGGAGCCAAGAGCATTGAGTCCCTTTAGGGGGTCTCCTAGGGAGATGTGAGCCATTCAGAATGCCAATATTTGGCATTATTTTTTAAAAACTGCTTTGTTGTTTCTCATGTTTGTAATGTCTAGCAATTAGATGCTCCTGGTCTTTAGGGAGAACTTTCTGCCCACCTCCCTGCCTCTAGGGAGGACAAAACCCATCATACCAGAACTTCTCCTTTGGAGGAATATTTTGAGAAATGTACCTCAGGTTGAATTGTGTCTCATGAAATTCATATGCTGGAGTCCTAACTCCAAGTATCTCAGAATGTGACCTTACTTGGCAATTGGACCACTAGAGATGTAATTAGCTAAATTATGAGGTCACCCTGGAATCGGGTGGGCCCCTAATCCAGTATGATCGGTGCCCTTATAAAGAAAAGGGAACTTTGAACACAGACATGCATATGGGGAGAACACCATGTGAAGACAAAGGCAGAGACTGGGGTGATGCTTCAACAAGCCGAGGAAGACCAGGAATGCCAGCAAACTACTGGGAACTAGGAGAGAGGCACGGGACACCCCGCAGAAGGGTGTCCAACCCTGCTGACACCTGATCTCAGACTTCCGGCCTCAGCACCGTGGGCCAATCAATGTTCGCTGTTGAAGTTACCCAGTCAGCGGTCCTGTGTTAGGGCAGCCCTAGTAAACAAGCAAAAGTCGCTCAGTTGTGTCCGACTCTTTGTGACCCCATGGACTATACAGTCCACGGAATTCTCCAGGCCAAAATATTGGAGTGGGTAGCCATTCCCTTCTCTGGGGGATCTTCCCAACCCAGGGATCGAACCCAGGTCTCCCACATTGCAGGTGGATTCTTGACCATCTTTATCATCTAAGCCACCAGGCAAGACCAAGAATACTGGAGTGCGTAGCCTATCCCTTCTCCAGTGGATCTTCCTGACCCAGGGATCGAACCGGGGTTTCCTGTATTGCAGGTGGATTCTTTATCAGCTGAGCTACCAGGGAAGCCCAGTAAACAAGTACCCTTCTCTATTCTACTGCCAAAGAATACTTTTTCTTGCCCGTCACTTAGGTCCCACAGCCCCGCTCTCATTGCAGAGATGAAGGGTCTGGGTCTCTGTGACTGTGGACAACCCCCTCAGGGCAGCACCCAGCTCTCCCGATGTTCCTCCTTCTGTGTCACAAAGACTTCACTTGGATTCACAGCGTCCTGTTTCAGGAGGGCCCCTCGAGAGTGCCCCTCCAGGCCAGCATGAGAAGCTCCACTTGCTATAGTCCCATGATGGTTCTCATATGTAATAATATACACTGAGGGCCCTGGGCTCATAATTCACTCGGCTGTCTCAACGAACTTTTCAGCGGTCGACACGAAGGATGTCGCATCAGGTCTTTAGGTGTCATCCCCTTGCCACCTGCCCTGGGGTAGAAAATGTGAAAAACAAGAGGAGGGCACAGCAACCCACTCCAGGCTTCTTGCCTGGAGAATCCCCATGGACAGAGGAGCCTGGCGGGCTGCAATCCATGGGGTTGCAAAGAGCTGGGCACGACTGAGCTACTAGGCGCACACACAGGGAGGGGAGGAGGGCCAGGTAAAAGCCCCAGTGATGAGGGGGACATGAATCCTAAGGCCCCAGCTCGCCCGGCAGTGCCTTCGGCTTTAGTGGGGGCATATCCCTGTCTGAGGTGGGGGTGGTCTAAGGGGAAGGATGTGGGACTGCCCTGCTGAGATCCTGGGTGATGGGAGCAGGGGCAGGGAGGACCTTCCTTCCTTCTGCTAGGCTTTCCTCTTGGGCACCCAATGGCTTTCAGGGAGAAAGGCTGTGCCCTAGAGTGTGAATTTCCGAAGATCTGCAGGCCATCCTGGCCAGCACTCCCTTCTTCCTGGGGACACGTGCACCCACCGCACACTGCAAGCAGCATGACAGCCATGGGGGCGGGGGGTGGGAACGGTGGGGGGACCAGGAGAGGCCAGGATGGAGGGAGCACACACTCAGAGACACAGTATCCTACCCTCTGCCCCCTCTTTCCCGGCAAACCTGGGGGCCCCGGCTTCCCTGTTGCTCCTGGGTCTCCCTTTGGGGTAAGAAGAAAAAGTCACTGATAAGAGGGTGGGGTGGGAGTGGTGAGGGGTACGAGGGGCAGTAATCATAGATGAGTGTTTCCAGAATACCTGCCCCCTAAGACACACCTCTTAAAAAAAGATTGTCCTCGTCAGAAAGTTTGAAAATGCTGCAGAAGTTCCTTTGGTTTTGTTTAGTCGCTCAATCCTGTCCGACTCTTTGTGACCGCATGGACTGCTGCATGCCAGACTACCCTATCCTTCACTATCTCTCGGAATTTGCTCAAATTCATGTCCATTGAGTCAGTGATGCTATCTAATCAGCTCATTCTCTGCAGCCCCCAAAAAGGTTTCCCAATGTATATTTAGCATAGTAAAGGCTCTGAGAAGGCCTGCAGGAACGAAGTCTTTGTAACAGTTTCAAACTCCATTATTTCTCAAATGTCTTTGGCCATGGAAACTTTTCTCACGTTACACCTCTTATTGGACTGGATGAGAGACAGAGCCCTGCAGGTGTAGGGGACCATGTCGCCGCCCGCTGCAGCTGGTGGGAATGTAAACCAGACAGTTGCCGGGGCCAGGATCCAGGGAGGGGGACGCGAGGCATCTACAGCACATTCTTGACCAGCAAGCCCCTCCGTGGTGGGTTCTCCTCTGGTCAGTCATGTCCCCAGCTCTGGACCAGCCTCGGGGGACCAGGAGCAAAACAACAGCAGCCCCTCCCACCTCCACCCCATGCCTGATGCTCTGGGCTGCCCGGAACATTTCCTCTGTATCAGTACCTTGGCTCCTGGGATCCCAGGTTCACCCTGTGTGGGAGAAAAGAAGACTCTGGTAAAGAATGTGAGAGAGCCAGATGAGTGAGGCCAGGAGCAGAGAAGTGAAGGCATTTGGGGGCAGAAGTGCCCGGTCAGCTCAGGTCTTTCTTCTGCCTCGGACTCAGGCCCCTCCTGGACTGTTCCTTATTCTTCCCCGAGGTGAGACGGTGGCAGGTGAGAGGCAGGCAGCCCAGGAGGAGGGAGAGGAAGGAAGGGGCATTTGCTTTGGATGCTGTGTCCCTGTAAATGACCTGGAGGAGATCCACATAGAGAATTTCTGCTTTGGAAGTGTTCCTGCCCACCGGCTGAATTCTGGAGAGTAAATCAAAGCACTAGACTCCTTTCACATTGGCAGGCTGGTGGGACCTTCAGCTGAGACTGGTAAACCTTTGCCAGTCACTTGCACGGCTTAGTTAAACATCTGTTGTTCAAGCTGAGCATCTGGCATACATATTGCTTTAAGGGTAACGGTTCTGAATTCTGTCTGCTCCTGCCTTGGTCCAATGGCCACCCACTGAGCCCCTGAAACCCCAACTCTGTCCTCTCTCCACCCCTCCCATCATGCCCCCTCAGGTCTTGAGTTACAAGGTCCATTGACCTTCATCCTGGCCACAGTGGTTCCAGGAGCCCCCTGGCAAGAGAAGGAAAGGCATGGGGATGTTCTCACCTGGCGGGGGGAGGGGGGGCGGTGCACAGAAGAGGTGGCCAGACATGAGACGTGGAGACGTTGGGCTGCCACCCAGGTACACCGGGAAGGGGGTGCTGAGCTCGGCTCAGAGAGAGTGGCCTGAGAAAGACCCTCTGTGCTCAGCCAGGCTCCCTGGGCTTCTAGACCCTCCTGGGAGACTCAGAGGGCACCATGGCAGGCAGCCCCAGCTGGGCTAGATGAGGGGCGTCCCTGGGTGGAATGGGTGGGATACGAAGGAGGAGGAGATGGAGGAGAAAGAGGGGGAAGGAGAGCCACGGGGAAGTGAACAGCAGCAGGTGGCTGAATTTACTAAGCTCACTGGCCCCTGAGGCTGCCTGTGGGACTCTCCCTAAGGGAGCCCTCTAGTTCTAAGTCCCAGTGGACTGGGGAGCAGCTGGGAGTGAACCCTACTTCCTTATCAGCTCCAGATCACCAACTTTGAGGTAAATAAGCTGCCAAGCACAGCACTTAGTAAATTTCAAGTGAATGCCATTTTTAGGGAATCCTGATTCCCACATGGGTCTCAGGACTGCAGCCAGAGCTGAGGGTACCTGAGAAATTCTTTTTATGACCCACTGATGCCCAGGAGGAGGCCTGGGCAGGCTGGGAGGCTGCTGGTGAGTGATGGTTCATGGGCCGAAAAGGAACATGCCTGCCTGAACAATAGGCCAGGCAGCAAGGGGAGAGGATGAGAAGAAATGTGCACCCCATCTCTGTTTTCATGGGAGGACAGGATGCAGAAGGAGGAGGTGGTAGGGGAGAGCACTGAGGCTGGGGAGCTGCTGCGGAGTTGGGAGAGCTGCGTACCTTTGCTCCGTGTTTGCCCGGCATCCCTGGCATGCCCCGTTCTCCCTGCAGGAAGAAACAAGAGAAACGATGAGAAGAGGACCAGACTCAGGGCCCAAGGGCTCGGCCCTGAAGCATGGCCTTCGAGGGTGTCAGCGAGAGGGGTTGCTCTGGAAGCTTGGAATAGCCGTTCAAATCACGTCTGCCAGGGATGCCTGCATCCCTTCCTCTCTGGGCCAGGTCTCTAAATTCTGCAAAAGGCCCAGAAATTTTAGCTTCCAATGCAGGAGCCCTCCCTCACCCTGACCCCACCAGGACCCCTGACCCACAGTCAGGGGTGGTGGAGCTGGACTCAGAAGCGACTGCAACAGACAAGATTGCATCCCAGACACTAAATTCTGGAAAATCCCTCTTGTGGGAAAGAGCAAAGAAAGGCTCAGCCATTTACTGCGTTTGTGTCTGGCACTGAGTGAAGCCGTCACACCCATCCTCTGTTCAATCTCTAGGAATTCCCTCCAGTCAGTGTGGGAATGGATGTTATTCCTGTCCCACAGGTGAGCTCTGGAAGGCCAGGTACGATAGTCAAGGTCATGCAGAGCAGAGATTTGAACACAGGTCTTTTGTCTGCCAAAGCCTAGGTACCCATTTCTCTCAGCCAACCCCAAGATCAGATGCTTTTATTGCTTGGCAACCCCAAGCATCCGTTGCTTCCATTAAACACCTTGGAGAAGGCAATGCAACCCACTCCAGTACTCTTGCCTGGAAAATCCCATGGACAGAGGAGACTGGTAGGCTGCAGTCCATGGGGTCGCAAAGAGTCGGACACGACTGAGCGACTTCACTTTCACTTTTCACTTTCATGCATTGGAGAAGGCAATGGCAACCCACTCCAGCGTTCTTGCCTGGAGAATCCCAGGGATGGGGGAGCCTGGTGGGCTGCCGCTATGGGGTCCCACAGAATCGGACACGACTGAAGTGACTTAGCAGCAGGCCAAAAGCAGGGCAAAGCCCTCTATTCTGGAGGGCCCTCAGGTCTGTGCCCCAGAGGGGTGAGGGGTCAGTGCTCAGTCCAGGGCTGTCTTCAACCACTGACACCAGAGAAAAAGGCTGAGCCCGGCTGGCCTGTGACCACAGTTCTGCTCTATGGCCAGCAGAGGGCGCCATAGGACTTCGTCAGAATTCTGGTAACTGAAGTCCCCAGTTTCCATTCCAAACAACTCAACTGGATTGACTCAGCCCAGAGGGACACCAGACAGAGTCCCTTGGGGGTGGTGGTGGGTACAGGTGGGAGGTCAGCTTGCGCAGCCCTGGCTACTCAGGGATCTCCCGTTTGAAGCCCGTTCTTTCTCTTCCCATCTTTCTGTCAGCTTTCCTTCCGTGCTTCTGCCCTCACCTTTCCCACCTCCAGTGAGAGAGCTGAGCTGGGTGTCCGTGTGACCTTAGATAAGTTACTTTCTCTCTCTGGCTTCAGGATCCTGCAAAGTGAGGACTAGACACCTCCTACTCACTCCTGCTCCTGGGAGGACCAAGCCGAGGAGCTGACGCTGGGTGTGTTGGCAGCCCCAGAGCAAGGTTCCGTGGGGCAGGGGATGTTAGCTCTGAGTAAAACTGTGGTTCTACAGGGGGCTGGGGGGCCTCCTCCTGCCCCAGAGCACAGCCTGGGGTGCCTCAGCAGGGGAGGAGGCTGGGGTCTGCCCACGCTCCATCGCTGGGTTTCTGTCCCCAATCTCCGCACACGCCGTGCAGATCAAAACCTGAGTGAGGGTGTCTGATGTCACCGGGGTTGTCTTCAGACCCTGAAGGTTTGTCTGTGAAGATACAACCGCACTCTCCAGGGAAATCTGGGCCCCTCGGAGGAGGCAGTCTCCTCGTTAGGATGGCTGACCTTTTGCCCCTCCCCTCCCTCTGGGTCAAGTCTCTTAATTCTGCAAGTGACCCAGACTCCCTTGATCCCCATCTCAGGGCCTCCCGCACCCCCACCCCTCTGCTAGGCAGGAAGCCTGGGTGCCCCTGGCTGACCCCACCCCGCGGGCTCATTCCACTCTCATCAGTCTCCTTCTCCAGAGTTTGTCTCTGGGGGCTCACCCCAGCCTGACCTCTGAACCAGGGTCTGGACTCAGCTTGCACCAGAAAACACTGATTCTGGACGATGGGAGAGGTGAGAGCGGGCTGAGAGTCATTATCAAGGACTCCAGGGTGGCTGTGAGCAAGGGCATCCGTCTGCAGGGTGATGGGGGTGTGGAGTGGGGAGTGTTTCCGGGGCCATTGTTAAAGGGAGGACAGTGACACGTGTGTGTTCGCAGAGCTTTTCCTCTTGGCGTGTCTTTGTAAGAGCACACCTAGAGGCTCCTTCGTTCCCATTTTCCTACATGAAAGTTTTTTGTTTGTTTGTTTAAAAGGTTTAAGTTTGGAATTGTGCTGAATTTAGATCCACTAACTCACTAACATCTTAGCTGGGTAGAGAGCTCTCATAGTTTGCCAAAACCCAAGGGCCCCAATTTATCTCCTGCACCTCTTGTCCTCTGAGCAGGGAGCCTGGAGGCTCCCCCAGGGGGGCTGGGGAAGTGGGTGCTCCAAGCATTACAAAGGGTCTTGCCCCAGATGCCCGGAGCAAGAGTGGTGGCTGATGCTGTGGAGCCAGGCCTGGGAAAGGCTGGATCTTCTAACCTTGGTTCCCAGAATCAAGGATGCTGGATGGCTGGCCTGCAAGGGGTGGATTCTGGTCTTGGTGACTAAGAAAGTGCTGGGTGAGCTCACGTGGGTAGACAGGGGGCTGCCCTGAATGACCCTGAAGGCCGTCCCAGCCCCCACTTTTAGGATGCCACTGACTCCTGCTGCCCCTGCCTGGAGCACCTGCCAAGCATCAGTAGGTTCTGTATTCTGGTTCTGTTTCCAGGTGGGAGGACCCATCCTTTGCCCAGATGATGGGATGGAAGCAAGCTCCTTGGAGCACAAACCAGTCGTGTTCTGCTCTCTTAATTGGTGATTTACTGTTTGTTGAACAAACAGGGCAGGGACTTGGCAAAGGAGGCAAGAGGTAGGGGGCTTCCAGGTCAGTTCCCCAGCCGAGCAAAGGTCAGGCCAGAGAAGCAGGGGGAAACGAACAGACCTCCCTAACGTGAGGCTCCTGCTGCGGGTTGGGGCGGGGGGGCGGCCTGGGCCAGAGCAGCTCCACACAGACGCTTTGTTCTCTGCAGGGGAGAAGTGTGGGGAGGACTTGGGGGAGGCCAGCAGGTGACTCAGGCCTTAAGTCTGGACCAGGGCCCTTTCCTGGGCTGGAAAAGCCGGGTGAGGAGAGCTAATGTCCTTCTCTCCCCTAAAGAGTTCCCAGGGCTCCCTTCCGGGAGAAGGGCAGCTCGGCTCCCTCTTCTTGCCGCCACCAGAGCCAGCTCCAGACTGGAGAGGCCTGGGGCCACGGAAACGCCAGGTCGTCCGGTAATTAGGGCCGGCAGGAAGTGATCCAGGGAATTACCGGGGTCAGGCGCCCCATCGAAGGCCAGGGCTTTGGAAGGGCGGCTGGGTTGTAATCTCGATTTGAGATCGGTTGATTTTGTAGTTAGTTCCAAAAAGAAAAGTCAGCTCTAATTAATCTGGGGACTTGGGAGTGCAGGAGAAACAGGGGGCAGAGAGCACAGGCTGGGGGCTGAAGGCAGGCGGAGCAGGAGGGCTGTCAGCCCCCACGAGGCCTCAGATGTGGGGCCCATGTCTCAGCTCCCTGATCTGCTTTAACTGAAATGGCCTGGATGCCCCCCCCCCCCAAGAATTCCTGGCTTTGAAAGCAAGTGCTGTCCCCCGTCTGCCTCTACAGCTTCCATCTGCAGGGCATGCTCTGCTGCACGTCAGCATGGCATGGAGCCTAGGGTTGCCCAGGTCCTCTGGGAGTCAGGGGATGCAGGGAAGTTTTAGGAGTTTTCTCCGCTGGGGTGCACAGCTCAGACGGCCTTCTTCTGGCTTTATTGGAGGTCGCAGGACCAGGTCAGCTCTCTGGGGAAGCATTCGGGTAGAATCAGTGCCAATGGGCAAAGCACTCCCCTCTTTGGTTCTTTGAATAAAATACACCAAGTACCCCCAAGTTCTCTGCTTTAGATGTTCACAGAGAGCCTGGGAGACTTGGAGGAGGGCCTGAATCCAGCCACAACCTTCTCACAAGAAGGAAAACAGGCCAGCTCCCTCCTTCTTTCCTTCTAGTGGAGGAGATGGGAGTAGGCAGTGGTGGTGGGATATTGGAAATTATAGGTCCCCTGGGCTCATAAAATCCAGGTAGTACAGTCATCCAGAACAAGACTTTGGGGCCAGAAAGACCTGGCTTCACTGCTTTGTAGCTGTGGCTCTAGGGGGATTCACCTCTGTGAACCTCGGTTTGCTCAACTGTAAATTGGGGATAAAAATAAAACCTACCTGAAAGGGCGGTTATGAGGATCTGATGAGATGATGCAAGCAAAATGCCCCTATACAGCCTGGCACGAAAAGGCCCAGAAAGGTAGATATAATAATTCTAGTTATCATTCTTCAGAAGTGTGTCCACCCACGTGATGCTTTGCTCTGACTGGCAGGTCAGAATGATTCTGCCCTTTTGTAGAAGGACTGAGGTAGGGTGAGCAGATGGGCTGGGTGGGTGCCCTTCTGCTCCTCACACCCTCACTCCAGCGCCCTAGCCAGCCGACCACAGGGCCCATCAGATCTCCTTCCCTGGGAGTCCCTCTTTCCCTGGAGCCCCACAGCCTCCAGGAGGTGCGACCTCAGTTATAAGCTGACTAAACACGAGGTTCTCACATCCTGCCTGCACTGGTCTGAAGACACACAGCCCGGAGCTGGCAGGATGGGAATGTGTGCTCAGCTGTGGTCCTTCATGCAAACCCCAAGGCTTAACACCCAGACCGCCACATGTGTCAAAGGCACCCCGCTACTGCCAAGATGGACGGGCCAGTTCTGACGTGCTTGGAGATAAGCTCTCACCAGGTTCTGTGATCCATACACGGTCTGACAATACTCATCAATCCTCTTGAAAGAGAGCCAAGGTTGTGATGCTTTAAACACACATTTTGCGTCTTGCAACACATTTAAAGGAGATTGGTGCCATAAATTTGGATCAAATAGGTACCACATGGGCGCACAACAATGCCCACAGTGTCTAGGCCACGGGGCTGGGTGTGAGTGGGGCTGCGGCGGCACCCAGCCTGCTGGCTACACTGGGCTGTGATCCCCGGGAGCCGGTGGAGATGCTGTCCTGCCAGCCTTGGCCGGCCTTTGAGAGGATGCCAGGCTGGGACGAGCTGCTGGGGCGGGTGGTGGTGGTAGCTGTGGTGGATGGAACTAATCAACAGCAAACTTCACAGGACCAGAAGCCTTTGCTGAGAGTTAAATTCCCTTACTGAAAGGCCTCCCCGCGTATGTGTCAAGTCGCCAGGACAGAGTAATGGAAGCAGATGTGGAGGGTCCATTGTTACCCTGTGGGGCCCCCTCACACCCTGAACACACGGGGCATCCCGTGGCCTCTGTCCCAGCTCGATGTCCCCATTGGGTGGCACAGGGTGCTGGGTGGGAGCAAACTCTCGTCTTCCCAGCATCTGTGACCAAGCTGCCCTTCGTGTGGGTCCCTCCTTCTAGGCCTCTTTCTAGGCAGAGAGCAGAGAGGGGAAGAGAGAAAAGAGATTTGGTGGACAAAAGAAAAGAGCCAGAGGGTTACCCCTCCACATCCCAGAGAAACCACAGGGGAGGGTGGTCTGCACAGTTGGCTTAGCCTGGGGTGACACCCCGCCTCCCCCTAGCAGACATTTCCTTCTGCACTAGGGCAAGAAGACTGGTTCCTGGGTTCAGACTCATGAGACCTAGATTCCAATCCCAGCATGATTATCACTAGCTGTGCAATGTTGGGGCTTCCCTGGTAGCTCAGACAGTAAAGAATCTGCCTGCAATGCAGGAGACCTGGGTTCAATCCCTGGGTCAGGAAGATCCCCCTGGAGAAGGGAATGGCTACCCACTCCAGTATTCTTGCCTGGAGAATTCCATGGACAGTGGAGCCTGGCAGACTACAGTCCACGGGGTTGCAAAGAGTTGGACACGACTGAGTGACGAACACTTGACTTGTGCAACGCTGGGCAGAGTATTGACCTCTCTGAGCTTCTCATCTCTTGACAGTGGGGATAATGCATCAAATTACTGGGCCAAGGTGAGATGAGATGAGTGAGAGACAGAGCAAAAGGACTTTGGCTGAACCAGTGATGTGAAGTAACTGCTGCCCTTGTCCTTGGGCAAGATTCTTCATCCAAGAATTGAAAAATGGGATGAAACACTTTAAGGAGAAAAGTAATATCTCATGGAAAAGGGACTCTTCATCTAAGAATTCTGATGGGAAGAATACTTCTGCCTGGGCATGGTGATCACTGGGGCTCAGGCAGTGGGAACAGGCACTCGTAGCCTCCTGAGTATCACCTGACCTTGAGGAATGACCCCTAAGCTCTTGGGGGTGGGCTCTGCTGCTGGCCATCAGTCTCCAGTGCACACCCTCTGGCCTCTGTTGGACTAGGAGGCTGTGGCTTCAGTGATGAAAGGACAAGGGTCCCAGCAGAGTGAGGGCCAGCACAGAGCCGAGAGTTCTAGGGCCACCTGGTGGCTCCGGAGCGCCTACTGAGAAGTCTCAAGGACAGGCTGGGAGAAAAGGAGGTGGCAGGAGCCTTCCAGAAACGCAGAGAAGCCGGCAGCCTCACAGCTCCCCCTGGATTCCATGAGAAGAGGCTGTTGTGAAAGGGCAGGGGCAGGTCAACAGAGAAAGAAAGCGTGGGGAACATGAGCTGAGCATGAAGGAGAAGGGCCTTCTCGGAACCCCAGGAGACCTAAGAGCGGTGATGCTTCTGACAAGCCCTGGATGTGGATGAAGAAAGGCCTGGACATAGACTCGAGGGGTCTGACTCATAAAGCCAGGGTGGGGTGGGAGGCTGCTCCTCTCGAGGGGGGATGGAGCCAGCTCTGTTCTTAGGAAGCTGCTGCTTCCCTGAGCAGGAAGGGATTTCAATCCAGTCTCCCATCGGCTATAGAAGCTTCTCTTAACACATGACAGACCCATAGTTTTCCAGCCTCTCCTTAAATGCCTCTGGTGACGGGGAGCTCCCTCCTTCTCAAGGTACCCATCAGCACTTGCTTTATCCTTAGTCAGGCAAAAGAAGTGCATCTGTGCTTTCTCCAGCAGCCCTGAGCCTCCTCTAGCAGCCCCGAGCCTTCTCTCTCCAGAGCAGGCTTCCCCGGGTTCAGAGGCTGCCCCTCTGTCAGTAGGACCACGCTAATTTCCTCTGCAAATTCCACACAGTCAGGGCTGAACGATTCCTCCCACAAACTTCACCCAGAATGGCCACAGTCATGGAACCAGGCCCTGTACCATCATGACACCCTAGCCCCAAGCTGACGCCTCTCTATCCTCAGGGCAACAGACTGCCCCCGCCAACCTCCTTTCTGAATGAACCAGACTTCCAGTTGGCAGGGGAATGCAGATGCCTGCCATGGTAGGGATGCCAGCTGTGAGCATCCCCATGACCCCAGGGGAAACTGCTGCCCTGAAGTTTCTTCACAGCTTGAAAGAGCTGGTCTGGCTGCTAATGGGAAAGCCGACCCTGTGCTGCAGCGGGAGGCAGTAAATTTTGCAAGTCTGCATAAGGGGATGGAAGCAACCTCGGGGGCTGTAATTTCCACTTCCTGACACAGTACAAACTTCACAGTTTATGCAGAACTAATGAAAGATCTCTCGGGTCTTGCCATTTCACCCACCAAGCACCCATAAAACAACGCGGTGAAGGCCCCTGTCGGATTACAGAGCTACAGAGCCTGTGGAATGTGCTTCTCCAGAGCTGATTCTTCCCTTTCCAGAATCCTCCCCTTCCTCGTCCTGCCTTTCTCTCCTGTCTCTTTTCTTCCCCTGGAAGGCGCCAGAGCCTCCCAGCTGGGGCCTGGAGGGTGGGATGGGCTCCTTATGATGCATGGCATCATGGGAAGGGCCGTGACCTGGACTTGAATTCCTGCTTTGCCGCTTATGAGCCACTTAGGTTGTACCTCAGTTTCCTCATCTGTTAAATAGGAGAAGAAGCGTACCAGCCTCCTAGGATTAGATATAATGCAGGTCCCATTGAAGGCCAGCCTGGCACACAGGAGACATTCAGTAAGTGGTGCATAGTGTTAAAATTATTTTCACATTATTAAAGTTATTGTAATGACCATCTCTGGGCCTTGGCTCAATTGTTTCCCTGTCTAAAATGCCATTTCCCTTGAAATCTGCTGCTTGAAGGAGCACAGTGGTAGATTAAAGATGGTCACAAAGGCTTTGCCACCCTCCCACAAGAAGAACAAGGGGCTGAGTCCTCCCGCCCCACTGACTTGAATGCTGCGTTACTTGCTTTGACCAACAGGACCTCAGAAAATGTGATGCAAGAGATGCTTTTTGAAAAGCACTTGTGCATTAGGACTCGCCTGTTTTGAAGGCTGACCTGGGCCTGCCATGCTGTGAGGAAATCCATCCGCCCTACACTAGGGGCTGGGAGGCCACGTGGAGGAGAACAGAGGAGCCCAGGCCGCAGCTAGCACCAGCCCCAGGCGTGCGGACGAGGCTGTCTTGGCCTCCTGGCCTCTCCAGCCATCATCCCATGTGACTGCGTGAGTGAGCCCCCAGGAGACAGCTGGCCAAGCCACAGAATCCTGAGAAAGAATTGTTTTAAGACAGTAAGTTTGGGATGGTTCGTTACACTGCAATAGATAACTGATACACTTACCCATTCACTAGGATTGAACTCAGAGGCCGTCCTCTCTCAGACGACTTCCCGAGATCCTCCCAACCTAGAATGAATTTCCCTGAACCCCCTGCCCCAATACTGACACGGCGCTTTGGGATGGTAGTGGTTAATGCAATTGCCTTCACTAGGGTTATTTGTGTAGGAATCCTGTCTCTTTGGCCTGTGAGTGGCCAGACAGCAGAGTTGGGACTGTCCATATCCCCTACCATACTCAGGAGCTCTGCCTGGTCCCCACTTACTAGGCCCTCAGGGGGCGGGTGAGAACCTGGTCTGCCTCTGTGCAGACACGGCCAGTCAGGTTGGCAGGGGACACATTCCTGGCCTGAGGTCCAGCAGGGCCACTGACTTGCCCAAGGCCCTTCCTTCTCTGAGTCTTCTGCTTCCTCAGTGGAGACACAAAGCCCCTGATCACTTAAATTCAAGAGTTTTGAGGCCCCTGCTGATGTGTGTGCAAAAGCATGTACGGACCAAGTCCAGACCCTGTGTACACTGTGGCGAAGCCCTACATGGATTGTCACCTGGTGGGGAGCGGGTCCTCCCTTCCCCTCCTTCTTACCTTCCGGCCGTGGTAGCCCTGGATCCCTGGGTCTCCCTGAGGGGAACCAAGATAAGGCCATTAGAGGAGTTTTCTTACTGCACCCCCTCCTCCACATTACCATCCCTCTTCTTTCCAATGACTCCAAATCCTCTGACCTCCACCTCCAGCCAACCTTGGAACAATAGCAGGGACTGTTTGACTTTTCAGAACCAGTCCTTGTCTTGCAGAGGCTGAGAGAGGAGGGACGTGTTGACTCGGCAGGGGCACAGGACCCCTGAGGGTCAGTTCTGGTTCCACCACAGGCTCTCTGTGGCACCTGGACAAGTCATGTGCCCCAGGACTCCAGCTTCTGCATTTGTGAAATGACTGGCTGGATCAGTGCTTTGCAACTTCTCTTTCCTAGAGCCACAGGGACTCCAGCTTCAAAGGGAGACTCGACACTGTGGGCTTCCAGATAAGGTTTCGAAAGGAACTGGATGGCCTCTAAGGTCCTTTCCAGTTCTGGCCCCTTAGGAGCCACTGTTTTACTGGGATATTGTGATAATGTCCTGGGACTTGGACCATGATCTGTTTGGAGAGCAGGGCCGTGTCTTCCATACCAGCCACAGCACTTGCTTGGCCTGAGCCCACGAAAGTGCAATCCTTGTGGAAGCCGATCAATTCCCTCTCAGCCCCTTACTCAGTACCTGTCAGCGTGCCACCCCCTACCCACCAGGGAACTTTCCCACCCACTCGATGCATCACCCAGAAGGACCCTCACCTTTGGTCCAGGAGGCCCAGGTAAGCCCTGCAGAAGCAATAAGAAAGGTGAGTGGAGATGGATTCCACTGGCAAATGGTGAGGGCTAAACACACTTAGATGGTGCAGTTGGTAAAGAATCTTCCTGCCAGTGCAGGAGATGTAAGAGACACGGGTTCGATCCCTGGGTCGGGAAGATCCCCTGGAGTAGGAAATGGCAACCATTCAAGTATTCTTGCCTGGGAAATCCCATGGACTGAGGAATCTGGCAGCTACAGTCCATGGGGTTGCAAAGAGTCGGGCACGACTGAGCAGGACGCACACACTGTTTACAGTGGAGGTTGTAACGGGTTCTGGATGCGCTGGAGAACAGATTAAGAGGGTCCTCAAAGGGCATCTGAAACCTGCTCAGGGCACGTGGGGACAACAAGCTCATGTCCCTCTGTGGAGCCACATGGGCGCCTCGGGCATCTCTGCTGTGCTGGCCCGCTGTAAAATAGGTCAATGGCATCATGCGAAATTGATAGTGTGTTTGGTCCAGGTCCCCACCCACCCACCTCCTAACTAGAGCCGCTCCCTGGAAAGCTGACCTTGCCCAGCAGAGCTTGGGTTTTGCCTCTGGCCCTGCCAGCTTGCAGGGGAGCCCTCTGTCTCCATTCCCCACCCCGGGGCGCTGTGACCACAGGAGCCAGCTGGGGGAAGTGGTGCAAGCCCTGCAGGAGCCCGAGGGAGAGGAAAGGGAAGGCAGGCTCCAGCGTGGTCTCGGGCGTGGGTCTGCCTGGCAAACACTGGCTGGAGAAAACCATGATGCCTGAGTCTGGCCTATTTCAATTGGTTTCAAAACATGCATTCTGGTTTTTTTTCTTTATAAACAACCTAACAAAGAAAACAGCCTGGCTTGGGTTCAGTGATCGGGAGCCCAGTGTGTATGGGTGAGGGCCGTCAGGAAAGAAGTGGATTTTGAGCACTTTTTAAAATTTTGGTTTATTTTCTTGGCTTGGTTTGTTTGGTTCAGTTCTCTAAATTCTACTTCCTTTTAGGTTTTCTGCTTTTCCACCCATCAATCCATGGAAGTGAGACTAACTTCCCTCCCCAGGGTTATGGGGAGAAATCATGGAAATATTTAAAATCCGTTATAGGGATCAAGCTGAGCAGGAGAGCTGGCTCTCCCAGAAAGGTAGGTTTTCACGCTGCTATGCTGCCTTCTGGTCAAGCTGGCTGCTGGACCCAGCCTAGGGGGACTCTACATGGAACCTTAGCCTTAGAAGCCGGGGTAACCGAGGGCCCAGGTGTGAAGCCAAGTGACCTGGAATGTGGTCATACTCATTGTGGGCTACTTGACAGGGGCACCCCTGACCCAGTAATTCCACTTTTGGGAATCTATTGCAATGAAAGCATCGGAGATGTGCACACACATTTATGTTTAAGGATGTATATTACAGAAGGCAATGGCACCCCACTCCAGTACTCTTGCCTGGAGAATCCCATGGATGGAGGAGCCTGGTAGGCTGTAGTCCATGGGGTCGCGAAGAGTCGGACACGACTGAGCTACTTCATTTTCACTTTTTGCTTTCATGCATTGGAGAAGGAAATGGCAACCCACTCCAGTGTTCTTGCCTGGAGAATCCCAGGGACGGCAGAGCCTGGTGGGCTGCCATCTATGGGGTCGCACAGAGTTGGACACGACTGAAACAACTTAGCAGCAGTAGCAGCATTACAGAAGGGAACCCATTAACTACATTGTAAAGAGACCCAGCAGTCCTAAAATCTGTATCATGGGAGACTCCTGACATAAGAAAGGGCACGGTGTATGAGATTAAGTGAAAAGAATAACAGGATACAAAGTGTTATGTTATTCAAAACATCACCAACCTGAAAAACGTTTATGTGCCAAGAAGTCTAAGGAGAAAAATGGAAAGGACTCTCCCCAGCGTTAATGATGGGGAACCCTGGATATGGGAAAGCAGACAGTTTAAAACTTTTTCTTCGTCTATGTTCCAAATTTTTCACAATGGATATATGATGCTTTTGTCATAAGAAAGAAAAACACTTAAAAAAAAAAAAGCCAAGTGGAAAAAACATTATCAAACAGACTGTGTCCTTAATCCCTCTGCCTCTAATAACTGCTGACGTTGGTCTTAGCTCTGGGTAGAGATGCATTTTCTCTAAAGAAGAAGTCCAGGGTTTTCTGAGTTACTCTGCCTTGGTGCTTTCTTGCATGAAATAGGGCTGAGAAAGAGTTGGGGCTTGGCTAGAGCTTGTAAGCAGATGACCCGGTGGACACTGGGACTGACCTATTGCCTGAGTGTGGTCTTGCCCAGAGGGGTGTCTGTTGGCTTCCCTGGGCCCCTCCTGGCAGTGGTCCAATCCCCAGGCTCGAGGCAGGGTCCTTTTGCCCGACTGGGTGTGTAACTTGGTTGGAAGGTGGCCTGGGAGTGGGAAATCCACACACACCAGCAAAGGCGTGTCTGTTAGGCCATCAGATGCCCCCTTGCTATCTCCTTTAGGACACATTGTCCCAACTCGAGTTTTCCTAAGCCCAGGGGGCAGGGGACATCCATCAGAGTGGTCCCGGGAACTTTCTCTCCAAGCTCCTCTCTCCTGAGGCTGGGAGAGACAGGCCTGCTCATGGTTTCCCCCCTGGGAGGCAGTGGCTGAAGTGAAACACATGGTCCCATTACATGTTTTCAGAACCAGAGAGCAACTGCTGAGCGTGACGGGATGGGCAGCTCCCACAGGCACAGGGCCAGCCACGTCCCGCAGCCTTGCCAATGTGCTTCTGCCCTTTCAGCGGGGGCCCAGAGTCCCATCGGTTACCCAGTTCCCAAACTTCCAGAGAATTCAGGGGATGAATCTTGAAGGAGAGGAGCTGGTGGGAAGCAGGAGGGGTACTTACTGGTGGCCCCATGGGCCCTGGCAGTCCTGGGTGCCCCAGAGGTCCACTCGGTCCGGGAGGGCCTGGTGGCCCTGGTGGGCCTTGGATGCCAGCCTGGCCCTGTTCACCCTGAGGTTGGTGGAAACAAGTGTCAGAGAGAGAGCCCTGGGCTGCGGAACCGTCCCGCCCCAGTGCCATGCACCCGGTGAGGCCCTGCCGTGGGCTCTGGGGGAGGCGGCAGTGGCGTGGCGTGACGGTGCGGTGGTGGTGACGCATGCAGAGGCCGGTGGCGGTGAGGAGGTGGCCAAGACCTTAGGCCTCCAGAGGAGAGGCTTCCAGAGAGGATTTGCTGCATGAGCTGTTGGTCCCCAGGGCACAGCCCCACTGTGGTGGCAGAGGCAGAGGAACGGGTGAGTGCCCCCCGGCCCAGCCGAAGTCCTGTTCCCAGGTTGCTCGGATGACCAGGGTCCAGCCGAGGTGGCCGGCGGCCACGGCCTGCCTCGACGCCTCCCTGCATGTGACGAGCCCACCATCTCCGTGCCCTGGCCTCCCAGCCGTCAGATGAGAACAGCCTTTCCTTGTTTCCTGTCACATTTTGCCGTCTTTGATTATCTGGCCCAGAGGATCAACGGAGTCCTTAGGTCAGAGGCCACAGAATTTTGCTTAGCTCACCAAACAATTGGGCAAGAGATTTTATGTAAAAAAAAAAAAAAAAAAAAAAAATACATATATATATATATATATATATATATATATATATATATATATGGCTTGGTAGCTTCTGCTGAAAAAATGGAGCCTGGGCCAGCTAGACCCACATTCCTCGGGGGCCCCATCAGCTGGGCTCTCCGGGTCCCTCAGGCCGCACCTGTCCAAACCATTCTGTGTGCAGCCTGCTTTATCACTTGTGTGATCTGTGCCTGACCTCAGAGGACAGTTGAGTTTGCAGCCCTTTGTTTGGTTGAGTTTTGAAGGTGTAATGTGCTTCGTGCCTTTCTGGAGTCGCTATTACTATTCTTTTTCCTTATCCTGAAGCCTTTGTCACCCCACCCCATGCAGGTGCCCAGGGTGGACCCAGAGCCCAGGGAGGTAGGGGTGGGATCACGAGGAGGAGGAGACAGCCTGGTCCACGTGACCCAGCTCTCGGGGTTGGGGGCCAGCCCGTGTCATCCTCAATCTATGCAGACCAGTGTCGTTAGGTTGCTTTCTCCGTGACCTCTCCGGGGAGGTTCTGGGTTCAGCTCTTGCTGAGGGGTCCAGCCCTGCAGACAGACTCGAGTAGGACAGTCTGGCAGGTGTGAGTGCTCCAGGCTGGGATGCAGGAGACTCAGGTGGCCAGACTGCAGGCCAGCCCGCCCTTCTCCGTGTGATCTCAGTAATCCTTTATGACACTGTACATAGAAAAGGGGCCTGATGATGCTTGCTGCAAACCCCATATTATAAATAGGAGTGCGCGACCTCAGAACGGGAACTCAGATTTTAGCAGCATCCGCTTGAACCGTCTCTCCAATGGGATATCCTACGACAGAGGCCACCAGCAATGCCACTCTTGGCCTGAGCTACATCCTGCCACACCCTCTAAGAATCCACTTAAGGGCTCGGAGAGTCCGTGGTGGAGAAGGCAGCTGCAGAGATGGGTCACAAGTCCCATTTTACAGAAGAGAAAATGGAGGCTCAGAGAAGTTGCACACCCTGACTAAGGTCACACGGAGAATTTGGGGGGAACTGCAATCAAAACCCAGAACTCTAGACTTTTCTATTCATTCCAAATAAGCCCCCAGCAAAAACTGCTCACCATCCAAATTTCTGCACTTTGGCAATGACCTTCAATGCCATCTGCTAAACACATCATTTTTTTCAACTAATGTTAAACCCAATGTTTAAGCATCTTGCAGAGCCTGTGAAATCAATATTGGTTTATTGATTGGAAATGGACAAGGCTTTTTGTGTCCCACGGTGGCCGACAGAATAAAAACCTTATTCTCAAGGCAGAATCTGCAGCAGGAAAGACAGGGGTCCCTATTCTCTCTCTACTTTAGAAATCAGGTCGGGGCAGCACAGAAAGCTCTGGCGTATCCTCCTCCTGCTCTTGAAAAGGGAGGCAGTAGCATGCCTCGGCCCTGCTCAGTTTCTTCTGTAGGGTGGAGATGAGGATGCCAGTTCCACTCCTGGTGGCCGGTGTGGGATTACATGGGATAAGCCGTGTAGAATTCTCCCAGCAGAGCCTGGAGCCCAGCAAGGGCTCAACACACAGCACTCAGTGCAACTAGGGCCAGGAGGTGGGTGAGGGGCCGAGGCAAATGGCCACTCTGGGAGCAAGGACTCAGCTCTCCTGAAACGGAGTCCGACATGGGTAGGGGTGGCCGAGAGTGGGGTGGGCCTGGTGCTTCTCTGAGCTGCCAGTGAGCCCCCTGAATAACCAGGCGTTGGGTAAGCGCTCGGAGCACGTGGAGGCTCTCGAGGATTTGGCTGGTGTAACGGGATATGGAGGCTTGGGTAGCATACGTGTCACGTGTCCCTCTGTATTTTTAGCCATTAAGTGGAGTGATTTTTCAGCCTTGTTCAATCAGATGCCTGAACATTCAGGCTCCTGGGCTCCTAAGTCAGGCCAGATGGTGGCTCCAGGCCCTGCTATCAGGCTTTCAGAGAGCATCTTAGAGCCCTGCCACTTCCAGCACTCCTGCGACCTTGGGGGTCACCTCTGACCCCCAGTGTGAGCAAGGCTAGGGGTGCGGGTAGCAGCCATGGAATTCCTGGCCTGGCATCAAGCTGCAATGCCTTTGCCTAGATCCCTGGGTCTGTGGTCTCTTGCTCTTTGTTCTTTGAGATCTGGTCCTATCCCAGCCTCCTTGGCTTAGTAAGGCAGGAAGAAGGAAGCAGTTGCTCACAATGATTACACCTGTCGGTTGTGGGCTACATTTCCTCTGCAAATTCCCTCGCTTCTCAAACTCAGGTTACAAGTGATAGGATGCTAAGCAATCTGTATTTCTAAATATAAAGGGTGTAGGTCCAACTGAGAGAGCCCTGGGTGTGGGGTCTGAAGACCCGACTGCCAGTTCTGTCTCTGGCTGTTTGGGCCACCTTGGGTACAAATTCACCTCTCTGAGCCTCAATTTAACTTCAGCGCTTAAACTCTGCCAGGAAGTATTCCCAGTGCTCTGCATACACAATAACCCTATACAGTAGGAACCATTATTATTTTCATTTTACAGATGAGAAAACGGAGGCACAGAAAGGTGAAGTAACTTGCCCCAAATTGCATAACTAGTGAGAGTCGGAGAATGTGCGTGCTCTGCAGTTTACAGGCTGTGTGACCTCAGGCAACTTACTTAACGTTTCTGAGCCTGATTTGCTCATCTGTGAAACAAGGATGATCATGCCTAACTCATACAACCATTGTGAGAATGTAAATGAAAGCAGGCTGGAAAACGCATAGCCTGGTGCCTGGCACACAGTGGCGGCTGCTTTGCTGGCTGTTGTGAGCAGTAACAGTGAGATGGTGGTTGAAGCTGCTGGGCCTGGGTGTTGTGCATTTCCACGTGTATGGCATTTGTAGGTCCAGCTTTGTCTAATTTAATGTAACGGGAGTGCAGTGAGATTCTGCTTTTGCCAACAGCCCCGGTGGCTAAGATGGTAAAGAATCTGCCTGTAATGCAGGAGACCCAGGTTCGATCCCTAGGTCAGGAAGATCCCCTGGAGAAGGGAATGGCCACCCTCTCTAGTATTCTTGCCTGGGAAATCCCATGGGCAGAGGAGCCTGGTGGGCTACAGTCCATGGCGTCGCACAGAGTCAGACACGACTGAGCGACCTTCGCTGTCACTGCCCCAGCTGGCTCGTCAGGGCCCAGAGACTCGCCAGCCCCTGGGAAGCCCCGTGTGGTCTGGCCAAGGGAGGTGTCTACCTGGAAGGTCCGCCTTTTAATGACTGGGGGTGGAGCCAGCCGCACTGAATTGAGGAGAGGCAGCAGCTGAGGAGAAAGATGAGTTGGAAGGCCAGAGGGCAGAGGCCAAAGATCGCAGGTGTTCAGGAGGGTCGAAAGTCCGCCAGGAAGGCAGGGTGGCCGAGAAGGAGGGAGGAAAGGAAGAGAGAAGAGAGATTAGCGGGCGTAAGGCATTGAAGGGAGGGCATGGACGGGCCGCTCGAGGCTTGTGGGTGCAGTGCTGAGCTTGCCCTTGGAAGGCACCCCATCCCTGGAAGGAGGCAAGCCCTCGGGGTGTTGGCAGCAGCAATCCCCAGTGGGGAGGGGCCTCCCCGGCCAGGCCTGCCCTCCATAGCCAAGCCGGGCCGCAGAGGCCCCCTGACACACGGCCCAGCGTTGCACTGCCAGGCCCACGGGTCCCTGGTCGTGGACAGAGGCTGCAGGGCTGAGGGGTACAGACTCTGAGGCTCTGATTTGGGAGCCACAGGATCAGCCTAAATTGGTACTTGAAGCCAGGCTGGTGGGCGGCCACCCCTGGGTTCTTTTTTCAGCTGGACGAGAAGGGCTGGTGTCAGTGAATCTGCGGAAGATGGTCAAGGGCAGAGCCGAGCCTGGCTCCCGGGGGCTGAGCAGGAGGGTGTGACCAGTGTGGGCACCAGCTAAGTGCTACTGAGGTCTCACCTGGGGGCTTGGAACATCGAGGCTGGACAAAGACGTCTCTGGCATGTTCAAGCACTCTTTTGGGGGGATGGGGCGGGGAGAGGCAATCATGTTAGCTAATGCAATTTTCATTTCTGGAAATTCTGGCTGTTTCCAGTCTCTCTATCCAGTGAAGTTGAGCACCCACAGCTTTAGGAAGAGGTTAGAACCCATGTGAAAACAGAGGGCATATAATCCACCTCTTGTTTCTGAAAGCATTGTAGCTCGCACAAGGTGGCTGGGAGGAGCATTAGGAAGCAAGGGCTGTTTGGGCTGAGGATGCACCCAGCCAGGGACCTGGGGGCCCAGTCACGGCCTTTCTGGGTCATTGCCACCTTCGTGGGTAGCTGCTTCGCGAGGAGCCCCAGCCTTCTCACTGGGGCCTGGGGATGTGCAACGTTGGGCTCTGTGTCCATGGAGCCTCTCACCAGAGGGGCCCAGAGACCTTCCAGAACCTACAAACCTTCAGAATAATTATCTGGTTGGAGCGCAGAGCTGCTAGAGAGCCACTTAGGTGCTCCTGGGGTGGGGTAAGGGGTAGGGGGTTGAGGGGAGACAGGGCAATGGGAAGAGTGAGTGCCAGGATCAGATACCAGCTCCCACTCCCAGGGCACCCCAGACACCCCCTGTCCACCTGGCCTACCCCTCTCTCCCTGGGGATGCTGCAGGCTGGCACAGAGGCTCAGACCACCTGGATCATGTATCTCATGGGCTGGGAGGCCTGCCACCCGCCTCAGGCCTGCAGACCCCTCAGAAAGACAACAGCCCCCCTACCCGAGAAACACCCTGCTTTCCTACCCACTTCCAGATGAATGGAAGGTGCCAGCTGCCTTGCCCTGCCCATCAGCTGGATCCAACTCCACTCTCACCCAGCCTGACTTGTTATACCCTGGCGCAGTCATAACCCTGGGTTTCTCTGCAGCCTGTGGCCAAGGTGTGCTGGAGCCTTCCATCCCTGCTGGCTCCCTCTTCCTGGGTTGGACTCAAGGGCAGAGCCCCTCCCTTCTCCCTGCCCCACGCTCAGAGCTAACGGCACACTGTCAAAGCGGCTGCAGTTGTGTTGTCTTTGCTGCTGGGGGATGCTGTCTTTCTTTCGGGTAACATAACAATCCTGTGAGCCCATCGTTTCAAATAAACACAGCTGACCTTCTATTATTGTATCGGGATCAGGCTGGCCGGAACACCAGGGCCCCTGACTCCCTGGAGCACATGCCGCCGCCAAGCTGGCTCTGTCTGCACTGCCGCCGGCCTGCCTGAGCCCCCTACTCAGCCTTGGCCTCACTCCTACCCCAGCCACTCACATTCAAGGCTGTACCCTGCCCCTGGGCTCTCTCTGGCCTGGGAACCAGAGGTCAGCACCTAGCGAGGCCCTCCCAGGGCCTTTTGGAGCCAGGTTGGTTGACTCTGAGTCTGGCTAGTCTTTCTCTCCACTCCCTCAAGCCCCCTGCCTGGCAGGGGTGGACGGCCAGGGTGGCCACACTGTGTGTGTTGGGGGCACAAGGCTGCCTGCGACAGGGGGATGGACACCTAAAGATGTCTGTCAGCCCTGAGAGTGGCGAGGGCGATCCACAAAATGAGGGGTGTCCCAGCTCACTGGGGTTCTTGCACCTTCACTCCCCCCGGCCCCTCCTCAGCCCTGCCCTCAAGAGTGGCTCTCAACGTTAGTGCACACATCTGAGGGCCCTCAACAGGACTACAGCAGGCTTTGGGCTCCGTATCCTGGCGTGCAGCAAGGGAACAGAGGAACTGGATCGGGGATGGGGAAGACCAGGACACTAGCCCTGAGAGCCCCACCCTACTTGGAGGGGCTGCCTTGACTCTTAGGCAAAACAAAGACTTCACTCTTGCACTGACAGTCAGCTTCCAACTATCTCCCAGCACTCAGGTCTGGGTCATCTGAAACAATGACTAACCCAAAAGTCCCTGTGATTTGGCCAGGGCAGGCAGACAGCTGGGCAGCCGGCCAGACAGACAGACACACAGAAACTCCGGGTAGGGAGCCAGACCCAGACTCACACAAGTTGCACAGCCTTATGTTGAAGGCCACTTGCAGAGGAGCGCACAGCCAGGCACTTGGAGCTCCAGATACACGCATGCTGGAGGCTCCCAGCCCCGGCCAGCGCGGGGGTAGATACACAGAGACTCATAGCTCTGCACAAACACACACACGCTGATCACCAGGCACAACCCTGGGGCCGGCCAGACGCACTGCCCCCATCACAGCGCTGCTCTGTCTGCTGAGTGCAGAGGGTCTGTGTGCGCCCGGCCCCAAGCATTGTAGGGAAGAGGAGGCTAAGCTGGGGGCTGTGCCCCAGGGATGGGTCAGTTTTCGGGGTTCACTTACCCGGTGTGGGTACTCGCCACACTGACCCTGGGGAAGAGAGGGAAGGAGAGGAGGTATTAGACACTTGTTGGGAGGTGGACCCCAGGGGGACACACCACGCACACGCACACACGCCACCCGCCTCCGGGCTCTGTCTGACTCCCTCCCTCATGCCTGCTTGGCAGCGGGGAAGAAACCCCCAGGGCCTGCCTTCATGTGGCCCCACGGAGCCAAGGGCAGGACTCTGCCACCATACATCGTGTGCCGCGACAGTGGAGTCAGGGGTTGTGCTCCATGCCTGGCTGGGAGTATCTTCCGGCAAGGTCCATCCTCTGGGTGGGCCCTAAACAGGAGTCCCTGGATGGGAATAGTGGACACCGAGGCAAGGGCAATGGAGCCCTCAGACATGCTTTCTTTGAGCTGGGGTGCCAGGTCCCTGCACCATTCATTTGGGGGCAAGCCCAGCAGAGCCCCCATCAGAAACTCAAGGAGACAGAGCACATAGAAGGCTGGGAAGAGGGCCAAGCCAGGAGTTTACAAAACGGACCCCCTGAAATCCTAGAGGCTCATGGGAGGTGGTCAGAAATACTATGCAGGTGGCAGGTGGGATGCGTAGAGAAAGGCTGAGAAGGGCCAGGCTCCAGGCTGTCCCCTTCCCTCAAGAAAAGACCCCTACCCAGGGCAGCCTCCCTTCTCTCTCATACACTGAGTGCCACAGCGGGTTCCCTGCTTCTGTTGATAAAAACTGAAGCTTGAAAATAACCCTTTCTACCTGTTGGAAGACTGCTTCTTGAGATGAAAATTCTAGAAAACCCCCATCGGCTTACCTTTTCTCCCTTTTGTCCTTGAGGTCCCTACAAAGAGATGGAAATGCAAGAGTCAGAAACCGAGGCTCAGGACTCAGGGCCCGAAGCCTCTCTGCTGGAAAGCCCTGGGGTGAGATACCAACCGGCTGTCCCCAGGGACCCACCAGACCCTGAGGGACGGAAACACGCACAGGTGAGTGGAACAAAGAAGACGGGCGGAATCAGTCATGCGGGCCTGCATGGGGTTGCGCAAGAAACTTTTTGGAAGGCTTGAGTCCCGAAGGCCGGGCTTAGCCACCCATGTCTGGTCTTCCTGTGCCCGAGACAGTCCAGCTGTTGTGGCCCAGCTTCTTCATCCACCCGCAGACGTGACTAGGTGTGCCCTGCTCCCCGCACTTGACTACGATGAAGGACAGGTGTCATCTTTCATTTATCCCTGCACCTGCCAGCATCTTGTGGGCCGGCACAGAGGGGGCTGCGTGGACGTGCGGGACAGGGCTCTGCTACTGCCAGACACCCTGCACTCTCAGGCCATCTCCTCTCAGAACCGAAAGCACATTCTAACTCCTACCCTCCGCAGCCTCAGCATCAAACCCACTGAGCCAGAAGGGCTTCTGGGGACACGGGGGCTGGGGCAGTGTTCCAGACATCAGGAACTTTGGAGGAAATTTTGGCCAAAGAGATGAAGCAGGAATTTCATCTCTGTGTTCTGGGTTCCTTGGAGGAATGTAAGGGCCTCAGAGCTCCCCTCCAGGGGGTCTGGTCAAAGCTCACAGGGCTGAGAAAGGAGCCTGGGTTCAGGGTGGACCCCAGTTCTCTGAGGGGAATGCAGCGTCCGGCTGGCTCTCTCAGGCGCCTGACCTGAGGCCGGGGCTGAGGAGGCCTCACGCTTGGCTGGTGTGGAGCAGAGAGGGAGAGGGAAGGCGCCCCTTGTTTTGAGGATCCCCTCGGGGGCAGGCTTTGGGACACGCTGAGCTCATGCCCACGCTGGCCCGAGAGGAAGGCGCTGGCGCCACTCCTTCTCCCGGATGAGGTGATGGAGGCGAGGCCCTGTGGCTCAGTGAGCAGCGGCAGCACTGGAACCATGAAGGTCCAGCTGCGTCCACTCTGCTGCATGCTCTGAACTGAGCTGGAACCCCGGGGGGCAGGGCTTCCAAACTTGGCTGGAGTCACAGGCAGTGCCCCAGCCCCTGGGGCTCTGAGGTCCCTTCCAGCCACCATCCTGAGGGCCTGTGAGGGCCGGTCTGCCAGGCCAGTCTCTGTAGGGCTTGGAGACCTCAGGATGGGGGACAGATCCCTCTGGGTGGATGAAAGGCCTCCTTTTGTCCCTGACTTGCTAACTGGGCCAATTACAAAACTGGGAGATTCCCAGGAGGTTGTGGGAAGGGACAAGTGGTCTTTGGGACAAACCATGTGGCCTCCCAGCCCATGCGGTCGACTAGGTGTTTAGTATCAAGTTCAACAGACTATGATGCATCTGGAAGGGGACTGAATGCAGGGGACCAGGCCACCTTCCCTGAGGACAGAGAGAGGAGTACGATGAGAGAGGGAGGTCCAGGGACCCAGCAAAATAACCCGAAGGTTTGGGACTGCAGAGACATGGAGGATTGAGTCTGGACATCCCAAATGGTGGCCCATGGGACAATCACGGTCCCCGGGGATATTCTGCTGAACCCACACACTTTTATTTCAATTAACTGCCAATACTGAAGAGCAGGGAGAGTACAACAAAAATCTGAGTTTTGAGTTTCTTTTAAGTATTTCAAGGTCCAGCAACACCTGGCACCAATGAGCTCTTGAGGCTGCCCCTTTAGGCCGGGTCGGGGTTAGGCCACTGGTGGTGTTTCCTCTGGGCCAGGCACTATTTGAAACGCTTGATGTGAATTAACTCCTCCCACTTTACGACAGCCCTGTGAGTGGTGGGACAAGACATGAATTCGGAGTCCTGGTTCTCCTTTACATCACTGGTGGGACCCTGATCCTGCCTACACCTTACATCAGGTTCTCAGGGCTACTGGGAGGTGGGTGGGGCAGAGATGACCCCCTTTGACAGGTGAGGACACAGGTTAAGCGGGGCGGGGGGCGGGGGGTAAGCCCTAGCCCTCAAGTTAGACGCCAGACAGATGGTAAACCTTCCGGCAAGGGAGGAGAATGGGAGATGGACAGCTGATAAGCAGGCCAAGATAATGACACTAGATGGCATGTGGAATTAATAGCTTGGGGTCCCTGTGCCAAGCCAAACAGGAGCCTAATGGCTCTGTGGCCTGTTGGATGTTGATGGATGACCATGAGGCAGATGGGGGATCTATCACACTGATGTGGGTTCGTGGTAGAAGGGATGGCCTCACCCTTCCCCCTCACACTCAAATTTGTTCTGACTCCAGAACAGACGGGGAAGATTCATTGGTGGTTAACTGGGGTGGGGCAGAGGGAGGGCAGGAGGAGGAACCCCTTAGAAGGGTCCTTTTCTTTCTAAACAAAGGGCCCTGGCAGCAAAAGGAGGCGTGGTGGAGGGTAAGATCCTACCATGTGGGTCTCAATCCCATTCTATAACTTATGAGCTGTGTAGCTTTGAGCACTATACTCAACCACCCTGAACCTCTATCTCCCCTTCTATAGAGTGGAGGATGATAAGCTGTTATTATGAGGATTAGGGCACAGTGCCCAGCTGATGACCATCATCATTACTTCTGGGGTTGCATGGACCGTGTTAAGGCTCTGCAGAAGGTGGGAAGGAGCAGGAGGAAGGTGGGGACAGTGGTGTGTTTCCCCAGGTCTGCTGTCTGCCTGGCTGGGGCAGGAGCGCCTGGAGCCCTGGGCAGCCTGGAGCAGGGAACACTAGAATGTCAGGCTCAGGGCTTCCCTGGTGGCTCAGCAGTAAAAAATCTGCCTGTCCATGCAGGAGACATGGGTTTGATCCCTGATCCTGGAGGATCTCACGTGCTGTGGAGCAACTAAGCCCGTGAGCTACAACTATTAAGCCTGTGCTCTAGAGCCCAGGAGCTGCATCTACTGAGCTCACACACAGCAACTGCAGAAGCCCGTGAGCCCTAGAGCCCATGTGTGGCAACAGGAGAAGCCACCGCATGGAGAAGCCCGCACACTGCAACTAGAGGGTAGTCCCAGCTCGCCACAACTAGAGAAAAGCCTGTTCAGCAACGAAGACTCAGCACAGCCAAAAACAAATAAATAAAATTATTTTTTAAAAAAGAAAATCAGGCACAGGACATAGTGCTGGATGGACACCCCTCACTCCCAGTGTGAGTGCTGAGCATGAGTGATGGTTTGGGGACACTAGCTGCCAGTTCTGTGTTACACTGGCCAAGCAAGGATGCTCTCTGGACCTCTCTTTCCTCATTCCTCAGGTGGAGAAGCCCCCTGCCCACCTCTCCTCCCTGTCCCGAATAAGTGGGATGCGTGGTACCCAGCTGGGGAGTGACCCTGGGGCAGACCCTCCCTCGGCTGGGTAGGGTTTATTAGCCCAGGAGGGCCAGTCCGACCACAACCACCCCACCCCCTGCCCTTGAGAGAAAGCTTAGGGTTAGGGTGAGCTGGTCTTACCATCTCCCCCTTTGGTCCCGGCCGGCCCTGGAAGGAGAAGAGCAAGTGAGCTGTTTGCAATCAGGACCCCCTCCCCCACAGCTGCCCCTCTCATGAACATCTGTGTCTGCGGCCATGTAAAAAGGGTTGAAATGAACAGAGAGGCACTCTGGATGGGCAGCAGCCTCCCCATGGACTTGGGCATGTGTTGGGGCTCAACCAGGATGGGAGACCCTGAGGAGAACACAGGAGGCACCCTAAGGTGATGGGGTAAGGGTTCGGGGGGCGAGGGTGTGAGCTAGAGCCCGGGCTCCTTTCAGAATAGTAGGTTGAGCTCTCCAGCCCTCTTCTCTCCCCGCCTCACTCCTTTCCAGCTCCTTCAGGAGGCCCGGAATCAGCAAATTCTAGGATGGCTGTTGCTCCAGATGCTGAGGGTACAGTTTGGCAATGGACTTGTACCCATGGGGGTTGGGGCAACTCGTTCTAATGGCCCCTCTTCCCCTTCTCACTGGCAATGACTGTATACCCCAAGAACATTCATTTTTATCTAAAGCGCCTTCTAAGGAGTCAGGGTCTTGTAGAAGGACTAAAAGACCCCAGGTTAGTGATCTGGACTAAGTGAGGGGGAGGAGCCCACAGTGTGAAAGGGGCCACTCACCGGTTTGCCGTCGAGCCCAATGGGACCCTGAAAGATAAACAGACCAGATGTGAAGACTGAGCATCACAGGCGTTCTGGCATACAGGCAGCCTGGGGGTGGTTAAGGACACAGGTTCTGGACTCTTAACAAGGTAGGGTTCATGTCTCTGCTTCACCACTGGTTGTTATGAAACAGGTAAGCCTTGGCTTCCCATTCTAAAATGGGGAATAAAATAATCTCCCACATGGGGTTTTTGTGAGGAATGAATGAAATGCCACCTGCCCCCTGCCTGGCACCTGATGGGTGGCAGTCACCTTGGTACCAAAATCCTTATCACCCCAGAGGAGAGTGGACGGCGTGTTCCTGGATAGCAGGGCCAGCCAGTCCTGAGGCCTACGGGAAAGGCCTGCCTCCTATCCTACTCTCAGAATCTCTCATAGGCCTTAGGAGGGGCTCCCCGGACATTCAGATGGCCAGCCGACTGCCCCACACCCCAGGCGGATTAACCCTCAAAGCCAGGTTGGAGGTGGCTTCCCCGAGACGCATCATCTTCCCCAGAGTCCACGGGCCAGCCGGGCTTCCTAGCCTGGGACCTTGCAGCCTGTCTGGCCTGCCATGCCTCTAGTTCCATGTTGATGTCCCTGTCCTTTTCTGCACTGTGAGTCGAGCACCAGGCTACTCTCCTTGGCAGCTTTCTGTGAAAGCCAGCGGGAGGGGGTCCTTGCTGACAAGGGTTTAGAAGCGCATAGGCAGCTTGAGGGCCAGCCCTGCCTGAAGTTCATCACCCAGCCAGGACCGGGGGTCTCCGCAGACACAACTCACCAGTCCTCTCCACTTACCGGAAATCCTGGAAAACCTCGGGTGCCCGGCTGACCCTGAAAAGAGTGGGAGAGGAGTGAGGATGGGCAAGGAGGTGAGGAAGCCAAACCTTAGTCCCTGGTTCACCTGGGCTCCCAGAGGGTCCACAGTTTCCCTCCCATTACACTGTGATTGTCCCTGGGAGACACAGCCTTGGAGGCAGGATGGGGAAAGATGGACATGGGCCATCATAGGAAATCTCCTCCAGGGACTGGGGGTGGGAAAGGGGACAGCAGGTGGTCAGCCTCCTTTGGGTCTTTCTGGGAAGCAGCTCCCTGAGCTCCTCATTGCCCGCCTGGATGCTCTGAACCCCTATGTGGGAACAGGGTGGGGAGCAAGGATACTGGGGATCAGCCTACAGCACACTGAACTCCTTGACTGTGATTGTCCAAGTCCTCTTCATTTACAGTTAGTGCTCATGGCCGCCTATCTAAGGATGGTTTGGATATCAGAACTGACCTTCGGAATGTGTTTTCAGGCCAGAACAGGTCAGATTGTCCACTGTCCAGTGTCCCTTCACCCTGGCTAATGGGGCTCTCCTGGTTGGACAATGTCTGGATACCCCCCATCTTTGTGGGATACAGAGCCATCATGCCCATTTTCCCCAGGGGGCAAAGTACACAGATCGGTATTCAGGTTAGAAATTTGAGGCAGGTTCATTGGCCACAGTCCAGTGGTTTATGATCCAGATTCAGGACAAAGGAGAAGAGTGGAGGTGAGAAGAAGCCTGAGGCTGTGCAGATCCAGGGCTGGGGTGGGGTGACCAGGAGGTCCAAGGTGATAGAGAGTTGAGAAACCTGGATCCCATCACTCCCCATCTGAAGAACTAGCCAGGGTTCTCTTTTGCTCACATATCTTCCAAGGTCAGCCTCGATCTCATCCCGATGCACCACTTTAGCTCCTTTTGTGCCTCACCTTCTCACCTACTCTCTGCCTGGGCACCCTGGCTGACTTGCCTGTCCCTGGACACACCACATCCTTCACATGACTAGCTCTAAGCTTGGAGTCTCCTGTTGGCTGAGATGGCCTCAGTCTCTTCCCAAGTCTGGGGTTTTGAGTCAAGCAGACTGAGTTCTAATCCTGTCTCCACCACCGAGGGCTGTGTGACTTGGAGCAAGCCGCTTATCTTCCTCATGCCTCAGTTTCCTCATCTATAGAATGGGACTAGCTATATAAACTCACAGGGTCATTCAATTACATCTTCAGAGCCTATTGAGATGGTAGCTGCCATCATCACGGTAAACTGAACTGAAATTTGTTAAACTGAACTGAGCCTAAGGCCTCCGCAACACAGTAAGGTTGCTTTTGATCTGATACGTCTCAGAGTCAATGGAGGTTTGTCCTTGACAAGCAGTAGATTCAAATCAGACCCTATATCTAGAGGAGGATTTCTCTGGGTCCATCTGCTGTAAACATGAAACCTCTCCAGGCTGCTTGGGTCCTCCTTGAAGCTGTGGACTTGAGTGTCCAGAGGCCTCTGCTCAGGGGACATGCCCAGGGGACAAGGCTGGGTGGTCCCTGAGGGCAGAATCCACGCACTGGTCAGGCGGGTAGCACACTGGAGCATGCCCCGGGCCTGGGATGGGCTTGTGGAAAGCATCCAAAAGCACAAGAGGGTGGAGATGCCACTCATGTAGCAGAAGGGCCCAGGCTTCTCTCCTCTCAAGGATAAGTGATGCTAAGAATAGCACAAAGGAGAAAACCCGGAAACCTCCCCGTGTAAACTTTCAGTTACGCTGAACACTGAGAGGCCCGAAGAAAAGGTCAGGAGGAAAGGATTCCAAGAAACATCTTCAGTCCCACTCTGGATAATATTTACATGGTGGGGATAATCACATGGTTTGCTAATTACAGAGCCATCCCTGGTAGCAGGGTGCGTCTCTCCAAACCAGAGCCAAGTTTGGGGCTAACCAAGGCTTTTTCAGGAGATCTTGGGAAGGATGTTGTCATTGACCAACTGGAAACTGGGACTCCACTTCCTTGAGAGGTAGGGTATTGGGGAGGCACATGGAGAGGCTTGAAACTGGACTTTAATTTCTATCTCTTCACATCTATGCCAAAGGTGGACATCTCTTCCAATGGTTATTGACTGGCTGTATTTATTTGGGAACTGCCCATGTGCATTCTTTACCAATAACTCCTACTGCATGGTTTATCTTTTTCCTACTGATCTGAGTAAAGCTCTTTGACAAGAATAATAACTGAGAGTCATATGTGTTGCAAATATTCTTTCCAATTTGGTATTTGTCTTTTTTATGGTATACTTTCTGCCATATGGAAACTCTACATCTATGTCAACAAATGTATCAATATTTTCCTATGGCTTCTGGGTTTTAGGTCAAGTTTTGAAAGACCTTCCTCAGCTCAGAAATATAAATGTTTGCTCATGTTTTGTCCTCTAATTTTATGGCTGTGTATTTTATACCTAAGTATTTTGTTCATTTGAAATTTATTCTGATTTCTAAGCTGTTAGTAGTTGTCTCAGCATCATTTCCTGAACAATCTATCTTCTTTTTCTATTGGGAAGTGAAGTCTTTATCATGAACCAAATTTCAAGACGCATTTAGCTTTATTTCTGTTCTGTCTGTTGTTTTAATTGCTGTTTCTACAATATGCTTTACTATCTAGTAGAAGAACTACACCTCTCCTTCCTATGCCCCTTTCTCTATTTTTCAAAAAGTTTCTGAAATTCATACAAGATTTTTTTCCAAATGAAATTGAATATTGTTTCATCGAACTTCTAACCAACCCCCAAATTCACTGGTATTAAAATCATGTTAAAATTATGGATGATAGATTTATTTGTAGATTAATTTGCTGATTAATATTATGTCCTTCTATACAAGAACAAGGGCTTCCCTGGTGGATCAGATAGTAAAGAATCTGCCTGCAAAGCTGGAGACCTGGGTTCGATCCCTGGATCAGGAAGATCCCCTGGAGAAGGAAATGGCGACCCGCTCTAGTATTCTTGCCTGGGAAATCCTAGAGGAGGCTTGCAGGCTACAGTCCATGGGGTTGCAAAAGAGCTGGACATGACTTTAATTTCTATCTCTTAGGGACTAAACAACACCAATATAAGAACAAGGGAAATAAGCTTTACGTTGCTTTCTAAAATCTCTTCCCTTAATTCAAGGCCAGGGAAGAGAGGGAGCCAGGTGGATCCCTATGTCTACTTCTCCCTTCCTTTCTCCTGCCTGTATGTGCGTAGGGTAAAGCAACATAGACAAACCAAAGTTTCTGGATGGAGAGAAACATCCCTCCTGGCTGACCTCTCAAACAGGGCCAGTCATGAATCTGTCCAGAGCCTGCCTCATTCCACCTCCCTCACCCCAAGTCAGTGCTGACTATCTTTTCAACAGGACTCTGTGCTAGTAAACACTTACTCACGCTGGGGAGAGTAGGGAAGAGAGCCCTGCTTTGTGCAGCATTCGCCGATTTCTGGAAATCTGTGATTCTGTAAATACTCTCATCACAGCACATTTTAAGCCTTCCAGCCAGCCCCGCACCTGCAGCCTCTTCTAAACATGCTCAGTGCTGGAGCAGGAAGGATCAGGGGAGCTCTGTAAACTGCAAGTCTGGTCATGTCCCCCCTTAGCAGAACATAACCCAAGGGATAAAGTCCCAACTCCTGGTCATCACGTCCTTCACAATTGGATCCTCGCTCACCTCGACAACCTTCTTCTCACCATCCTTGCTCTTGCTTTGTTCTAGAAGAAACTTTCCTGGGACTTCCCTGGTGGTCCAGTGGTTAAGAATCCACCTTACAATGCAGGGGACTTGGTTCCAATCCTTTGTTGGGGAACTAAGATTCCATATGCCACGGAGCAACCAAGCCTACGTGCTACAACTACTGAGCCCACGTGCCCCGATTAGAGTTTGTGTGCTGCAATGAAAGACTCTGCGTGGCGCAACTAAAACTCAACACAGCCAAATAAATAATTTTTTAAAAAGAACTTTGCCCGTTTCTCCAGTAGTGTACAGGAATTGCACCTGCCTTGGAAGTTCTGCTCCTCCTTGATCACAGTTTAGTTACCTCTTCCTCCTGGAAGTCCTCCCTGCCTGCCTTCACCCCAGGTCAGGTGCCTCTCTCCGTGTCCCTAATTGTTCCCAGCTAAGCACTGACCATCTGGACTATAATCACTATAGGGTGGTTTCTCTCTGCAAAAGGGTAAGCAGGCTGCAGTCAGGTTTTCATTGTCAACACAGGATCTAGGATGCAGTTGGTGCCTGACAAATATTAATGGAATGAATAAATGAAGACACATCCAGCAGGTGTCTCAACCTGGCTGTCACCTTGTGAGTGAGGGCTGGAACTTTAGATAGCTCTTCCTTGCCTCTGAAGAAAAGCTAGGGGCTCTGGGAAGGAACAAGCTCCCTTGGAGGTGGTGGGCTTTCCTAACCTGACTGATGACCTTTCCAGTGCCTGCAGGGCCAGCCAGCGTCTTGGGGTCCCAGCCTCCAGCTCAGCTTAATGGGGTCTGTTGTTCTGGCATCTTGAACCATCCTTCACCAAAGTGCGTGGAGGTCCCCTCTTTGTAAAAACCATTTTTAAAGCTCCAAGAGAGGAGGCAGGTGGCCCCTAGAGCAGCAAGACTGGTTCTCATTAGCAGCGTATATTCAAGGCCCTTCCTGGCTGAGTGGAAAGCCATATGTTCCCCATCATCGCCGGTCACAGAGGGCTTGCCCACTTGACCTCTGGCCCTTGACTGCATTGGTCCCTTGGTCTTCTGGGGTCCCCTACTCTCACTAGCTCCAGGGGGCTTGCTGGGAGGAGCTGCAGGGGCTGCCCTGGTGTCTAGTGAGGACTCAGTGGGGGTGGGCCCAGCCATCTCTGTGGTGGTCACACACACAGGCCAAAGTCAGAGGGCCCTGGGCTTGGTCAAGCCTTCTGGTCCCATAAAGCCTCTCCTAACACCAACCCAGCACTCAAAGGGAGGGCTTTTCCCTCAAGGTAAATATCCTTTTTAAACAGTTGAATTTAAAACATGAAAGAGGGTGTTGGGGAAACAACGTTGGCATTGGAATGAGGCTGACTGGGCCCAAACCAAGCTCCAGCGCTGAGAAGCCAGGTGACCACAGGCCAACTCTGCACCTTTCTCTCCCTCTCTGGGAAACGGGCTGGCAGGGCTGCCTCACAGCTTTCCTGGGAGCTGAAGGCGACCAGCACATGCATGGTCTTTCAGTTTAGGACCCAGCATGTCTCCAGGTGTCCATGAAAGGGAAGCAGTCACTATTACCAGAAATAGAAAGTACTTCTCACCGCTGGAACCAAGTCCAGCATGGTGGTTATATTTATGCACGCGGAGCCAGAAGCAGGGCGGAAAGTGGGGGGTGAGGGGGGGGTGGCTAAAGCAGGCCCTGCCCTCTGACAGTATTCTCTAAATGTGGGGTCTTTTCAACCACCTCTATGTTGCCTGCTGAAAGCTGCAGCTAAGAGGGTGTGAGAGGACCAGCCTGATCCACACAAATGGAGCTTTGTGTCACATGGGGAGGCAGGCAGAGATGGTGGCCAAGGGGTACGGCCCGTATTCTGTGTTACTCCCCTGTCCTCCTAACAGGCCCACCCCAGGCTTGGTCCTTGCCTTTGGAGCCTAGGGCACTGTCTTTCTCTGTGACTTTCCCCTCTCCTGACCTGCCCTCCAGCTGCATACCACCTTTGTCAGGAATACCCGATACCTGAGGGGGCTTACAGTCCATTGTGGCAGCAGCCACGTGAGCCCAGAAACACAGGTGATGGGAACTCTGTGGCCGAGTGGTCTGCTACAGCAGCAGAGGTCAGAGCGCAGACTCGGAGCACACAGCCTGGCTGAGTGTCATATCCTAGCAAGGCCCCACTCACGTGTATGACCTTCCGCAAGTCACTCAACTTCTCTGGGCCTCGATTTTCTCATCTATAAAATGGGTGTGCTCATAGTACCTCCCTGTGAGGTTCTCGTAAGGGTTAAGTGAGCTGCTATGTGTAACGGTCTCAGGATACTGCCATAGAGTAAGTGCAAAGTGTCAGTCTTCAGCACTGTTGTGTGGTCTGAGTCATGGAAACCTTGTTGAAGCCTGTCTGTGCAGCCCAGGACCCTTCAATCCCTGCTTCCAGCCCAGGCCCCTGACCGGCCAGCCCTGCCAGCCCCATTCTATCTTTTGGCTTCCCCTGCTAAAATTCCTGGGCTCTCCCCCTCTGCTCCCAGCTCTCACCATAGCCCCTCCCTGACTGTCCAAGGGTCCCCTCCCTTGGACAGAGCTTCGCAATTTGCTCTCTGACCCCTCTCCTTAGTCTGTGGGTAGAAGATTCCTGCTTGCCATTGAACACAGGGGGATAAATTAGAGGGCTTCATCCACCCACTGGGTGAGGCTCTGGGAGTCTGAGGCTAGGCCTCCGCATCCCTTCCTCCCTCCCATGCATGGTCAGTCAGCAAAAGAGCCCAGGAGAGCATGGAGACAGCAGCCCATTGCTATGGGGGGAGCCTTGGGGCCAGGGGTCCTGGGTTCTAATCCTTCTCTATCTGTGGGATCCCGGTCAAGCCCCTTCCCCTGCCTGTGCCTCAGTTTCCCCTTCTGGGAGGTCCCTTCTGCTCTGACAATTGGAGATTTGGTTGAAGCTCCGTGGGTTGGACACTGTTTGAGAAAAACAGTCAGTCCTCCTTCCCACAGTTGCGGTATCTTCCTGCAGCATCACCCGAGCCCCCCTTTTGGTCCCTAAGGAACTGTACTGGAGGGGAAGCTTCTCTTGATTTTCCCAAGCCCCCGGCCGCTGGGCAGAGGGTACTGGGACCCGGCACCGAGCACAAAAAAAGAGCCTTTGTGGGCAAGTGGTGGGCAGGCTTTGCCAAGACCAGGAGTGGGAGCTTGGGTCAGGGAACCAGGCCTCTGGGGTAGCTGCTCCCTGGGCATCTGGAAACAAGGCTTGTCCCCTGGAAAGCTGGAGCACTGGGCCTCCCCACCCCAAGAAGAGCCAGCACTTCTTCCCTCTGCCTGTAAACATCAGGGCTGCCTCACAGCGGCTGTCATTTCGTGGCTAGAGGGTCGGCTCTCAGGAACCTTCCCAAGAGGGTGTAACTGAGGCAGATTTAGGCTACTTTCTTTGACATCGACAGCAGCACTGAGGCCTGGCCGGGCTGACCGCATCCCATGTGGTGGGCATCACACCAGAGGCACAGCCAGGACTTGTGTACCCCCCTCCGCACCCAGCCCTTCTCAGTAACTCACCCATCCATCCATCCCAAAGAAGGGCAAAAACCACTTACAGGGGGGCCGCGGGGACCAATGATGGACATGCCGGCATCTCCTGGGGCGCCCTGTGTGGGAGAGAAAGAGGCAGGAGGGGGAGAGGGAGGGGAGGGGAGAGGGGAAGAACAGAAAGGAGAAGCTGGCAGGTGGGGAAGGCAGAGAGGGCGAGGGGGGACCCCAAGACCCAGAGACCGTAGGACAAGGAGGCAGAGGATGTGGAGGAAGACGAAGGACTCACAGGAGAGGAGATGAAAAGAGGATGCATGGAACATTCCAGAAGGATCAAGAAGGGCAGTGGGGAAGCAGGAGGAATGGAGAGAAGAGATATGAGTGAGAGCACATGATTGTGGACCAGAGAAAGAGGGCGGTGGGCCCCCAGGCCGGGAAGTGGGGAGAAGAGGATGTCGTGTGGTGATGGGGAAGACGGAGGTGCAGGGGGTGGGGGGAGAGAGGGAAGGAGGGAGACTCAGCTCAGCCATGGCTGCTCAGGCCCTAGAGACGTCCCCACAGGGCCCTGCTCAGGATGCTCCCCAGCCTGCCCCAGCCCCAGCCAAATTTCACACCCCCTGAGCCTTCTTCCCCAGTCCCCAATGCCCACGTGGCTGCACACCTGTAACTGCCAGAAAGCAGCCCACCCCCAGATGGAGCTGCTGTAAACAGAGGTGGGGACAAGACACACACTTGCTGTGTGGGCCCAGCAGGCCTGAGCCTGGAGGTTAGAGCTGCTTTGGCCTCCTAGTCCTGGTGTGGAATGACACAGAGGGTTAAGTCTGCGGCAGAGTTTTCAGCCCGGAGAGGATGGTGGATGCTGGGCTGGGGGCTCAAAATGCCATGTGTTCCAGCTGCCTGGATAAGCGTGTGTGTGTGTGTGTGTGTGTGTTGGAGCTTGGGGAAGTGTGACAGAAGGAGGATGAAGGGTATATGAACACAGGTGGGGATGAGAGGCGATGTTCTGGCAGAAGGATTCTGACGGTGCCCGGCTGGAGGATGGCAGGATGCTACTTCCCTCCAGGAGTCCAGGAAATGCCCAGGCCTCACCTGCAGGTCTTGCTCTGCCTCACGGAACCTCTCTGAGCCCACATATCTCCTCTGTGAACAGGATGCTGAGAGAAACTCTGCTGCCCTTACAGGGTAAGCGACGGAAATGCATTTGTAAAATGTCATGCCTCACACGCAGGTGAAGAGTGAATTCAAACTAAGTAGCTGTTTATTCCATTGCAATTATATCATAATTTTTATACAAGGCAACATAGTGTGATGGGTAGGAGCCAAAACGCTTGGGTTTGAAGCCCAGCTCTGCTCCGTGCTGGCTGACCTTGGGCTACTTAACTTCTCTCTGCCTCAGTTTCCTTACCTGTAATGCAGAGATAATAGCGCCTGTCTCATAGGGTGGATGTGAAAATTTCATGAGATAATGGTGTAAAATGCTTAAAAGAATGCCTGGTCTCCGAAGGGGCTAACAAGTGTCTGCTATTATCCTTATACTGTGATTGTGTCCCTGTCTTTCTCCTGGGTGGTTTAACCGCCCGTGAGGGTGAGACCCAGTGTTTGTTATACTTGGAGGATGGCATAGCACAGTGGTTAGGGACCCGAGTCCGACCTGGAGTCAGGCACCCTGGGAATCCTCTCCAGCCCTGTCACTTAAAAAAGTTTTTTTTTTTTAATTTTTAAATTGTTCGGCCATGCCATGAGGCATGTGGGATCTTAGTTCCCAGACTAGGGATTGACCCTGGACCCCTGCAGTGGAAGCGCCAAGTCTTAACTGCCAGGGAAGTCCCCAGCTCTGCCACTTTCTGCAGTGTGACTTCAGGTATGTGACCCTGCCTCTCTGTGCTTCAGTTCCCTCTCATGTAAATGAGACGACCAAGCCTCCCTGAAAGGGCTACCTCTCTGCTACCTGGGATGTTACTGTTACAGAGTAAACCGCTTAGAACAGCGCCTGACACAGTTTGCGCTTAATATATGGTTGTTGCTGTCGTTACTGTTGTCATTTTTATTTCGGAGCTGGGGAGACTTGCAGAAATACACACGGTGGTGTCCAAGCGAGGAAGTGTGGAGCTGGGACCAGGAGTCCGCTTCTAGCCCTCTGCCATCTCTAATCCTGTGGGACCTCGGGCAAGCCTCACACCCACTCTGGGCCTCATCTGGAGAGCCAGCTGGTTAGCTACACTGCTCTATAATCCCTCAGAGCCCACCCAGTTCCAGGACAGGACTGTTGCTTCGGCGTCTAGCTTCCTGGGAGACTCCACTCTATCACCCCGGGAGTCTGTCTGGGCATTTGCTGGGGGACTGTCTTGGGGGGCAGCACAAAGAGAGTGTCTCGGTCTGAGGGGGCAGTGGTGGGCTGCAGGTGGGGATAGGACCAGCCGCATACAATGGCAGCTGGTGCTCTCTTCACCTCTGGGAAGGGTGACTATCTAAGGCCAAAATCAGTGCCAGGAGGCCACGTGCAGCCCCCACGGGCAGCAGAGACCCCTCAGCCATGGGAGTGGGACCTCAATCAGGGAAGTGGGACCTCAGCCCATGACTCCTGCCTGATGGGGTGGAGGCTATTAGGAGACCCGGCCATGAGAGGCTGCGAGGGCAGAGCAGGCTGGGCTGGCATCCTCCACTGGGGCCTGTGCACCAGGAGGAGGGCTGGAATGGGGGGCTTCCAAAAGCACCCCCATGAGTCCAGGGGGTGGAGGCTCTGGTGCGGAGGGGAAAGCGTGGACTCACCTTCTCGCCTGGTTGGCCCTTTCCTCCCTGGGGCGATCACATGCAACATGGGGTGCAGGGAAGAGAGAGGGCGGGAGGGAGAGAAAAAAGAAAGGATGAGAGAGAGACACACGCACAAGAATTCGTGTTAATGGCACGATGACCAAACACAAGAAATCACTGTGAAATAAGAAACAAAACAAAACACAGATGCTGACACTCGACAGGTCCCGAGTCTGACAAGCCTAGCCCGTGGACGGCTGTTGTCTCAGCCCAAAGGCTGGCCCCAGCCAGATAACTAAGAAGGAAATAGTGGCAGGGACCTTAAGAAGCCCTCCTGACATCTGTGTGTGTGTGTTTATGTGACAGACAGAGAGAGACAGAAAGATGGAAAGCCCACCCAGGCCAGAAACATGTCTGGGGAGCCGTGGCCCCAGCAGCCTGGGTCTTTTGGGGAGGGAGTGGGCATGGGAGACACTTTTTCAAGGACTGTGAGGTGAGGTGGAGTCCAGTCCTTTTGAAGGTCTAGCCGAACACCAAGCATGAAACTGCCAAGCTAGATGCGACAGGAGTCGTTAGGAGTGGCCAGGCAAGATGCAAAGAGGAACACAGACAGAAGGACACACATCTGGGAGGATGCATCCGGGATGCAGAGGGAAGTGGGTCATGGCCAAGGACCCCTGGACCCACGGTGACCAATCCACCCTCATTCATAGCAGCCAGGGGCGCCACCTCTGGTGAATCACGAGAACATCTCAGGCATTTCACACGCATTGTCCACCCCAGTACTTCTCAGGTGGCCCATGCCAGGATGCCTACTGGGCAGCCAAATGGGTCCATTGTCACATTTAAAACAGCACAAGCAGCATAAAAGCACCAAGATGGTTTGAAAATAGCTTTGTGTAGACGGAAATGGGGAGACCTCCTGTCGCTCTTTCTCCTGCCCCACCCCCTCCCCCCCTGTGGTCAGATCAAGGCTTGGATGGACACTTCCTGGGGGGACACATGCATAGGGCCCAAGAAGGATGGCTTGAGGGGGCAGGCCTGGAGGGGCTGCTTTGCACTCTGCAGGCTTCCCGGCAGGCTGGTGGCTGCACACAGGGTAGAGACTCCTGACGCTTACCTGTCAGGAGGAAGGACTTGGGTGTCTTGGGTACCAGACCCAACTCCACCCCAATCCTGGGTAAACTGAGTCTCAACGTGCTCATAGACAAACAGGATCTCAGAGGGCTGCAGGGGAGAATGAACCTGGCCCAGGCTTTCCCAAAGTGAGCCCCTGAGGAGGCCGGCTGAATGTCATCCCCCTACTCTACACAGGATACACTGACAGCTTGGGGGACTCAGGGTTTGGGCTTAGAGAGCTGGAGCCTAGACAAAGGGCGAGGCAGGAATGCCACAGTGCCGTGATCTGGGAAGTGGTGGAAGAACCGCCCAACGGGGTGGCCCATGGCTCCCAGTCTCCCTGTCTTGACAGTTCTTGGGTGGCCCAAGGGAGCTCAAAGCTCTGCGACATGGAACCCTTGTCCTGAACCTCTGAAATGTCCCAGAACCTAGGCCTAGAACTGTGGCTTCACCCTAAGGATCAGACCCTCTTAGACTGTGATGCCCATGGAGGGGATTTGGGAGGTAGGAGGCAGGATTCCATTATTAGGGTTAGGAGCACAGATCTAGAGTCAGGCTGCCTGGATTAAAATAAGCCGGTTCCTGGACCTGTGACCTTGGGACAGACACTTAACATCCGAGCCTCGGTTTTCTCATCTGAACGATGGGGGTGGACATCGTGCCTGCCTCATGCAGTTCTGGGGAGGACTGAATGAGTTGACGCGTGGAAGGCCCTGAGCAAGAGACAGCACTCTCAAGTGTTAGCTGTGATCTGGTGCCTCTGTGCACTGGGCTCACACCAGGCCAGCCCATGCACACAGGATGCCAAACCCAGGCCTAAGGCCAACCCAGGCCAAGAGGTGATGTAAACAAGACAAAGCATGTGAGTGACATGGAGAGATGGCATGGGGTTGGTAGGGGGCACTGGAAACCAGGGTGGAGGTTGAGGCTGGCAGCTGGTGGGGACTCAGAGGTCAGACGGGGAGAGGAGCTGGGGCCATGTCCTAGACTTGGGGGGCGGGGAGGCCGGTGTGTGGTCCTCACTGCCTTAGGCGGCCACCAGGTGCTGCCTTTCCAAGCACCAGGAAAAACCCTGGTGCTGGGCCCTCAAAGCCTAGTGCTAACCTTCCCATTTGTGACGCAAGCTCCCTATCATGTCTTCCGTTTCACCATCTTATTTTTTCAGCAGGAAATGAAGGTTTTAACTCCCACCTTCCTGGTGAGGATTGGAGGCACTGCCTGGAAGGAAGCCCTGTCTTCATCACTAGCCTCTGTCTAGGGAAGATGCCTCCAGACACTGGGTACACTGTAGTTTCTGTAGGGCACTTTCCGTTTGCGTTTCCTGCCATCTTTCACTGCTCTTGCTGGAGGATGGTTGCAGGAACAGCTATAAATCTGAGGGTGTGCTGCCTGTCTCGGCGGGGGAGGGGTTAGGGCATAGAGTGATGGGAGTTCTTAGTAGTGATTGGCAAAGAGACTTTATTCATGCCATTTTTGGATTTTTCCTTTGCCATGGCAGTTCTCTGGAGAGTTAAAGCCATTTTGCAAGATCTGAAGGGTTGGAATAAACCATTCCCCTCTTCCTCGAGTGTCCTTTCTGCAGCAGCCTTGGGTGGGGAGAAGCGAGAGGTCCGACTGCCTCCTAGGGGGTGGGGTGGTCTGTAGGCCAGGCCAGCACAGGGAAGCAAGCAACGGCTGCCCCATCGGGCAGAGATGCTCCAACTCACCACACGTCCAGGCATCCCAATGGCACCTTTGTCCCCCTGATGAAGGAGGCAGAAACAATTAGAGGTGGCCAGAGCCAGGCCAGCATGTGAGGGGCCCCATGGCTAGCTACACACCCAAGATCTGGTTTGCCTGGGTGCTTGGGACGATTCCCAGGCATCGTGGGTGAACTTTCCCCTTGAGCCCCACAGACTGTTTGGTCGCATCCTTATCACGCTCAGCTTCAAGGCAGGGAGAGTGAATGGCAGCTCCCATCTGACAGAAGGGTGAATCATTACCCTTGCTCTGTCTCTGCCAGAGCTGGGGAACAGTGCTCATGGTCCCCAGTTCCTCCCCAAGCCCTGTGTCTGCAAAGACTACCATTACAGTCCTGCCCCTCCTCGCCACCAACCCGGAACCAACAGTGCGCCATGCGGCTTCAGCCGCATCACGAGTTTCAGCTGCTCGGACGGAACTGCTTTGTTTTGCAGCCAGGGGTTATATCTCCTCATTCTGGAAATCTGCTTTTAAGTTTTATTCTTCCCTCTTTTGGTAGAGAATATTTTTTTGCAATCATATATGTGCAGACTCATAAAATCTGGGGTAGGGCTTGGGGTTTGCTGGGAGCCTGGAAGGATGGAAAGCCACAGGAGCTGAAATTCAGATGGTGTTTGTCCCGGTATGAAAGAGCTGGGTTTGTGGGTTCATCTGAAGGGTGGGCACTTCTGGAGTGATTCTGTGTCTGCTGACGCCACTTAGGCAAATGCCGTGAGGGATAATTAGCATCCTAAGATGTACATGGACACACCAGGGAGTAGCAACGAGCTCTGAATTAGGCTCCTGTTACAGGCACACTGTCAAGACTGAAGGTGTCTTCAGTAAACTGTTCAGACTTTGGGAAAGAGTGGCAGGGTTGCAGCAAGTGTTATGAGCATGGATCATAACCACGATCCATGAGCTCCCTGAAGCTCCCTGAGCATCCGGGTCTCTCTCCTGGGGCTGCTGAGAGGATGTCAAGAGACGAATGCTCTGGGAATCTAACTCTGGGTGCCTGTCACCTGGTGAGTGCCTTGCAGACTTCGTCTACAGGTACTGAGCCCAGCAAGGTTCCGGGGAAGCGACTGTTATAAACATGTGTGTACTTCACACTTTTGCACTTCACAACAAGCATCAGCAGATCTTTTTGTTGGTCACTCCCAGGTCCCTTCATGGGGAGGCCTGAGTAGGGCTGTGACCCTTCCCACTGAGGACGCCAGGCCCACTGGTCATCGCTTGTGACATCCCAATGGCTCACTTGCTCTTGTGCTTTTGAATGATCTTGCAGGATGTGTGTTTTGGTTTTATTTCTTTTTTTTTTTTTTTTTTAAACTAATGGTCTTTGCAGTCCTGGCCATAAAATGCTTGGTTTAGGGACGGGCATGGAGTGGCCGGAGACTGGAAATTCTTGTGTGGCGGCCCCTGCTCTGTGAATTGTCCCCAAATGCTTTTTAAAGGTGGGTGTTGTCAGAAAAAAAAACAAAGTCTGCCCACGTTCCCCCAGTCATCTGACTTTTCCCCCTCCTTGGATTTCATGGGACAGATTGCCCTGTCCTTCTTTGCTCCAGGGTTCATACTTGCTGGGACAGTTTTCATTTTCAAAGCTAAACATTCTCCCACATGTATTTCATTAAGAGAGTCCTTGCTAGATTTGAATTCTAGAAGTTACTGGTGTAGTCAAGAGGTTATAGTACAATTTATATTGAAAAGAGGAGTAACTGGGATAGAAAGATGCATAGGAGGCTCTGGAATCCAGTTGATGTGGCCTTCGGGGCAGGGAGAGAGGGCAGCCTGGTGCCAGCCCTGGCTCCCCCTAAATGCCCACCTTGGCCCTCTGGCTGGCTAGAGCATCTCTCCTGAGCCAACAGCCATCTGAGGGCCCATGGTATCCAGTACTCCATGCGTCGATGCCCCAGGCTACACTCCACAGGGCCATGTCTTTGAAGACTTTAAAGATGGGTCTCAGATGCCCAGTATGGATCACAGAAAACAGCAGTATGGGATGCTATGTGATAACATGGGGCCTTCAACAGGTCTACAACTGAGGCTTGGACAATCGGACCAGCTATTTTCCCTCTCTATTTCCTCATCTATAAAATGGGCATAATAGTACCCCTTTGAGTTGGTGAACAAATCAAATGTATAAAGAGCATTTAGCTTGGTGCCTGGCATGTATTAAGGTCTCAGTGAGAGATGGCTATGAGTACTATTTCTACTTTTGTCCCAAAGCCCCCGTGGTTACTGGACCCAGTTTCTCTAGCACTCAGAAATGGTAACTTGGGCGGGGGGTGGGGGGGATAAAGTATTTGAGTCTACTCTTAGCAGGCGACAAAGCAGGGACGGTGGCCTTTAATGACGCTGATATGCAGGATAACCAGTAAGCCAGGGGGCTGCCTTCCCATCCAGCCCCCCACTACGGGGCCACCAGTCTGAAGTCAGGTGCAGCCCTGCAGGGGCCTGCATGCTGTCATTGGCCTGCCTGGGGCCCCAGGAAAGATACCCAGGTGCTTCACCCTCAGCTGTAGGTTAGAGATGCTGAAGAGAGACCTCCCATCCAGACACACCTGGTGGAAAGTGGCCACCCACCCTCTCCTGTCCTTGAAGTGAGGAACAGCCTGTGAGAGAAAGGCAAAGGGAAAAAGAAATGAAAGGTACTTACCGGGAGGCCGGGTCTTCCAGCAGGACCCTGAAATTAAGGAGGAAGAGTGAAGTTTAGGAAGGTCAGGGTATTGAAATATCTGATAGTTCCAACTAGCTGTGTGACCTTGGAGTCCCTTGTGCTCTATGAGCCTCTGTTATCTTATAAACAAAACGAAGACTGGGCCTTAATCACTAAGCTTCCTTTCAGTTGTAGCATGCTTTCAGTCACTCATTCATTCGTTCAGGAAAGCCGTTAGCAGAGGCCTTCTGTATGCCAGGCCCAGGGACTGTGCAGGGGACAGAAGATAAGAATGCCTCTTCATAACTATCCCTCAAGGGCATCAGAGCTCTGGGCCTCACCAGCATGTCCCCTCTCTCTGAGCCTCTGTGCCTCAGGGTTCCCACTCATGTGTTCTGGCCCTGGCCTGGGAAAGGGCCTGAGGGCCTGGGGCTTGGCCCTCCCTGTCCTACCACACAGGAGAAGCCAGACACCATCTCTGATGGAGCCAGTCTGCCTGGGACACTTCTGGTGGACCTGCCCCACCTGCGCCAATGGACCATGACCAGGAAACAGAGGGTGGGAGCCTCCCTGGGGGGACCTCTTCCCCTCTGTTGGGATGGTGAGGGCAGCAGTGGGACTTCCTTCCTTTGATGCCTCTAACTGGCTTCAGGCCACTCTCTCTACAGTGAGTTGGTGCTGAGGGTGAGCAGGCGGCTGGACCCCACCCCATGTGGCTCTGGGAGCCTGTCTTCACTGACCACAGTCATGTCTGTCTCAAACCCTTTACATGAATAACTCTAGGACTCTTGCCTAGCACAATTCTGGGTGTAGACTAAAGACTCCCTATGATGGATCTAAAATCCCATTGAAGAGAGGAAAACATTCAACAAAGTATTGATCATAATAGTTATTCTCAGAGTAATATGCACAGGAGTGGGCACAGGAACAAAGGAGCTTCTGAAAAACTCATATATTTTTCCTTCTGGCCTCCAACTTCCAGATAGATCCGATACAAGAGGGTGGTGGAGAAACTGCTCTAGGAGCTGCCTGGTGGGATGTCATGGGGCGCCCTGCAGAAGGTGGGGAGGACCACCTGGAGAGAGCTTCTGGAGCCGAGCCCCCACCCTGGCATGGCTGAGGCCTGGGGTCAGGAGAGACAGGGTTGTGGTAAGGGAGAAGCAAGCTTCAGTTAAGAGCAGGGCTCTGGTGTCGGCCGGCCTGGCTGTCACTTACTAGTCAGTGACTTCAGACAGGTCGCTTGGCCTCCCTGTACCTCAGTTTCCTCATCTTGTAAATGGAGAACAATCTCTACCTCTTGGGATCGAATGGGCTGATGTATGTAGAGCACGTGGCACAGGGCTGGCAGGGAGCCAGCGTTGAGGCCCACAGTCATTAGAGGAGAAGAGGACTGGCTGGCAGGCGTGTGCAGCTGGGCCCACTCTGCTTTCAGAGGCACAGCAATCAGGTCTGTTTCTCTCCTTCCAGGCATCCCACTCTTCCCAGAAACCCACAGCAACACCAGGAGTAGGTCTCAGGGTGTCCATCTGGAGACAAGTCCCTCTGCCCCAGGGCTGCTGAGCAAATGCAGGCAGTGCCAGAAATAAGGCCCCCTTCCTGGGGCCTTGTTTCTGAGGATGTCCAGGAGGCGGGGTGGGGAGCAGTGACGCCCACACAGAGAACCAAGCTCAGGGGATGCTGGTTAGCGGCTCCAGAGGTAGAGGGTCAGTGTCCACTCCTTCTCTGTGCTGAGTTTTACTCCCGGGGCACTAAAAGGTAAGCTCCCAGGGCAGGCAGGGCACTTTCTGTTTTGCTCATGGTTGTGTCCCCATTGCCTCAAAGAGTGCTGAGTTTTTAGTAGGTCCTTAATTCATGCTTGTGAACAAATGAACCTGGAAACGCAGCCGCCTTCTTTCCCAGCCCCACAAAGACAGCCTGGGGTCCCCCGGTGTCCTCCTTGATCCAGAGCTGTAGCGCTGAGCCAGTCCCTCTTCACGCCACTTCTAAATGCCATCAGGGAGTGCGCCCACAAGGGGCGGCCACCTCCCTCCGTCCCAAGAGGCAGGCGCATCTGTGGAGGGTTCCCAGACTCACACAGGGGCTCTGACCCAAAGACAGACAGAGGGGCTCTGTCCAACTGCTCTGTGTGCTGACCACCGACATCACCTGCACTCGGGGAAGTTCTCTAGGGTCTTGGCACCAGGTAAAGAAGTGCTTCACCTAACTCTCCCTGCTCCCTGACTCTCGCAACAGCTCTGCTTTCCCGTTTGCTCTGTCCACCAGGAAGCTCCAAGCTGAACCTGTGACTTGGCTGCACAGGATGCTGTGGGGTCATCAGCTTGGATGCCCCTTGTTTTCTTGCCTCTGCTCTCCACACCCACTGTTTCTTTATCTAGTTTGAGTCACTCCCAAATGTTGCTTGGATTAATGTGGGATAGAAATAAAATGAAGTAGTAAACTAATGAATAAAAATGCAAAGACTAATAATTTCCTCCTGAAAATCTTTGGGGATCATCTAGGGAGGCCTTCTGTTTCTAGAGTTTAAATGAGTTAATATATTTTACATGGAAAAATATATACATAATTATACACACATATAGGTATGTATAATATGTATACATATACACACATATGTATGTATAATATGTATACATATACACCATACATATAAGAAAGAAAGATGGCACTAAGTCGTGTCCAACTCTTGTGACCCTATAAATTGTAGCCTGCCAGGCTCCTCTGTCCATGGGATTCTCCAGGCAAGAATATTGGAGTGGGTTGCCATTTCCTTCTCCAGGCCATACATATAATTATGTATATATTCCTTACATCTGGATGAGGCAGGTACTATTACTATTCTCATCCTATAGATGAGGAAACTGAGGCACAGAGAGGTAAAGTAATTTGCCCAAGGTCACACAGCTAGAAGTGGCAGAAGCAGGATTCAGACCCAGGCAGCTTGGCTCCAGAGTCCATGCTTGTAATCACTTTATTACACTGCTTCCATAAAAATACAACAGTGTCTAACACATAGTTAAGTGTTAGCTAGTATTCCAGCAAGCATCACTTTCAACCAAGGCTAGCAGCTGAACATCCTGTATTTCCTCAAGTAAGAGACACATATACTTCCCTTGGTCATCTGT